>NC_091473.1:210249936-210571029 GCF_036971445.1 Narcine bancroftii
TGATTGACAGCTGCAGCAGGGCAACAGCATGCGGGCGGGTGTCAAGCAGCTGCAGCCGCTGGAACCTGAAGCGAATACACAGAAGCGCCGTAAAACTCACGCACCATCCAGTGGGAATGTAAGAATTAAAATGACTTGCGAGAAAAATGGTCGCAATGGGAGGTAAAGCTAGCTAACAGTGCGGAACTTCTCTCTCTCTTTCCCTACTCCTTGTGGAACAGAGACCTTTACAGCCCTTTGACCTATATATTCCTACCAAAACCCTCTTTGTTTCTTTTATCCATGTACCTGTCTGAGTCTCTTAAACGCCTCTAATGTTTCACCCTCCACCACCATCACTAGCAAGGCATTCCAGGTACCCACAACTCTGAAATCCTTGATGTCTTCACTCAACTTTCATCCCTTCACTTTGTACAGATGTCCTCTGGTGTTAGCTACTCCCGCCCTGGGAAAAAGTCATTGACTGTCTCTCAGAATCATGTAGATCTCTGTTACGTCTCCCTTGTTTCTTTTCCTTTGGTTAATAGATTAGTCACGATCATGTTGTTTCATTTGACCTCCTCCGAGATCTAAACCAACTTCATAATCAGAACGTTCTGGCGAACTTAGCAAGAACTGGGTGGAATATTTGAAAGAAAGTGACTTGGACTGTCTCAGACCATGAGAAATGTGTCAGCAGAAGTGGGGTTTCCCCAGCACGAGGATGCAGTCGACTCATTCTCCAACCCAATTACAGGGTGGGCTTATTGAAATCATGGCAACGGGTGCGTAGGTGAAACGTCCGAGGACTTCTCTGGGATCTCCATCTATGTGCGTGAAGAAGTCAGATCTCTCAGTGTCCATTGGAGGTAAAAGTATATAACGAATATTTCAGGATTGATCCCTTCCTCCAGATATGAGTTAAAAAGCAGGCAGACGTCTGGATTAAAAGGCTGGGGAGAAGGGAAGAAAAGGCAGATGGAAGAGTACAGACCACAAATGGTGATAATTGGATATAAATGACAGGACTGGAGAGAGAAAAGGTGAGAGTTGCTTGGAGGAGGGTGATTTTTGGCTCTGATTCTATGTGTCTACTTCTCCGTACTGACTCCTCACAGTTCAGACCACATCCATGGTTTGTCCTGTTGCTGGCTCTCCCTCCAGGGTGTGTCCTCCTGGAACATTGGTTGCAGAGAATGTCTTTCTCCCTCTCACTCCACCATCTTCTCTTCACAGGGTTAAGAAAACAGTGCGTTTCCAGACAGGAAGCTTCAGACAACGCCACATTGTGGATTCCTAGGGACCATAGTATCAGCCAGCCTTATTGGTGGATTAGGAGCATAGTAATCACGGCAAGGAGAAACCCTACACCCGTTGAGTGTGTGTACTGGACTTCAGCCATTTGGCTGACATGGAGGGTCAGATGACCATCAATACCGCAGATAAAACACTCCACAGTGAAGTGTATGGTGAGGAGGGCTTTCTTTGGACTTGCTGGAAACACATCCCTGCACTTACACTGGGGAGAGACTGTTCCCCTTTCCGAGTGTGGGGAGAAATTCACCAGCTGAGGCACTGCTGCAACACCTGTGTGTCCCCACTACGGGGAGGCCATTCCCCTGCTCTGACTGTGGGGAGAGCTTTCAAACCTCCAAGGACCTGGAGTGTGTGGGAAGGAGTTCACCCAGTCCTCCAGCCTGCAGATACACCAGCGGGTTCACACTGGCAAAATCCCGTTATCACCTACTCCCTGTGCAGGAGGGGTTCTCTCAGTACCCTGTTGAGGCACCAGAGAGTTCACACTGGTGAGAAATCCTTCACCTGCTCTCTATGTGATAAGAGGTTCTCCCGACCCTCTGGTCCGCAGGCGCATCAGCGGGTTCACACTGGGGAGAAACCTTTCGACTGCTCCATATGTGGGAAGGGGTTCTCTCAGCCCTCTGGGCTTCAGGTCCACCAGCGGGTTCACACCGGGGAGAAACCATTTACCTGCTTCCTGTGCGGGAACAGGTTCTCTCAGTTCTCCGGCCTGCAGGCACACCAGCGGATTCACACTAGGGAGAGACCGTTCACCTGCTCCCTGTGCGGGAAGGGCTTCACTCAGCTCCGCGTCCTGCAGGCACACCAACGGGTTCACACTGAAGAGAAAACGTTCATCTGTTCTCTGTGTGGGAAGGGGTTCTCTCAGTTCTGCCACCTACAGGCACACCAGCGGATTCACTCCGCGTAGAGAACTTCACCTGCTCCCTCCATAGGATCGGATTTATTCAGTCTTGCAACCTGCAGAAGCACAAGAGTGATCACACTGGGAGAAACCGTTCTTTCGCAGCATGTCCGGAAAGGGTTTCTCCTCTATGCAGGGCCACCAGTGAATTTGCAGTGGAGATAGATCGTTCATCTGCTCCCTGTTCACTACCGAGTTCACATTGGGAGAGGACGCGCTCATCATGGACAGTCAGCATATTATCTCTCTGGTAAAGGCATAACTCGCTGAAGGGTGTACGTTTATGGGGGGGAGAAGAAGGTTAAGGGAGAGTTCAGGCAAATACATTAATCAGGGACCGGTGAACACATGGAACGGGTTATCAGGTGTAGTTGGTTCTTGATAGCCCCATGGCTATGGAGGGAGGTGGATTATGTGCGGGCAGCAGTTTAGTTTAACTTGGGCATCCTGTTCAGTAGAGACATGTGGGCCAAAGGGTCAGTGTTTCAGAGGCCACATGTTAAAAGATTGTTGTGTTGAGCTCCTCCCTGTCTCGTTCTCCCCACTCTATTATTTGGGCTTCTGCCCTCTTTCCCTGCTATTCTGAATGTGGGGTTATGCCGTCTATTGCCTTCCGTGGATTCTGTCTGACCTGCTGTTGTTCCAGCATTTTGTGCATCACTGCTCAGGTGAGTGTGGTGGTGACCTCTGACCTGGTGTTTATGTGACTGGGCTTTCGTGACGAGATCATAAACCAGCAGGAGACCTTAGTGTCATTAACTGCTGGACAAGACTTATCTGTGCAAGTTCCCCTTGGTGTTTGCAATTGATTAAGTTTCAAACTTTTCAGATGATTAGGAGGTGCAGATGTCGGGATCTAATGCAGGACTCAGATGGAGAAACTCAGATGGTCACGCAGCGTACATAGGAAGTAAAAGGCAGTCGACATTTCGGGCCTGAGCCTTTGTCTGGGTATGCTGAGACAAACACCCGAATTAAGAAGCTGAGGGAAAAGGGGAGGGGCACGTGCTTACAAGTGGACGCTGGTGGGAGAGAAGCTGAGAAGTGATGGGGAGGGAGCAGAGGGTTTGTTTCTGATGGAAAAAGGCAGGTAAGGGGGTGGGAGCTGGAGGAAAGGAGACAGATGAGAGGAAAAAGGACTTGGAAATCGGGGTTGTCTAGTTTCAAGATGCCCTTCACGTTTTTTTTTGCTGTCTCTTAGCAACATCTTTGCTTCAAGGTTAGCGAGCTTTTCTTTGTGCGCTAAAGAGATTACATGTGTTAGTTGAGTTCTTTCGTTCTATGAAAATGGAAGCAAAAGAGTTTCCACAATTTCTATTGATCGGGGGCATGGCAAGATGGCGTAGAGTCGAGACGTGTAATCTCGACCTCTCTGGCCAGACTTTTAAGAACCCGTTTTTAACTCTGTTTTCAGGTTTAATTTTTTTAAAACTTAGTTTAAAGTATCAAGGAATTGTTATGGCTATTAATGGTAAAAAGATTAAACGTCAAGTACAGAAGAAACTACATTTTCGGAGTGCTGAAGATTTAGAGCCTAAACAGTCTGCTACAACTTCAGGTTTGCTTTCTTTCAAACCTAAACCACAGAGATTGCCTGTGGGAGCTGAAAAAATGACGACTACTCACCAGGAGGACATCGCTGGAATTACCCGTTCTCAGGAGAAAGGTGCATGTGCCCGCGATGTGGATCCTGATTCTGACAGCCTGCCGACTTTAACGGAGGGGGCACGCAAGAAGACGACTCCATTGCTTGAAATACCCCAGGATATACTCCAATCTGAATATTTTGGTCTTTTTTGTGAGTTTTTGAAGCAACAACGGGTTGCAGGGGGAGAACGGCGTCGGCCCCCTGAGGAAGTCGGGGTGCCGTCGCTGGGAATCCAGACCCGCAGTAAAACTGAAACTGTTGTTGCGATGCAGCAGGAGCTGCAGTTACCTGGTTCTGCCACTACGCACGAGAAAGCAGGGCTGAGCTTTTCTGAATTACAATGTAAACAGCTTAGCCTTACCATTCAGCCTATGCTGAGTGAAATGTCTCAAAGGCTGAGTTTGGAACTGGATACAGTTAAAATACCATCTTGTGAAGATTTTTTAAAATTTCAGGCTGCTTCTTTGAAATGTGGAAGAATCTGTTTAAAAATTGCAAGAACGAGAGGGAGTTAGAGAGGAAAGTAAATTATTTGGAGAATCAAAGTAGAAGGAATAATGTGAAGATTGTTGGTTTGCCAGAAGGTTTGGAAGAACAAGATCCTCTTCGTTTCTTTACCGAATGGATTCTACAAATACTGGGGCAGGAATTTTTCTCTGGAGGTCTGGTATTGGAAAGAGCTCATAGAGCTTTAAGAAGATCTCTGCCTGGTCAACCACCTAGACCCATGATAATTCGATGTTTGAATTATTTGGACAGAGAAATGATACTTCGTTTAGCAGTGCAAAACACGAGACGACGACAAGCTCCGTTAATGATTCAGAATAGTAGAGTTTTTTTCTATCCTGATTTGAATCAAGAGGTTATTCAGCGTCGGCGTCGATTTAATCCAGTCAAACAAGTTTTGTGGTGTAAAGGTTATGTCTACTTTTCGCTATCCGGCAGTGTTGAAGGTGTTTTGTGGAGACTTTCAATCTCAGTTTTTTGAGAATGAGTGTGAAGCAATGAGTTTTACTGACTTGTTGCCAGATGTAAGAGGACAAAGACGTAGCCCACCATTGTCTCCTAAAGAAAAATCTGGTTGTTCTGGAAATGGAAGAAACGGCAGAAATGGGAGAAATGGGAATGGAAAAAGTCCGTTTCCTTGAAATGGGATTGCCGAGTCTGGAAGTTCTTGGATGAATAGAAGAACTTTTTTATTTTTATTTTCTTTTTATGTCATTATGATATCTTATTGTTATTCTTTGTTTGGATGGGAAGGGAGAAATTTGCTCTATGTTCTACTAGTCATCAGCCACTGGTGGGTTATCCACACCCAACTTTTGTTTAGGGATTACTACCTTTTGGTAGTTTTTTTGAGGGGGGGGTTCTTTTTATCTTTTTTTAAATTTTCATTTTATTTAGACTTTAATTTGTGATTTCTTTTTCTCCTATTGGAGGGCCTATTTACATTGATCTGAGTCTTTATATATTGATATTATTAGTTTTTAGTAATATTAGTGGATATGTCAAAGTTGATGTTTGCTACTTTTAATGTTTTGGGTTTAAACAGTCCGATTAAGCATAAGCGTATTTTTATCAAGTTTGATCTTTGGTAAAATGTGTTCAGTAGAGATATGATTTTACCTGAAATGATTAAATTTGAGACTTTTGGCATAATTAGATGAAATATTGTTTAATAATGGAAAAAATTACATATGTTTTGTGGATAACTATAGTTTTTTTTTAATTAATAGGTGGTTGTTATATTCAGAATATTTACATTTTGATTTATATTGACTAGATTTTAATATGTATGCTTTACTTTTCTTTATTTTTTTCTTTTTTCTTTATGGCTCTCCTTAGGGGAATTGGCTGAAGGGGGGGTTCTTTCCTTTTTTTCTTTCTTTTTTTTTAATATATATAAAATATAACGTTCATGCTTTGTTTATTGTTATATATGTTACTTATTATCTGTATTTTGAACAAATAAAAGTTTAAAAAAAAACAATTTCTATTGATCATCTAACAACGTCTAACAGCTTGTAACAATGTATAGCAACTGATAATGTTAATTATATTTAATATAGTTTAATAAATTCTGGAAAACTCAACTCAAATTTAATACGGATTTGTTTGAATGAGTCATAGACAACAACAGCATTCTTTGATCCTCCAACTATAAAGGAAAGTTCGCTACAATTTAGTCAATAGAAATGGAATTTAAGACAATAGAAAGTTTCACATTGGATTTGGAATTCGGACTGGATAGATTGGGCTCTATTTAGAGTATTTCGCACTCAAGGCATGATTGACAACAGTATCACCAAGGCCATCGAAAAAGCAGTAAGCCTTCCTTCTGTGTGTTTATTGCACATTATAACGCAATTTGGAGAAACTGCCGCTTGTCCTTTAAGGACTGTTTTGGGGAGTTATTGTTTTGTATGTTTGATGCCTGAGTGTGAAGGTCTGCTGGATGGATGGAGAAGGTTAATGTGGCAGCTGAGGAGCTACGTTTCGAGAAGATGAAGGTCACGGAACTTGGAGAAGAATTGTAATGGCAGCGCTTCGATGCAATTGGAGCCAAAACTATGCTCTTTGTGAGACTGAAAGAGGTAATCTAAAAAGGGAAGGTTACATACCCACAGAAGTACTGCAAAAAAAATCAGTGGAAACTAAGGACAGACATTTGGTTTTGCCAGAACCTGTGCCACAAGATGGTGATGTGGAGGATGGACAATCCAGAGTGGAGACAAAGTCAGATATTAAGGCGATCTGAAATAGAGGATGCTACATGACCAGGTGATACTGTCTCAAATAGTAGTAGCAGGAGGTGTTCTAGAGCCAGCTTCACTGTTTCAAGTACTGCATCTACACGTGTAAAAGTTCGGGCTGCAATGACCGCTCTCAAAGCAGAACAAGAATGGCTGAGGAAAACTGGAGGAAAAGCAGGAGGAGCAGCAATGGAGAGAAGAGGAGCTGAAAGGGGAGCAGCTCAGGAAGAAAGAAGTGCAGCTAAGGAAGCAAAAGGAGCAACTGGAACTGAAAAAAAATAGCTGTTAATGAGGGCCAGAGGGCTCAGAGGTATCTGGAGTTCAGAGTAAATTATATAAAGTATCTAATCTTATGAGGAAGAACAACAGAAAAAGAAAATATTTAATCCCAAAGAAGAGCCAGTGTTATAGTCATGAGATGTGTGTGGACCCGAACCAGCTAGGTGGTGCCAAATCTCAAGACCCAATAATGACCCCAGTGGACAGAGATGGGAGCCAAATGCCATCACACTCTGCAGAGTACTTGCAGCTCCTGACAGGTTACAGAAATCTGGATGAACAAAGTAACTTATGGCCAGGCATGAGAAGGCAAGATGAAATGGCTGCATTGTTAATTCAGTTACAGACTCTCTTCTCTGCCCAAGAGAAAGATTCCAGTTTTTGATGGTGACCACTTCAATTCCAAGCATTTTAAAACTTTGAACACAGCATTGAAATTAAGAGCCAAAACTTGGAGGATTGTCTATATTATTTGGACAATCACAAGAACTTGTAGAGAGTTGCCATCATGTGGCCCCGAACAAAGGATTCGAAAGGGCTAAGTCTTTACTAAAAAAAATGCATTTTGGCAACAAGGATAAAATTGCTACTGCTAACGTACAGAACATTAATTCATGGTCGCCAATAAAACTGGTTGACATGAAAGCTTTACAAACTTACGCCTTCTTTCTAAGAGGATGTTGCAATATCACGGCAGAGCTTGGCCATCTAAAGCTTGACATGTCTATTAATATGCTAATCATTAATAAATTGCCCGACTGGATGAGAGAACTATGGAGAAGTTCAGTTGTTGAATTCCAGAAAAGATGTGATTTTTAAAAGTTACTTTTAAGGATTTGGTGGAGTTCATTGGACAGCAAGTGGACTTTGTTATAGATCCAGTGTATGGAAATACTTTATCAAAGGAACTCAGACTGTAAGTAGAGAGATCCAAATCATACCCTCCACCAAAATTGGGGAACAAAAGTACATTTGCCACCTTCCTGGCAGTTGTGGATGAAGAAATTAAGGAAAAGGAGAGTTTGGCTGCTGTGAAGAAATGCTTGTTCTGCCTTTTTTTAAAACTTTATTTATTCATTCAAAGTACAGATAATAAGTAACATATATAACAATTAACCATAAACAGGAACATAATATTTTATATATATTTAAAAAAAGAAAAGAAAGAGAAAAAGACCCCCCCCCCCTTCAGCCGAATCTCCTAAGGAGAGCCATAAAGAGAAGAAAAAAAAATTAAGCACAGAAATTAAGATCTAATCAATGTAAATTAAAATGTAAATATTCTGAATATAACAACCACCTATTAATAAAGAAACTATAGTTATCACGTGAAACATATGTTATTTTTTCCATTATTAAACAATATTTTATCTCATTATGCCATCTATTAATATCAATCATATTTGTATCTTTCCACGTACTAGCAATACATTTTTTTTTGCTACAGATAAAGCTAAGGAAACAAAATCAAGATGAAACTTATCTAATCCCAGACCTTTCAGAGGTTGCAAACTACCCAATAAAAATACTGTCGGATTGAAAAGTATTTTAATGTTATGCAAGTATTCTAGAAACAACTGAACTTTCTTCCAAAAAGATTGTGTGTATATATGACCAAACCGCATGAAAAAAAGTTCCAACAGAGTTACCACATCTAAAACACAAATCTGATTCATAAAAACCATACGTTTTTAGTTTTTCAGGTGCTAAGTATAATTGATTTAAAAGATTAGAATTAATCATTGCATACGTGCATTTATCAATCTCAGTCCCTCTTCAATTTCATACTTTCTTTGACATTCAAATGTGTTTCTTGTATTAAAAAAAAGCAACATCAATTTTTTTTTTCTTAAAATACGCCAAAATGCGCTTATGCTTAACCTCAAACATTAAAAGTAGCAAACCTCAACTTTGATATATCTACTGATATTACTAAAAGCTAATAATATTATATAAAAACTCAAAGCAATGTAAATAGGCCCTCCAATAGGAGAAAGGAAAACCACAAATTAAAGACTAAATAAAATGAAATTTTTTTAAAAATCAAAACAAAAAAAAAACCCAAAAAACTACCAAAATGTAGCAACTCCTAAACAAAACTTGGGTGTGGATCACCCACCATTGGCTGATGACTACTAGAACTTAGAGCCAATCTCTCCTTCCCCAGCCAAACAAAGAATAACATCAAAATATCATAATGACATATAAAATAAGGTAAGAATAAATAAGTTCTTCTATTCATCCAAGAGATTCCAAACTCGGAGACCCCATTTCCAGAGAAGTTGGACTTTTTCCATTCCCATTTCTCCCATTTCTGCCATTTCTTCCATTTCCAGAACAACCAGATTTTTCTTTAGGAGACAATGGTGGACTATGTCTTTGTCCTCTTGCATCTGGCAATTAATCAGCAAAATTCATTGCTTCACGATCATTCTCAAAAAAACAAGATTGAAATTCTCCATAGAACACCTTCAACACTGCCAGATATTCCATTAGAAAAAATAACATATAGTTTAAGAAATAATATTGAAATATTCGAACAAGTATGGGAGCCTTACATTAAATACAATAGCGAAAACCTACCGGGGACAAACATTACCTAAGTTGATGGAAGGAGAAGGAAAGAAAAGAATGGACTCAGTAGAATTTCTGGTGTATTTTTGTTGAATGACAACATTGTCTGACTGGTTTAATGCAACCTAGATTGTATACCTAAAATGGATGAGGGGGGGGGGTGGGGGGGGTGGCTTGGGAGGAGGGAGTGGGGGGGGGGGAGAAAAAGTCACTGTATATGTGTGAAAAAGAAAAAGTGTATATCATGGCTAATGTGATTTATGGTGTGAAAAATAAAAAATTTTTTAAAAAAAAACACTGCCAGATAGCGAAAAGTAGACTTATAGCCTTTACGCCACTCTTGTCTTTTAAACTGTTTGTCCTTAATGCAGGTGTATTAGGCATTGTAAGAGTGTGACTCAACTAGCAATCAGAAAATTTGCATATCCCACATCCACAATCCCCATAGGTGCTGAATACCGGAGGTTTTACTGCATTGAGTACAGAAGGTGGGATGTTATGTTAAAGTTATTTACCGTATATCCTTGTGTAATTGTCGATTCCACGTAATAGTTGACCCTAATCCCCCAACCCCCCCCACCCCCACCCCCCGAACTTTTTTTGGCCCAAAATTTGTGTATTCCAAGTTGAGCTCACCCATAATTTTGTCCACAACCACCAGCCCATCCGAGGTCCGGACACCCCGACCACAGACACTCGCCCGCCCAACTGCCCACCAGAAATCCTGATGCTCCTGTATTGTGTTTGGAAGAGTATCAGGTTTGGTGGACAGAGACTTTCAAACACATTCCCGGGGTTGCAGCTCTCTGCAAGCACTGATCTATTGCAGTACATCCTGCCACAGACTCTCTCCTAGGCCCTAGCCGCCCACCCATCTGAGCACCCAACACCCCAAAAGTGGATTTACTACCTGAACCCAGGAAACCAATCTCCCAATGTCTTGAACAATACAGATACTTACAGTGGTTAAAAGTTGACCCTGTTCCCCCATATCTGACCTGAAAAATTGGTTCAAAACACTTGACCATTACATTAATATTTACAGTGTAAATATTACATTGGTAAGGCCAAATTTGGAGAATTGTTTGCAGTTTTGGTCACCTAACTACAGGAAAGATATCAATGATTGAAAGAGTGCAGAGATTTGTCAGAAACTGAGTTACACAGATTAGAACTTTATTCCCTGGAGTGTAGAAGAATGAGGGGAGATTTGAAGGAGGTATACAAAATTATGAGGAACAGATTAAGTGCAAGCAGGCTTTTTACACTGAGTGTAAGTGAGATACAAAGCAGAAGTCATGAGTTAAGGGTGAAAGGGGAAAATTTTAGGAGGATTATTAGCTGGAACATCTTCACAGAGAGTAGTCGGAGTGTGGAATGAGCTGCCAACTGAAGTAATGAATGCGTGCTCAATTTTAAAATTTAAGAAAAATGAGGACAGGTACATGGATGGGAGGGATAAGGAGGGCTGCGGACTGAATGCAGGTCAGTGGGACAAGGCAGAATAATAGTTTGACAGACTAGAAGGGCCAAAGGCCTTTTTCTGTGCTGTAATATTCTATGGTTCTACACAACCCCATAGTGTCCCAATACTGATGGAGATTGTGGAGGAGATGTTCTTGCCAATCCACACTAATTGGGATCTGGAGGTGAGAAAATCCAGGATCCAATTACACATTGGAGCCTCAGGTCTTGGAGCTTGCAGATCAGTTTTCAGAGGATGGTGGTGTTGAATGTCCAACTGTCATCAATGAAGAGCATCCTGATGGATGTGCCTTTGCTGTGAATGTCTTTCAAGGTTTTGTGTAGAGCCAGTGATATGGCATCTACTGCATACCTGTTACTGCAATAGGCGAATTAAAACAGATCCACGTCGCTGCTCAGACAAGACCTGATATGTTTCAACACCTGCCTCTCAAAACATTTTTTCAGTATGGATGTGAGAGCCACTGCCAGACAGTCATTTAGACAGGTTACCACATTCTTCTTGGGCCCTGGTACAATTGAAGCTGGTTTGAAAGAGGTGGGTGTACCATGCCCTGTCAGAGTGAGATGTTGAAGATATCCGTGAATACAGTGGCCAGTTGGTCATCACAGCTTTTCAGTAATCAGCCACATACTCTGTCCAGACTGGACTCACTCCCCTGAAGCCAACCAGAATGTCATCTTCTGGTACTGACAATAGAGGATCATTGGGAGGAATGTGGGGGGAGCTTCAGTGTTGTAAAGGTTAAAACCTTGTGGTTTTAAATTTTTAGTTAATTTTGTGCCTATCTCTTGAAGAGACTATTGTTTGTAGTGTGACCATAGTGACTATGATGTAATATGTCATAATATCTGCGCAGACTAACGGCTTGCTCATTATTCTTCAGGATGTAGAGCACAAAAGATTTTTCTTTGAATTGTGTTCTCTTTAAATTTGTTTATATTGTTATGAATCTCTTTAAAGTTTGAGCTTTATATACATTTTATATCTCTATAACTTGTTATTTAAAAGTGTCGTCTATACATGTTTCTTCCTTGTTCTGATGGTCAAATCAGGTATAGGAAAGATTGAGCTCACCTGGGACTGAAGCTCTGCTGCCTCCTGTTGCACCAAATTTGGTTTTGTAGCAGGAAATGTCACTTCGAACCTGCTGTTGCTTATGGGTACCCTGTGGTTTCCATTCTTATCCAGTATCTCCACTTTGCCGGGCGATGGCTTTCCGTAGGTCAAACCTGCATCGTGATCTGGATCTCTGGACTTTTTAAATGCCTGAGATCTGAGTCTGTCAGCCAAAGCTGGCTCCCTCCCCCCAACCGCGGGTCCCAGTCACCCCTCACCATTACCAGAGGTTGGAAGTACTGTTACCTGTGCTGGCCTGGAATGAGAGACAGAGAGACAAAATCTATCCGAGACCGAATTGAACCATCGGATCTCAACGAGGTGGTGTGCGGCAAGGTTGTTGAAGGAGTTGCTTGTGTGTCTCTGATTGGATGCTCCATCTTCACCTGTGGTTCCCTGCAGAGAGACGTCGCATCCACTTAAAGGGAGATCCACGTCTAGGAAGAGGGGTCCAGTTGCCATCGTTTGATTTACTGTGACATGGAGCATCTCTTCATTTGAAGAAGGGGTCAGCCCGAAATGTCAGTAATATATCTGTATCTCTTAAGGACACTGCGAGACCGGCAGACTTTCATGTTTTAGAGCACACATGTCAAACTCAGGCCCGCGGGCCAAATTTGGCCCATGATATAATTATATTTGGCCCGCAAGATCATATCAAATATGTATTAGAGCTGGCCCGCTGGCCGCCGTGTCAATATAGCGCATGCACAGCTAATACTACAAATCCCAGAATGCTTTGCAAATGCGCCGGCCCGTCAGCCCGCTAATCGCCCCCACCTCCTCTCTTTACTTTCATTAGCATCTGTGACCTGTCGCCCAACTCACATGTAATAAACACCTTACGAAAAACGGCCAAACAAAAGACAGAAAACAGGACCTTTCAAGACAGGTGGGAGGCAAACTCTGACCCCAGAGTTTGATGAACTTGCATCTAAGAAGAGATGCCAAGTATCTGCTTTAGACCCAGGTGCATCAGAGTAAATCACAGTGTAGCAAGCTAAGCTTGGATTAATATTTTCTTTGGTTAACTTTGGACTGTTCATAGTTGAAAGATTGGATTTTCATTGAAGCAAGTTGTTATTTTTTTGACTTGTTGGCTTGTGAAAAAGAATACATTTAAAAGGAGCTAAAAGGCTATAGAGAAATATTATTTATTGAATATTTTATTTCTCATTTGTTAATGCTTCTTCTGGAAAGAGTTTAACCAAAACTATTATGAAACATTTATTTCAATAAGAAAAAGTTTAACATTACATATGTTGAAAGAAGAGAAAACATGCAGATGTTGTTGAAAATTTTCAATAAATATTTAGTTTGGCC
This sequence comes from Narcine bancroftii, assembly GCF_036971445.1. Taxonomy (NCBI): domain Eukaryota; kingdom Metazoa; phylum Chordata; class Chondrichthyes; order Torpediniformes; family Narcinidae; genus Narcine; species Narcine bancroftii. Next base: position 210,263,322 of record NC_091473.1, read on the forward strand.
CACGACTTAGTCCAAGTTTTTAATTTTGGCCCTCTGTGAATTTGAGTTTGACACCCCTGTTTTAGAGGACTGTCTTTTGGCTGCCTTCTCCATGAGACACCCCCACCCATGGGGGTCATTCGGCTCTCAGGTGTGGCTGAATTCCCGCTGTATGCAACAGAGGCTCCTTCACCCTCCTCCGTTGTTCAGTGTCCAGTGCGTCGGTTCCAGCAACCTGATTGACGGTTCCCATGGCGATCTGCCAGTAAGACTGGATCTTGTAGGTAGGAAGCGGGTCCAGGAGAATTTGAGCATAGGTGGAGGTTAAAAGTAAAACAGGAAAATCTGCAGACACCATAGTTGAAGTAAAAACACAACGCTGGAGACACTCAGCAGGTCATACAGGGGCCTTTCTATAGTAAAGGTAAAACTTCATAACCAATGTTTCAGGCTTGGAACTCTTTATGAAGGTCTAGAAAACTGACAACAGGTATCAATCAAAAGAGTGGGGGGTGGGGTGGCATGGTCACAAAGACAGGAGGTGATAGGTGCAAAAGGGAGGGAACAGGAGCGATCAAGGGGAGGAGGGATGTCCAGATGAATAGAGAGGGAAGGGTGGAAGAGAGCTAGAAGGTGGGGGTGGGGCGAGAGTAGGTCAACAGAAAAGTGGATATTAATGCCATCTGTCTGGAGAGGGCCCAGATGGAAAATCAGATGTTCATGAAGTGTTGTTTCATGGGCCCCTGCATGGGGCCCCGAACTGTGGTGAGGGAGGTGTGGGCACAAGTGTGACACCTCCAGTGGCTACAAGGGAAGGGGCCAGGGGTGATTGGTGGGGAGGATGAGTGCACATCACAGAGGGAGCAGTCCCTGTGGAAGGCCAAGAGGGGAGGAGAAATGTGTCTAGTGATGGGATCCTGCAGTAAGTGCAGGAAATTTCACTGAATAATGTGGAGGCTGGTGGGTGAGGATAAGGGGGATTCTGTATGAGCAGTAAATGGAGGAGATGCAGGTGAGGGCTGAGTTGATGGACGTGAAGGGGAAGCCAAGTTTGTGGAAGAAATCAGACATTTCAGAAGCTCTGGACTAGAAGACCTCATCTTGGGAACAGATGTGATGGAGGTGGAGAAATTGAAAGAAGAGGATTGAATCCTTGCAGGGGAACAGGGTGTGAGGAAGTGTAGTCAAGGTAGTTGTGGGAGTTGGAGGGTTTGTAGTATATGTTAGTGGAAAGCTCATCTCCCGAGATGGAGACAGGAGCAGGAACGTGTTGGAGATGGACCAGTTGAGTTTGAGATTGGGGTGGAAGATGACCATGAAGTGAATGAGTTGATGACTCATCGCAAGTATGCGAAGCAGCCCCAATGTAGTTGTCAATAAACTGGAGGAAGAGTGAGGGGTCTCCCCGTGTAGGCTTGTTGGATAGATTGCTCCACAAAGCCCACAAACAAGTCAGCATAGCTGGGACCCTTGCAGGAACCATGGCTACTCCTATGATTTGGAGGAAGTGAGATGAGTTAAAGGAGTTGTTTAAAGTGAGAACATTCTGCCAGGCAGAAGAGGGTGTCTGGTCGAGTCTCTGGTCCAGAAAAAAGCGAAATGTTTTAAGGCCTTCTGTATAAGGGATCGAGGTATAAAGGGATTGGACATCCACCATGGAGATGAGTCAGTCAAGTTCAGGGAATCTGAAGTCATTGAAGATGGAGGGCATGTGAGGTGTCATGGATGTAGGAGGGGAGAGATTGGACAAGTGGAGAAAAGATAAGTCATGGTAAGATGAAGCTTGTTCAGTGTGGCAAGAGCAGGCAGAACAATGGGTCCACCTGGGTGTTGGGTTTGTATACCCTGGGTAGGTTGAAATGGGCATTGTGGGGAAGGGAGACAATGAGGTTGGAGGCCATGGGAGAGAGATGATGAGGGTGAGATAGTGTTGGAGACAGTAGCTTAATGTGTAGTGATGGGGTCCTGTAGGATGGGTAGATAGGAGGAGGTGTCTAAGAACTGTCATCTGGCCTCAGCAAAGTAGCAGTCAGTGAGCCAGATCACAACTGCACCACCCTTGTCTGCAGGTTTTATGGTGAGGTTGGGATTGTTGCAGAGTGGAGAGCAGAGTGTTCAGATGGAGTAAGATGAGAATATGAGAGGGGAGTGATGAAGTTGAGACTGTTGATGTCTCAGTGGTGATTGGAAATAAAAAGAGATCAGAGTGGGCGGCTGCCCAAGACAAGGTATCCAAGAGGAGGAGAAAGGCTTAAAGCAGGAGGTATCTGGTGTGAGGGGTGGAGAGTCAAAGTCGTGGAAGTAGGCCCAGTGATGGAAGAAGAGTTCGGCATCATGGCGTGGGCGGAACTCATCATGGTGCGGGGAGGAGGGAATGAATGCGTCTTCTGCTGAGAACTGGGTGCTCCATTTCAGAGAGGGGAAAGTCAGAAGAAGTGGTAAAGACAAAGCAGGGGTGAGTGTGGTGGAGGGGTTGGGGAAAAGGTTAGCAAGGTCCGAGGGTGAAGATGGAAGGAATGATTCCAAGGAGGGAGGTGGAGGGTTGGGGAGGTCAGAGGGGGAGGGGTCACTTGAGAGAAGGGGAGAGGGTGGTAGGGTTAGAGGGAATAAAGAAGAGGGGAGATGTGGGTAGAGTAGAAAGAGAAGTGGGGGACAGGAAAGGGTGAGGAGTAGTAGAGGGATGAGCCAGTGGAATCCATCAGCAAGGTCAAGACCACAATAAGCATTTATGTCAGGAGCCACATAGTGGAAGTCAGCGTGGGAAGCTCTGGCCTGAGGGTGGTTGGGGCTCAGCTGAGTATCGGTGGCCAGTGCATCAGGACCTCCTGCAGGTAGAAAACTGAAGCCATGGTTGGTGCATGTGGCTGTGGTGTCAAGAGCCTGGTAAGTGGGAAGCCAGAGTCCATGCTGGAGTCGGTGGCCAAGTCATCAAGAGCTCCAGTAAGTGGGCGGCTCCTGGATCAGAAGCTCTGGTGGATAGGCAGCAGAGCCAGGCTGGAGATGGAGGCCAAAACTGGGCACAGACTCTGAGATCGCTTCACTGAGCACCATCGCACTGTCCGCACCAGTATCAAAGACCTCCCAGTAGCCAACCATTTCAGATCTGCGTCACACTCTTGTCTGTCGTTGGCCTCATGTGCAATCCCATCAAGAACACCCCTAAATTGAAGGAACATTTTTCGTTGGGCCCTCTCCATCCGGGTTTCTGCTAACCTGCTGTCCTTTCCCCCTTCCTTCCTTTTCACCCCCCCCAATCAGCTCCCCATCCCCTTTTCCCTCTCTACTCACTTTGCCAACCCCCCCCCCCCCCCGCTTGTTGCTGTGCTCTCCATCTCTTCCCCACCTATTACCTCCTGCCTTTACAACCACAACTCCCCCTTTACCCTTTTATTTGGATGCCTGCTGACATTTTTCCATATCTTGAAGGGCTTAAACCCGAAACATTGGTTATTTATTTTTAAATCTTCCCTACATACAATTTAAGGAATTTTTTGATCTGTGTTTCTACAGCATTTTTACTTTTCTTTTAAAAATATTTTTAATTGTTTAATATTAAAAAACCTTTATACTTGGTCTTCTCAATAATAATGCAAATATCATGTACATATCACACAAAAATTGTAAGTCAGAAGTGTAACCATAATTATTTACTTAACCTATCCCATCCAAAACATCGAATTCTGATTATATTGAGTTAATCCATTTCTCATAATATAGACAAAATTAGCATTGAATAGAAAATTGATAGGATACAATTAAGAACCATTTATATATATATAATATATATATATAGAAAGGGGTTTTATACTTCTCGTGTGTTTTCATCTTATTCTGTGATTTGATCAATGTTTTTACTTTTTAAATATTTCCCTTGTGGATTCTGTTATGTGCAGATGAAGGAAGTGAGCATGGATACATTCCAGCAAACCTCTCTCCCCCCTCCCCTCCCCCCCCCCACCCCCCCCCCCCCGCCGTCAGGGCTCCTCAGATTGTATCTCTCTGCGTTCACCTCTGTGTTTCATCCCCCATGTGTCTGATCGTGCCACCAGCCCATCTGGATGGTCTACACCTGGGCAGGACTTGGATCAATGTCCCAGGGGATTTGTTTGCCCTTGTGTTGGGGAAGGTGAGACGACAGTGACATTTTCTGCAAGATGACAGAAGGAAGTAAAATAGAGACAGAGCAAAAGGTAGAAAAGGGAAAGTCAAACTGGAGAAAGGAAAAAAAATGAATGCAATAGACAAAAAGCCACATTGCAACTTGATTTAAAAAGTCACCGAGTGTGAGGGCAATATATCTGAATGCCCAGAGTATTGGAAACAAGGTAATAAACTGTTATTTAAATAAAAGGAAGTCTGCTGACACCGTGGTTGAAGTAAATATACAATGTTGGAGAAACTCCACCAGTCAAATAGTGTCCTTTATATAGAAAAGATCCATAACCAATGTTTCAGTCTGCCAGGGTTGGTGTGTTTCCATACCCTTCATCAAGATATGGAAAAATATTGGCATCTGAACAAAAAGGTAAAGGGGGGGGGGGGAAGAGGTATGTGGGGAAGAGCATGGCCTCAAAGGCAGGAGGTGAAGAAGGGAGGCCACAAATCAGTCCAAAGGGGTGTGATTTAGTGGCCATTACACAAACGTGGTTGCATGTTGGAGATTATTAGAATTATATATCCAGGGATATATATATGATTGGTGGTGTGCCTCAGCGATCAGTGTTGACACCATTGTTGTTTGTCATCTATAACAATGTACTGGATGATAATGTGGTAAAATGCATAAGCAAGTGATAACACTAAGATTAGAGGCATTGTGGACAGCAAGGAAGGGTTTCTGGACCAGCTGGAAAAAAAATGACTGAAAAATGGCAGATGGAATTTAATGCAGACGAATGTGAGGTGTTGCATTTTGGAAGGACAAACCAAGAGAGGACATACATGGTAAATGGTTGAGCACTGAGGAGTGCGGTAGAATAGAGGGATCTGGGAATACAGATACACAATTCCCTGAAAGTGGCATCACAAGTGTTTAGGGTTATAAAGAGATCTTTTGGCATCTTGGCATTCATAAATCAAAGTATTGACTTCAGGGGTTGGGATGTTATGATAAAGTTATACAAGACATTGGTGAGTCCACATTTGGAGTAGGTGTGCAGTTTTGGTCACCTAACTACAGAAATCAATAAGATAGAAAGAGTGCAGAGATTTACTAGGACTTCAGGAACTGAGTTACAGGGAAAAGTTAAACAGATTAGGACTTTATTCCTTCTGAAACACTGACCCTTCAGCCCACATGTCTGTACTGAACAAGTTGCCCAAGTTAAACTAAACTGCTGCCTGTACATGATCCACCTCCCTCCATATTCACGGGTCCCTCAAGAACCAACACCAGGCAGTCTGTTTCAGGCACTCACCACTCTCTGGGTAAAATATTTGCCCTGAACATTTCCCTTTACCTTCTTCCCTCCTCCCTTCATCTTAAACAGATGCTCTTTACCAGAGAGATGCTGAGTGTCCATGGTGAATGCTCTCTGTCCCCACATGAGCTTGCTTGTGTCCTTACAGACAGGAAGGCTGAGTGAACCCCTTCCTGAATAGGAAGCAGGTGAATGTCTCTACCTGGTGCAAATTCACCGGTGGTCTTGCACAGAGGAGGAATGGGTGAATCCTTTTCCACATTTGCTGCGAGAGAATGGTTTCTCTCTGGTGTGAACTCGCTGGTGTGAACGCAGATTGGAGGGATGAGAGAAAGTTTTCCCACACAGAGAGCAGGTGAACGGTTTCTCCCCAGTATGAATCCGCTGGTGTGCCCGCAGGCCGGAGGGATAAGAGAAACCTTTCCCACACAGGGAGCAAGTGAACAGTTCCTCCCCAGTGTGAACACTCTGGTGCCGCAGCAGGTAGGAGGACTGAGAGAACCCTTTCCCACACCGAGAGCAGGTGAACGGTTTCTCCCCAGTATGAACCCGCTGGTGTGCCTGCAGGTTGGAGAGCTGAGAGAACCCCTTCCCACACAGAGAGCAGGAGAACGGTCTTTCGCCGGTGTGAACTCTTTGGTGCCTCAGCAGGTCAGAGGGCTGAGAGAACCCCTTCCCACACAGGGAACAGGTGAACGGTTTCTCCCCGGTGTGAACCCGTTGGTGTGCCTGAAGGCCGGATAGCTGAGAAAATCCAATCCCACACAGGGAGCAAGTGAATGGTTTCTCCCCAGTGTGAACTCTCTGGTGCTTTTGCAGGTGGGAGGACTGAGTGAATCCCACCCCACACACAGAGCAAGTGAACGGTCTCTCCCCTGTGTGAATTCTCCGGTGTCCCCGCAGAGAGGAGGAATGGGCAAATCCCTTTCCGCACTTACTGCAAGAGAATGGTTTTTCCCCAGTGTGAACTGTCTGGTGCCCCAGAAGGTGGGAGGACTGAGAGAATCCCTTCCCACATAGGGAACAGGTGAACGCTGTCTCCCCAGTGTGAACCCGCTGGTGTGCCTGCAGGCTGGAGGGCCTAGAGAACCCCTTCCCACACAGAGAGCAAGTGAACGGTGTCTTCCCAGTGTGAACACTCTGGTGCGTCAGTAGGCTGGAGGGCTGAGAGAACCCCTTCCCACATAGGGAGCAGTTGAATGGTTTCTCCCCAGTGTGAATTCTCTGGTGCCTCAGCAGGGCGGAAGGCCAAGAGAACCCTTTCCCACACAGGGAGCAGATGATCGGTCTCTCCCCCGAGTGAACCTCCTGGTGTGCTTGCAGTCCGGATTGCCGAGAGAACCCCTTTCCACACAGGGAACAGGTGAATGGTTTCTCCCCGGTGTGAATTGTCTGGTGTTGTAGCAAGTGGGAGGATCGAGAGAACCCCTTCCCACACACACTGCATTGAAAACGTCTCTCCCCGCAGTGAATGTTCTGGTGTTGCAGGAGGCTGGAGGACTGGGCAAACCCCTTCCCACACACGTGGCAGGTGAACAGACTCTCCCCAAGGGGAACACACCCGTGCTTCTCCAGGTCCTTGGAGGTTTGAAAGCTCTTCCCACAGTCAGAGCAAGGGAATGGGCTCCCCCTAGTGGGGATACACTGGTGTTGCAGCAGTGCCTCTGAGCTGGCGAATCCCTCTCCACACTTGTTACAGGGGAACGGCATCTCCCCAGTGTGAGCACAGGGATGTGTTTCCAGCAAGTCCACAGAAAGCCCTGCCTCACCACATCCTTCACTTTGGAGTGTTTCATCAGCGGTATCACTGATCACTTGACCCTCCATGTCAGACAATTCAATGAAGTCTAGTTCATGCACTAAACGGGTGTAGGTTTCTCCGTGCTGTGATCTCTGTGCTCCTAATCCACCGATAAGGCTGGCTGATCCTCGTCCCGAGGAGTCCAGTCAGAATGTCAGACCACAATATGGCATTGTCTGAAGCTTCCTGTCTGGATACGTACAGTTTTCTTAACCCTGTGAAGAGAAGATGGTGGAGTCAGAAGGAACAAGGCATTCTCTGCAGCCAATGTTCCAGGACAACACACCCTGGAGGCACAGCCAGTAATATGACAAACTGTGGAAGTGTCCTGAACTGTGAGGAGGATCACTACGGACAGGTAAACATATGGTGGGTGAAATTTAGCACAGAGAAATAAGTGTGATATGTTTTCATGGAAGGGAAGTGAGGCAACAAACATTAGAGCATGGAACTTATTATGAACTCAGGATTTACTGTTATATGGGATCGAGCTGTGAGAACCACATTTTAGTAAACACGCGATGATCTGAGGGAGGATGCAGGAATTATTTCAGATTTATATGGAAAAGGCTTATGGTATATTTTTTCTGGGAGGTCAATTACCACATTATTTCCCAGAATCCTTAGCAGTTCAGAACCTGCTCTGGCCAAAAGGCCTCGATAGTGAATGCGTAAACTTTATCCCTATGTCAACTTTCCATTGTGATGTCAAAAGGATTGCTAATTTTCATCTAATCACCACCACCCGACCTGCCAATCATATTAGAGACCTGTCACTCCTAAGTGGCACCCTCCTACTGTCAATCATGTTCACTTGCAACTACACACAGGGTTCCCTGAGCAGCAATGGTTAGGGGCTGGGAAAGGGGATTCCTTTGCATGGAAGGTGCTGGTGGCAGGAATTCAGCTGCATCTGGGAGCTGAGCAAGGTCAGAGGCTGGTAATTGGGGTGGGGATGGGCAAGGAATAGGGAAGAGTACACAGACCTAGATGTTGGCACCTCCGGCTACAAAGTGGAGCTTTGTGGTATAGTCCACACTTAGATGGAATGGCTTGTGAAAATTTGCAGACACTGTGATTGTAGTAAAAACACAGAAATGCTGGAGGAACCTCTGAGTTCTCAGGAGGTAAAGATATATTACCAATGTTTCAGGCCTGAGCCCTTCTTCAAAGTATGAGCAAAAAGCAGGTAGCGCTGGAAGGAGGCAGAAGATAAAGGTAAGAGAGAGAGAGACAGCTAGACGAAAGGAAAATTAGTGTAGAGATAGATAGAGGGCTAAGGGAAACTGGAGAAATTGATGTTGATGCCATCTGGTTGGAGAGTGCCAGATAGAACACTTTCCTTTTTCCCTTGGTCTCCTTTCCCCCACCCCCCCCACACCCCGCCCTACTTTCACAGAGCCCAGCCTCCCCCACCCTTCCTCAATCAATTCTCACCTTTCCTCTTTTAGTTATTCTGTCCATTTGCAATCAACACCGTTTGTCTGTTGCTCTGTACTCCTCCCTTTGCCTTTTACTTTTCTTAGCCACTAGTGTTTTAATTCCAACACCTGCCGGCTTTTTACTCGTACCTTGAAGAAGGAATAAGGCCTGAAATGTTTGTTGGCCAGTGAAAACGCACACAAACCACTCCATTATGATGGGTGCAGTGACACTGGGAAGAGATTGTTCCCATGTTCCAAGTGTGGGGAGGGATTTGCCAGCTCAGAAGCACTGCTGCAACACCAGTGGGTCCCCACTAGAGGGAGCCCATTCCCCTGCTCTGACTGTAGGAAGAGCTTTCAAACCTCCAAGGACCTGGAGGAGCACGGGTGTGTTCCCTCTGGTGAGACTCCATTCACCTGTTGCATGTGGGGGAAAGGGTTCACCCAGTCCTCCAGCACCAGAACATGCGCTCTGGAGAGTGAGCATTTAAATGTTGTGTGTGCAGGAAGGGATTCTCTCGATCTTTGCACCTTCTGAGGCACCAGAGAAATCACACCGGGGAGAGACCATTCACTTGCTCCCTGTGCGGGAAGGGGTTCGCTCAGTCCTTCACCATGCGTGCACATCAGTGGGTTTACACCAAGGAGAAATTGTTTACCTGAGTGCAGGAACGTAGGCGTTTCAGGGTGTAGCAGCCAGGGCACATGTCCTGGGAGCCACTTGAAGGGGATGGCGCCACTGACCTCGCATTACTTGACCACTCGCTCCTAGCCTCAGCTGACCATTGCCACCTCCCCCCCCCACCCCCCATCTAACTCTGGACATGGCAGCAGTGGGTGAACAGTCTTGATTTGAATTGTTTACCAGGTTTCAATGCAGACCAGAAATTCCAGCAATGTCACTGAAGACTCGCCCTCGACTCCTGATAGGTGACAAACAGCAGGGAACAATGAAAACCACCAGGAAATGTAGAGCTTTGTTAGCAGTGGGGGTTAAACTTGGTGGGTCTCTTTTACTCAACATCTGCTTTCATAACAATGTACTGGCACGAGGGGACTCAGTAAGTGCCAAACCAAACTGTAGCAAAGGCACAAAATTAAACTGCTTGGAATGGCCATTGGCTCCCATTCCAACCTAGTCCATTACAGCTGGGATATGGGGCAACAGGTTTCCTTTCACTATTTCCACACGGGAATTTGGTATTCTTGTAAAGAAAACAAAAATGGTGTCATTGAGTATCTTTCATTGTGTTTCTTTGATGAGTGAGCGTTGGCCTACACCAGAGCTCCCGACCCCTCCCCTTGGCCTACCTCACTCACACACACATACACACCAGAGTCCAATGTGCGGTAGTAGGCCAAGGGGAGAGTTCAGAGTTGGCATCAGGAGCTCAGGTTTGTGCCTGTAGGCCGACTACTGAGGAGAGGGTTTGGGCATCGGGAGCTCCGGTGTGCACATGTAGGCCGAGGGGAGGATTCGGACGGAGCTCCAGTGTAGGCCAGCCGAGGGGAGGGTACGGAGTCGGGACTCGGGTGTTGGGAGCTCCAGTATAGGCCAAGGTGAGGATTCCAACTCACCCGATTCCAAACCTTCTCTGTCCCCTATTGGAGCCAGGGCTGAGGAGAGTGCGCACTGAAGGATGTGTTTGAGCGGGGGCTTCGGCATCTTCCTGCTTATCTCCCACTGGGTGCTCAGCACAAGAGTTACCTTTCCACTGAAGGTAAGAGAGGGTGCCCACGAGGACAGTTATGGCCACTCAACACCTTTAACTTTGACCCCTCTGGCCTGGGGAATGCCGCTCGCTGCTTTCATTCAGCGAATGCTGGCCTTTGAAGGAGACAGAGGGTTTTTATTAATTGAAACGAGTGTCGTGCTTTTTAAGGTGTAGATTATTTTTCAGTATCTCAATATACCCAAAATAACATTGAATATGATGGTTTTAGGGTTCTACACTGCGAAGACAGGTAGGAAAGGTGAAGTGGATGGTGTGGCAAGAGATGGTTGCGGGGTGAAGGGTAAGTTTTAACCTGGGGCGGAGGGTTGAGGGTGGGGTGGTGATGCAATTTCAGTGCTTGCCATAGGCGGGTTTTTTTCTAGATACGCCACTGCGTGGGAAGGAATTCACTAAGCCATCTGGTCTGTGGGGACATCAGTGAGTTTACATAGGGAGAAAGAGCATTAATCATGGACAGTCAGCATCCTTCCTCTCAGTTAAAGCGTCACATGTTAAACGGCCTGTGTTTAAGATTTAGTGGGAGGGAAAAAGGTTAAAGATGTTCAGGGCAAATATTTTACCCAGCGAGCGGTGAGTACCTGGAACAGGGTACGAGGTGTGGTTAATTCTTGACAGGCCCATGAATATGGATAGAGGTGGATCACATACATCAATTTTAGTTTAACTTGGGCATCCTGTTCAGTACAGACACATGGGACGAAGGATTGATGTTTCAGAGGCCACAGGTTTAAGGATTGTGTTTTTTGGGGATTTTCCCTGTAGCCTGAGCTCCTCCCATCTCGCTCTCCCCACTATTATTTGGGCTTCTGCCCTCTTTCCCTGTTATTCTGAGTGTGGGGTTCCTGCCGTCTATTGCCTTCCAGGTAGCTACCTGAATGTGCTTTAAAATGTCACAACCAGTGCCTGTGACACTGTAATGGTATTATTTTCTTTAAGATGGACCTGAAGTTCCTCCAAAACAAATGCAAATACAGCTGCATAAACAAACTTTTAATGACTTTACAAATTGGCTCTTGTGTGTTCAGTTAACATATTCTCAGCTAGTTTGGCAGGGAGCTGAAGAGCTCTTAAAAGATTTTGACAAAGGGGGCATTATTAACAACAGCACAAAGCATCACTGACCGCTATCATCAATCAAAGAGCTGCCATCCACATAAAGGGTTAAATTAGTCACACAGTGGGATGCAGCTCTCTCTCTCTCCCTCTGTGAAGGGACATGGGAAACTGAAAGGGAACCAAGATATATAGAAACTGTCAATGCAAGGAAAGCACCAGGGGAGCAGAGATACAACAGGGAAACCACAAGGAACTCGTGGAGATCAGGCAATACAATTATCAGTCTGTTCATAATTGCTTTCCTCAAACAACATTGGTCAGCCAGAGATGGGTTGGGATCCCACAGCAATCTTTCCTGCTATCATGGACCAGTCCTTTCTTTCCTGTGCATTTTCTTTCTACTTTTTTCCCCTACTTGGAACCACGATCTTTGTCAACAAACTCGCTGGGCTTGTTCCCCCTCCCTGCCCCCACCCCATAGGCCATACTTCTTAGCTCAATTAGTCAGCACTGCACTGTTTTCATGACTCACCAAATTTCTCTGTATCTTGATCTGTCCCTTCTCCTCTTTAATCTAATAACTACCCTGCACCAAATGTTATGAACTCACTGGCCAGTTATCCCCACTCTGAATAGACCAAGTCCCCTGACTCATTGACCAATTCCTCAAATAGACTGAGTTCACAACTCACTGGCCAATTCCCCACCTCCCATCCCCAATAGACAGTCCCCTGACTTACTGGTTAATCCCCATCCCCCAGTAGATTAAGACCCCTGACTCACTTGGCAATTTCCCACCACCCACAGACCCCTGACTTAGTGGCCACTTCCCAATTTCCCCAATAGACTGAGTTCAAACAGACTCGCTGCCCAATCCTTCCTGCTGATAATAGTCGGAGTCATCCAGCTCACTGCCCAATTAATAGACAATAGGTGCTGGAGTCGGCAATTGGCCAGCACCGCCATTTATCAGATCATGGCTGATCTTTCCCTTTCAATAACCAATCCCAGCCTTATCCCCATAACCCTTAACTCCCCTGCCCACAAAAGCCTTATCCAACTCTCTCTTAAATCTATCCAACGAATCCACCCCCACTACCCTCTGTGGCAATGCATTCCACAGACCCACAACTCTCTGGGTAAAAAAATTTCTCCTCATTTCTGTTAAATGTATTCTTAAACTATGCCCTCTAGTCCGAGATTCTCCCATCATTGGGAACATGTGCTCTGATTTCACCCTGTCAAGCCCTTTGATAATCCTAAATACCTCAATCATGTCTCCCCTCATCTTTCTAAACTCCATCGCATATAATCCAAGTCTTTCTAACCCCACTGCATTGACAGGATCCACAAAAGGACCTGCAAGAAGGAATATGTGGCCTCTGAAACATCAATCCTTCGTCCCATGTGTCTGCCATCCCGGGAACTAACCTTGTAAACCTGTGCTGCACTCCCTCTATAGCAAGTATGTCCTTTCTTAAATATGAGGACCAGAACTGAACGCAATACTCCAGGTGAGGTCTCACTAGGGACATGTACAACTGCAGGAGGGCTTCTCTACTCCTATTCTCCAATCCCCTCTTTATGAAAGCTAACATACCTTTCGCCTTCTTTACCGCTTGCTGAACCTCAATGCTAGTTTTCAATGACTGGTGAACAAGTACACCCAGATCCCTTTGCATTACCCCACTCCCTAGCTTAACACCATTTAAATAATATTCTGCTCTCTTGTTTCTGCACTAAACTCCTACAATTCATATTCCTTCTTGCAGGTCCTTTTGTGGATCCTGTCAATGCAGTGGGGTCAACCTTGGGAGAGGGATCATGCCACCAGGGGATTGATGGTGGGAGATCAAGCTAAATTTACCTTGGGGGCCCTATCTCCCTCCGTTTCTCCAACACCAGCCCCGGCCACTTATTCAGTCCGAACTTGATCTGTGATTCCTGTCGACTATACCATATGTTGAAGGTGGACCTGAAGTTGCTCTAAAATAAATACGAACACAGATTTCAGATTTATTGCCAGAGTACTTATATGACATCACATACAACCCTGATGCTTCGATCAGGCATTCCCTGTCTTGTGTCTGGGGGCCATTATTCAGGCATTCCCTGTCTCGTGTCTGGGGGCCATTATTCAGGCATTCCCTGTCTCGTGTCTGGGGGCCATTATTCAGGCATTCCCTGACTCGTGTCTGGGGGCCATTATTCAGGCATTCCCTGTCTAGTGCCTGGGGGCCATTATTCTGTTCATATTTACAATATATACAGATAACCTTGTTTAGAGGGAGGGGTCAATTATTATGAAGACAAACAAGTAAGGGGAGGGGGTTTAACTACAGATCACAGATCATATCACAGAACAACATGATCAGATCAGAGAAGTAGAAAATATGTAAGGGAATTTTACCTGTATCATTTGTATAATTTTTGTATTCAATATCACTTTTCAGACATAGTATGAGTTATGATTTAATTATAGAATTTAATGTCCTCAATGCTTCTAATTTACAATTGATATTGATATGTATATACCTTGCGTGAAGGATTTTTTGCTAAACTCAATAAAAATATTTTAAGAAAGAAAGATTCTTTTTCCTGCAGGCGAGGCAGAATTACCACTTATTGGTAGTGGCCCAAAAAAAGACACAACTTACAGATGTAAAGAAATAAACAAATGTAAGCAAACTGACTGTGCAACACAGAGAAAGAAAATAAAAAAAAATAAAATGCAAAAATTAGTTCTTAAATGAGTTTGTCATTGAGGAGTCTGATGGTGGAGGGGTAGTAGCCATTCCTGAACCTGGTGGTGAAAGTCCTGTGGCACCTATACCTCTTTCCTGACGGCAGCAGCGAGAACAGAGCATGTCATGGGTGGTGTAGATCACTTTTCTGCTGCTCTCCGACAGCAGCGTTCCCTGTAGATATGGGGAGGATTTTTATCCTGGGCTTTACAGTCCGGGGCATTGGTGGTTCAGCCGGTCAACACACTTTCCACCACACATCTGTAGAAATTTGCCATGGTTTCCGATGTCATACCAAACCTTTGCAAACACCTGGGGAAGTAGAGCCACTGATGTGCTTTCTTCATGATGTCATTAGTGTGTTGGGTCCAGGATAGATCCTATGTGATGGTGACTCCCAAGAACTTAAATTTGCTCATGCTCTCCACCTCTGAACTCCCAATGATCAATGAATCGTACACCTCTGGTTTTTCCTTCCTGAAGTCAACAATGTTTTGATAACATTGACTGCGAGGTTGTTGTTGATGCACGCTTCAGCCAAGTTTTCACCCTCCCTCCTGTATGCTGACTCATCATCCCTTTGTGTACAATACCCTACTGGGGTATCAGAAGTGAAATTTGTGGATGGTGTTATTGTCGTACTGAGCCACACACAGTCATAGGTGTAAAGTGAGTAGGACAGGGGGCTAAGAAGCCAGCCCTGTGGTGCCCCGGTACTGATGGAGATTGTGGAGGAGATGTTCTTACTGGAGGTGAGGAAATCAAGGATCCAATTACACAGTCGGGTTGAATCCAGGTCTTGGAGTTTGCTGATCAATTTTATGGGGATGATGGTATTAAATGCCAAAGTGTAGTTGATAAAGAGCATCCTGATGTGTGCACCTTTGTTCTCCAGGTTTTTATATAGAGCCAATGAGATGACGTCCGCCAGAGACCTGTTGCTACGATAGGTGAATTGGAAAGACAAGATCTGATATATTTTAACACAAGCCTCTCAAAATACTTTATCATTGGTTGATAGTCATTTAGGCAGTTTACCACATTCTTCTCAGACACCAGTATGATTGAGGCCTTTTTGAAACAGGTGGGTACCACACCATGTCAGAGTGAGATGGAGATATCTGGATATCTGTGAATAAGTTGGTCAGCACAGATTTTTAATACTCGGCTAGGTACTCCATCCGGATCAGATGGTTTCCTCAGATTTACTCTCCTGAAGGAAGCATCCACGTCATCCTTGGATGGACAGGACAGGATCATCAGGGGACATGGATGATTCTTTCTTGTTCCTGTGGCATTGAGTATGTCTGGGAGTGAAGCTTTGTTGTCTCCTCCTTCACTGGATTTGGTTTTGATGCGTTATGTCATTTAGGCCCTGCCAAAGGCATTGGCTATCCCTCAAGGTTTCCATTTTCATCCAGAAATTCCACTTTGCACAGGAGATGGCTTTCCGTAGGTTATACCCGCTCCTTCTGTAGTGTTCTGGATCTATGGTCCTAAATGACTACGATCTGTCTTTTATCAGCTTCCAGATTTCATTGTTCATCCAAAGCTTCCAGCTGGGGAAAACCCTGAATGATTTAGTGTGGACAAACTCATCTACAGCTGTTTTGATAAGAGTCTGACATCCCTGGTGTAATCAATCATATCCTCAATCGAGTCCTTAAACACTGCCCAATCTGCTGGCTTGAGGAAGTCCTGCAATCATTCTTCAGCCTCCTGCAACCACCTTTAAGCTGTCCTGACCTCCAGAGCCTCTCTTTTCAGACTCTGTATGTACAAAGGCAGAAGGAGCACAGCCAGGTGATCATACTTGTCAAAATGTGATCTCGGGAAAGAACAGTTGGCCTTCCTTATCTTGGTGTAGCAGTGATCCAGTGTGCTGGAACCTCTGGTACAACAGGATACATGCTGGTGGTAGTTGGGCAGGGTTTTCTTGAGACAGGCCTGATTAAAGCCACCGACTAAGATTCATAGCACTTCGAGGTGGGCTGTCCCTCGTTTACTGACCACATCATGCTCCGCAAGTTCCTATTTGTATTAGGCCTCAGGAGGGAGATAAACTCCAATGAGAATGACTGATGAGAACTCAGGCTAGATAGAATACGGCTGCATAAACAAACTTTAATGACTTTGCAAAAATATGAGAAATCCATTACATCATGAAAACACAGCCAGGAGCTGTTAACTTACTATAAGGAGACTACTTGTGGCTTACAAAAATCACAGAATTTATAGTTTCTCACATCTGGTTTCTGGAACATTCGAAATGACTGTTCCTTATAAGTACATATTCCATAAAATTTTCCGAGGATTCATCAGTTAGTCTTACACCACTCTACCACACAAGGATCTCCTTATCATCTGAGTAAAACACAAATGTCTGCATACACTGTGATTGGAGCAAACACACTAAAATCCTGGAGGAACTCATCTGTTCTTTTCAGTATCTAGAGAAGACAAAGGTACATTGCCAATGTTTTGGGCCTGAACCCTTTGTCAAAGAAAAAGCAGAAAGGTAATATATATCAGAAAGTCTCACAAATCAAACAATGGCAGAAGAATCCAGACCAGCAAAAGGTGTTAATTAGATGTAATAAGCTACTAATTGAATTCCTGCATTTTCTGCTTATTCCTTGAAGAATGAATGGCTCAGGCCCAAAACGTTGGCAATATATCTTTGTCTTCTCGAGATATTGAAAAGACTGGCCAGTTTTCCTCTAGCATTTCAGTGCATTTACTCCTTATCATCTCCCAAGCCACATAACAAGAAAGGAATGTAGCCCACAAATGCAGCCTCCCTTTTACAATTTCCACAACTTACATTTTCATTCCATTCTAAAATCTCCTTTCTCCATGTGGACACCTGTGGACAAACGCCACTGGTGATTTTGCCCCCCCCCCCCCCCCCCGGACAAACCCCACTGATGATTTTTGTCACTCTGGACAACCCCACATCAGTGATTCCCCCCCCACCGGTCAACCCTCGCCAATGATTTTGCCCCCCCCCCCCCAGTACAATCCCCTCCCGTGATTTTTACCCTGCTGGACAAAACCATCCAGTCACTCTCACCCCCCCCCCCGCCCCCCCATGGACAACCCCTCCAGTGAATTTTACAACCCAGGAAAACCACCTCCAGAGAATTTTGCCTGTCTGGACAATCCCCTCCAGTGATTTTTACCGCTCCCCCAGTGATTTTTACTCCCATGGTCAACCCCCCTCCAGTGATTTTGACCCCGCTGGACAACACCATCCAGTGACACCCCCCCCCCCGCCCCCCACCCCCGGTCAACCCCTCCAGTAAATTTTACGACCATGGAAACCCACCTCTAGAGATCCCCCCTCTTGGACAATCCCTCCAATGATTTTGATTCCACTGGACAACCCCTTCCAGTGATTTTCACCCCGCTGGACAACCCCATCCAGTGTCATCACCCCGGACTCCAGTGAATTTTACGCCCCTGGACAACCCCCTCCAGTGATCCCCCCCATCGGACAACACCCTCCAGAGATTTTCACCCCCTAGACAACCCCCTGAAGTGATTTTTCTCCCAGGACAACCTCTCCCGTGATTTTTTTTCCCCCATGAACAATCCCCTCATGATTTCCCCCCCCCCAATGATTTTTACTCCCCATGGACAATACCTTCCAGTGATTTTCACCCCACTGGACAATCCCCTCCAGTGGCATTCCCCCCAGGACAATGCCCTCCAGTGATACCCCCACCCCCCAGACAACCCCCTCCAGTGACTTTTTTCCCTTGGACAACCCCTCCAGTGTTTTCTTTTGCTGCCTGGACAACCCCCTCCACTGATTCTGTCCCCTGGACAAACCCCTCCAATGATTTTTGCAACCCCTGGGCAACCCCCTCCCATGCCTTTTGCCCCCTGGACACCCCCCTCCAGTGATTTTTTTACTCCCTTTACACCCCCAGTGATCCCCCCGGCAAACCACACACCAGTGATTTTTTGCCCCAAGACAACCCCCTCCAGTGATTTTTAACACCTTAGCCAACCCTCCACAGTGATATTTACCCCCTGGACAAACCCCTCCAGTGATATTTTTTTACCCCCAGACAACCCCGCCCAAATATTTTTGCTCCTCTGGACAACCCCTTCAAGTGACTTTTACCCCACTGGACAATGCCCTCCAATGAATGTTGCCCCTGGACAACTCCCTCAAGTGAGTTTTGCCCCCTGGACAACCCTCTCCAGTGATTTTTGCCCACTGGACAACCCCTCTCCAGTGATTTGTACCGCCTGGAAAACCTGCTCCAGTAATATCTACCCCATGGACAACCCACACCAGTGATTTTTGCCCGCATGGACAACCCCCTCTAATGAATTTTACCCCCTGGACAAACACCTCCAGTGATTTGTACTGCCAGACAAACCCCCCCCCCCCAGTGATTTTTAGCCCCTGGACAACCACCATCAGTGATTTCTGCCCCACCCCCCCCGAACATCCCCCACCTGTGAATTTTACCCCCATGGACAAGCACCATCAATTAATTTTACCCCATGGACCACCACCTCCAGTGAATTTTACCTCCTGGACAACCCCCTCCAGTTTCCCCATCGGTCAAACCCCCTTCAGTGATTTTTTTTACCCATCTCTGGACAAACCCCACCAGTGAATTTAACCCCCCCCCCCGACAACCCATTCAGTGATTTTTGTCCCCTGGATGACCCCTCCAGTGATCTCCCAGCCTACAACCCCCTCCAGTGATTCCGCCCCTGGACAAACCCCTCCAGTGATTTTTGCCCCCATTAACATTTATTCCACCCTCAGTGAGGGTTGAAACAGACAACCAATATCAGACACGAGTACAGTCATTGTCCAGAAAGGAGGCGAGAGTAAAGTTGACTGTTTTCTTCAAGTCCTGTTCTGAATAACTGTCCGGGTCTCGCTCTTTTTAACCACAAACTGGAGGGTAAATAAATGAAAATCTGCTCCAATGTTGAAGCGAATGGTTCCTACAAAACAACAACGAACACTGTCCTAATGACATAGATGATCAGCTGGAATTAAAACAAACTGCTCACATCGCTGTTTGTGATATGTGCTGAACCAGCTACGGAATAAAACCATATAAACGAACTTACAAGCAAAATCTTCCTCACAAACACAGCGCTGAGGGAATGGCGACGGCAATGAAGAACCCCCAACATGGCTACCATAACACGTGATCGCTACTGACCAATCACATTAATGCTCAATCTGAACAAGGCTCGGCCACCAGGTGTCGTTGGGAAGCAACGGTGGAAAAACGAGCCCATGAAGGAACCTTGTTCCTGCCCCGTCCCCAGATCAGTCAACATTCTCCTCTCCAGTCACTAGATCATCTCTCATCTCCCCCCAGATCAGTCAACATTTTGACCCCAGAAACCAGATCATCTCTCATCTCTCCTAGATTGATCAACATTCCGTCTCCAGACACTAGATCATCTCTCACTATCACCCTTATCTCTTCCTGAATCCTATACCTTCCCGCCAATCCTTCTGAATTAGCTGATACCCCTGGGTGTTTAATTCCCAATCATATTCACCTGAAAGCACGTTTGTGTTGTGGCCACTAAATTGCATGCCTTTGCACTGGTGTGTGCCAACACTTTATTAACCTGGTTTCCAGTGCTCTGGGCATTCACATAAAATGTCCTCACAATCAGTGATTTTTTCAATGAAGTTGCAATGTGACCTTTTTTTTTGTCTATTGCATTGATTTTTTTTTTCTGTCTCCACTTTGACTTTGCCTTTCTCTACCTTTTGCTTCTGTCTCTATTTTGCTTCCTTCTGTCACTCTGCAGATGATGCCATTTCCCTGCCATAGTCGTCCCACCCTCCCCAACAGCAATGGCAAACAATTCCTCGGGACATTGATCTCAGTCCTGACCAGGTGCAGACCAGCCAGATGGGCTGGTGGGACAGGTGGACACATGGGGGATGAAACATGGAGGTGAATGCGGAGAGAGGAGCCTTTACAAGGGGTTGATGAAATGTATCCATCACACTTGATCAGCATAAGGGAATGATTTTGCTGGGAAGAAAGAGGCAAATTTAATCTGCAGAGCAGAATTCATAACATGGTGCAGAGAAAAAGAGAGGCCTGAATGAGAGGTAAATATAACGAAGATTGTGAGGCACAGATTACAGCAGTGAGGGAGTGATGAGAAACGTTCAGAAGGCCTTGGTTTTACACTGGGGACCACTTTTTTGTGAACATGGTCCCTAAAATTGTCCCTTATGGTTGGCATAGCTGTTAGCGAAATGCTAATTAGGTTTGAATCTGGTGCTGTTTGTAAGGAGTTTGCATGTTCTCCAAGTGTCAGCGTGGGTTTTTCCCATGTGCTCCAGATTCACCCACCTTCCAAAATGTATGGGGATGGAGGTAAATAAACTCTCATTGTTGTCATTCAAGGTGTGTGTATGGAATGGGCGGTAGTTTGGGGATGGAGCCTGGTTGTGGGAACAGGTTTAGGACCTGGGAAGGTTCAGTATTGGGAGGTTGCTGATGTGTCCGAAGAATTGTATGTGTGTGGGAGGGGTTGTTAGGGGATGTCAGGGGCTGCTGGGGCCTTTTTGAAGAGAAGGCTGTTTGTGTTTCTATGGGCTGGGAACACTATCTTCAGAAGTATAACATCACACACACCAGCAGATTCAAGAGCAGTTTATTTCCCACTGTCATCAGACTCACGAACAAGCCACATATTATGTTGCCTTTGTCCCTAATCAACTGATTCTTCTGTAACTCACCATTTTGCACTCATGCACTGTGTCTTGTTGTACTATGAATGAGATGTCTATTTGTCTGCTCACTGAACAACCTGTTACTACCTTTTAGGATTCATGTGACAATAAACTTTAACAATTAGACCCTGGATTTGTCCCTTGGGTGAATGGACATGCAATGTTTCAGGTCGGGGCCCTTTCCTGAGACTGAGGGATAGGGATAGAGGAAAGAGAGTAAGTAGAGGAAAGGCTGGGCAGGGTAAACTGCCAAATCTTTTACTTTTCTAAAAACGGGGTGTTCCAGAAGTAGGAAATCCCACTTCTGCTGATACATTTCACAGGGTCACAAGTTGTCTGAGTCCATCCCAGATTAAGGGAGTTCTCTGCTTTCTCCCGGGTTGTCTGGACCGTTCACATTCTGAGGTTGGTTTAGATCCAGAAGGAGATTAAACAAGACAGAAAACACCATAAAGTGATCTCGACTAATTTATTTTTGACAGGAAAACATTTAACAGAAAGCAAAATAATGAGCCTCTGACCCTTCAGCCCATCGGGGATTCAACTTGAACATGGGCTGAACAGTGGGGGTGGGGGAAGGGATGAGGATGGCTGTTCCTTTGCAAATGCGATGCTGGTGGCGTGAGTTCAGTTGCAGCCGGGAGCCGGGGGAGGTCCAGGCGCTGGGTGGTGGGGAAGGATGGAGCACCACACTCACACACCTGGACACTGACCTCTCCCACTGCAAAGCCCAACCATGCTGAATGGGCCGCTTGGGTAAAACAGGAAAATCTAGAGAGGTTGTGGTCGATGCAGAACCGCAAGAGCACTGGAGAAACTCAGCAGGTCATGCGGCATCCAAGGAAAGTAAAAGGCAGTTGACAATCTGGGATGGAGCCCTTTGACAATCGTGCCGAAAATCAGGCCCAAATTTAAAAAAATGATGGGAGAGGGGAAGGAGGAGGAGCACAGGCTGACAAGAGGGTTGGGGGGGGGGGGGGCGGGGAGGAGAAAGAAGCTGAGAAGTGATTGAGGCACCGAGCAGGGGGCTAAGAAGGGGAGCTGTCTAATAGGATGAGGAAGGGAAGAGGGTGGGAGCTGGAGGGGAGGAGATGATCGGGTAGGGAAAGAGAGAAACCAGAGGAGGAGGTTCATGGAAATTGATGTTAATACCATCAGGTTCCCATGTCTGTTAATATCTGTACCCATGGAGAAATCAAGGGTAGAGGTAATGAGACCAATGGCTGAAAGATTCGCCAACAAATGAGTGAACATGTATAATGCAATGAAATCAGAAACAAGGCACTCCTGCTGAAAAGAGAGCAGCTACTTAGCTGGAGCATAAGATATTGCATAAACATCGTGCAATGCACATGACAATAAATAAATTATCACATGGTCACACACTGCTGGACACAGCAAAGGAACTCTGCTGAGAAGGGGAAAGTAGAAATGGTACTTTTACAGACACAGCAGATGACATGAGTGACTTTTGAAAGGGCAGATACAGGAACCGGAAGGATTTGAATAATGGTTCCAGGAAAGATGGGTGAGAATTTGAGAATTATCTGCACAATCCTTGAACCTGATGAGGTCAGACAGGGTCTGTTTGTACCAGCAAGTACAAAGGGGAAGTGACCCAAGAGATCTGATGGAGATTAGATGAAAAATTTGATTCAAACAACAGCTGTTTGAATAAAGTCACATTTGAATAAACTGGCATCGCCCAGGATGAAGAGTCGGCTGATGCCACTCGCCGCTGGGATGACTCTCCCAAAAGCCCCTTTTACACAGCATTAAAAGACAGAAATTAACTACCTATTAACTATTTCACCTACCTATATAAATGCAATGAAGGTGGGTTGGGGGGGGGGGGGGTCATTTTCATCCCATGTGACACTTCCAAGGAAGGGATTATCAGATACGATACCTTTCGCAATGGCTTCTGTCAAAAAGGGTTCACACTGGACATTGCTGTAATGCTGCATCACACTGGACGTCAGTGCTGTAACACTAAAGGTCCCGCCTCATTTTGCTTCAGGATGCCAGCTTGCTTATGTAAAAGGTCAGACTGACTGGGTATTTCTTGGTTCAGTGTGAACGACCTGAGCTGCCTTTAAAGACGGGTCATTCGCATGCCAATTAAATGAGTTTTCTATGTAAAAGGGCCTAAAGTGTATCCAGATCCCTGCCTAGAAAGAGTCTTCATCTTTATTACTATATATTTAGGGCACTGAGGAGTGGGGTAGAACAGAGGGATCTGGGAATACAGTTACTTAATTCCTTGAAAGTGGTGTCACAGGTGGATAGGGTTGTAAAGAGAGCTTTTGGCATTTTGCATATCATAAATCAAAGTGTACAGGAATTGGGATGTTATGGTTAAGTTGTTTAAGTCATTGGTGAGGCCAAATTTGGAGTATAGTCTGCAGTTTTGATCACCTAACTACAGGAAATATATCAATCAGATTGAAAGAGTGCAGAAAAGATTTAGTCAGATGTGGCCCAGACATCAGGAACTGAGTTACTAGGAAACGTTAAACAGGTTAGAACTTTATTCTCCAGATCATGAAGAGTGAGGGGAGATTTGAATGAGGTACATAATATTATGAGGGGTAGAGGCAGAACAGGGATTTTTCCACTGAGGTTAGGTGAGATACAAACCTTCAGCAGAAATTTCCTAAAGCGTCTCTTACAGTCAGAGAAAGAGAAGTAAAAGAGAGTTTCCTCAGAGATACCATGTGTCCATGGATTTTGCCCCAGCGCTCCCGCAGCCTCCACAGCCACACAGGGCACAGTACAAACCATCAGCAACCCGAGCTCTAGGCCTGAACCTCTGATACCATTAGGAACCTGCCCTCATCACCCTCTCATATCCCGAATGCGATGCCTGGTACTCCTTCACCAGTCACCAGCCTGGTGGGAGTCCCTTGACTGCAGCCGCCAGCAGCCTCTGTGGCTTCCTCGCCTTGAGTCGCCAGCAGTCTGTGTGGTTCCTTCAGCCGCAGGAACCCTCACTGGTCCACCGGTGAGAAAAGTTTGGACAGGTACGTGGGTGGAGGGTTGTGAAGAGCTATGGACTGGGTGCAGGCAGAATAATAGTCAGCACAGACTAGAAGGGCCAAAGGCCTCATTTCTGTGCTGTAATGTTCCATGGTTCTAAGGCAGCTCCCCCATTGCATTCATAAGCAATTAACCTGTTCTCTCTAGATTTTGACCCCCGCCCTCATTAAAATGCCCACCCCTCATGTGGCCCTATGCTACTGTTAAAGTGACTGTGCCTTTCAAATCTTAGAACGAATTTCAGTACTGCAACATTATTAAATGTACCATTTTGTTAGTCTTGCAGAACTTGAGAACTCGGTTAACAAAAGGTGTGCTGTTAACGAAGGGCTGGTCCGCCAACTGGTCTGACTCCTTCTGCTTGTATTCTGTTCTTTACAGCTTCTCAAGTCAGTGGTCAAGCTGGTCCCTGTCTTTATCTCCTTTTTTTTACTGACTCTGGGACCATCATTAGCTTTGATCAGGGATTTGCTCTCTTAGTTGCCTCACAAGACATATCGCAGTTCCTGTTACTGTGAACTATTTTTTTACTAGCCTATGGTAAGGAACTAACATTTGGAGCCTGTACATTAGTCACACTTGGTTGCTATCTTTTTCATTCATACCCAAGGGATAACTTATCTGAGATAAAAAGGCAGAACATCCTGTTTTTTCATCAAAGAGACACATTAAATCAATGGTTTTCAAGCTGCCCCCTGAACTCACATTCCAGCTGAAGCAATCTCTATGCCATAAGTGCTCTGTGATTAGTAAAGGGTTGGTTCAGGTGGGACATGGGCGAGAAGGGAAGGGAAGTTTGAGAACTACTGCTCTAGACCCAATCGTTACTGAAATTGAGAAAAGTTGTAATTGGCCCATTTCCTTTGGAGTTACGAAACCGTGCACATAATGAGTCCCTGAGGTACGATTAAAACAGTGGTTTTCAAGCCTTTTCTTTCCACTCACGTACCACCTTTCCAATCGTAGAGCACTTGTGACAGAGGAATTGCTTAAGGTAGAAACGTGAGTTGAGGGGGACTGAGAACCACTGAGTTAAACATTTAGCTTGTACATTTCATCTTCCTGCGCTTTGTTCCTACGACTCACATAATCTGGGGAAATCGAGGCCAATGGAACTTTAGTAGCAGGCTGACGTTATCCTGATAACACATGTCACGCCCACCCCCCCCCCCCCGCAACTTCTCTTAAATTCACAATCCTCCCTGCATTCTTTCACAAAGCAGCAAACGCATGTAGACATGAATTAAAATTGACATACTAGGCAGACCCTTAATTCCTTCCACACTATGACCCCATAGGATGTTTGCTAGAAAATATTGACGATGACCACTCACATCTTGTCTTGGGTAAACTTGTACCTCTCACTTTGTTCATTTTAGATTGGTCACAGTGTTCAAGCTACCGAAAGAAAATAGACACACACACCAAGAGCAGTTCAGTTTAATCAAGTCTTTATTACTAAATCTAAAGCTGAATTCACACGACAATATGCAAGCCCTTCCCAATTATACTTATCAATGCCTGGACTGGTCCCAACTGCCAATGCGAGGCGACGACTGCACACTTGTAGTAGGTTGTCTGGGCGCCGGTAGCAGCTTCTCCACCTCCCCGGACCGGGTCGTCGGTTTGGAATATATAGGAACATAGGAAGTAGGAACCGGAGTAGGCCAAAAATGGCCCATCGAGCCTGCTCCGCCATTCAATACGATCATGGCTGATCTAATTTATGACCTAACTCCACCTACCTGCCTTCTCCCCATATCCCCTAATTCCTCTATCATGTAAAAATTTATCTAACCAAATTTTAAATATGTTTAATGAGGCAGCCTCAATCACTTCCCTGGTTAGAGAATTCCAAACATTCACTACTCTCTGGGAACAACTATTTTTCCTCATCTCTGTCCTAAATCTACTCCCCCGAATCTTGAGACTTTGTCCTCTCATTTTAGTTTCCCCGGCCAGCTCAAAAATCCTTCCTACATCTATCCTATCCATACCCTTCATAATCCTATATGTTTCTATAAGATCTCCTCACATTCTTCTGTACTCGAGCGAATACAATCCTAGATGATTTAATCTTTCATCATAAGTCAACCCCTTCATCCCAGGGATCAACCTAGTAAACCTCCTCTGGACCGTCTCCAAAGCCAGTATATCCTTCCACAAATATGGAGACCAGAACTGGACACAATACTTCAGGTGCAGTCTCACCAGTACCTTATACAGTTGCAACATTACCTCCCTACTCCTGAATTCAATTCCTCTAGCGATGAAGGCCAACATTCCATTTGCCTTCTTAATAACCTGCTGCACCTGCAACCTAACTTTTTGCAATTCATGCACAAGCACTCCCAAGTCCCTCTGCACAACAGCATGCTGTAGTTTTTCACCCTTTAAATAATATTCAGCTCTTTTATTTTTCTTGCCAAAGTGGATAACCTCACACTTACTAACATTGTACTCCATCTGCCAGACCTTTGCCCACTCATCCAGCTTAACTATATCCCTCTGCAGACTCTCCACATCCTCATTACAATTTGCTCTTCCACTCAATTTGGTGTCATCCACAAACTTGGCTACACCACATTTTGTCCCCTCCTCCAAGTCATCAAGGTAAATGATGAACAGTTGTGGGTCTAACACTGACCCCTGCGGCACCCCACTTACCACTCTCTGCCAACCTGAGAAACTCCCATTTATCCCGACTCTCAGCCTCCTGTCAGACAACCAATTTTCAATCCAGCCCAATATACTTCCCCGGACTCCACTTTCCTGTAACTTACTGATAAGTCTCTTGTGCGGCACCTTATCAAACACTTTCTGGAAATCCAAATATACAATATCAACCTGTTCCCCTCTATCCACCACACCCTCAAAGAATCCTAACAAGTTTGTCAAACAAGATCTTCCCTTTCTAAAACCATGCTGCGTCTGCTTGATTGAACCTTTACGTTCCAAAAGTTTCACTATTTCATCTTTAATGACAGCTTCAAGAATTTTTCCAACTACAGACGTCAAGCTAATTGGCCGATAATTTCCAGTCTTCTGCCTACATCCCTTCTTAAAAAGTGGCGTGACATTTGCTGTCTTCCAGTCTGTCGGGACCTGCCCAGAATCCAAGGAATTTTGGTATATGACCACCAATGCATCAACTATAACTTCTGCCATTTCCTTCAGAACCCTTGGATGCATATCATCAGGACCAGGTGATTTGTCTGGCTTTAGTCCCATTAGTTTCTCCATCACTACTTCCTTTGTAACAACTATTTTTATCAAGGCCCTCCCCAACATTTGCATCCTTAACTCCGCACTTGGGCATGCTGGACGTGTCTTCCACCTGAAGACTGACACAAAATATTTGTTTAATGCCTCGGCCATTTCCTCATTTTTTGCTACCAGTTTTCCTTTCTCATCCTCCAAGGGTCCTATGTTAACTCTGGCCATCCTCTTCCGTTTTATATATTTATAAAATGTTTTGCTTTCTGTTTTTATATTTTGTGCCAATTTACTTTCATAATCCTTTTTCCCATTTCTTATTATCCGCCTTGTAACCCCTTGAAGTTCTTCTTGCTGAGAGATGTTGCCACCTCTTGGAGAGTCTCAAACTTCAGCAGTGGGACCATGGCTTATATTACCCAAAAGTTGTTTACTTCAGATCTTATCTCTTTGAACAAATGATTTAATTATCTTCAAGGTCTCCTGACAGTCTGCAACCAACAAAAGACAACTGCATCTCTTGGCCTCATGGTGGAAGTTGGATAAATGTCTACTGATTCATATGCATCCCTGGGCCCCATAATGTAAATTTAGATAATGTCTTCCTATTCAACTGCATCCTGGGCCCCATGGTGGAATTGAGATTATGTCTTCTGATGCAACTGCATCCCTTCTTTCATAAGCTAGTCTAAATCCTCCATTACACATCTGGGTGAGACCCATGAGGTTATGATAGTGGGGTAGGTAGAGAGGAAGAAAGGCCACACTTACCTGGTGTCAGTACCATCATTTTTATGACAACAGACACGGTTGGTGGTTCCCCATGTAACCCTTGATGTAAAGGACATTTACTGACTGAAAAACCTTGGTTATGCAGAATATGAGTGAACCCAGAAGGCAAGTCTGCAATTAGGAAGATGTCCCTCCTGTGGCGGTTGCAGTGGGCATTCGGGAAGAGCCTGGGGCAGATAGTTGGGAGGGGTGAGTTCCTATTGTGGGTAGCAAGGCTTGGAGGAAGAAGAAACCACTGCAGGCCTCTTCCCTGGGAGAGGAGGAGATGGCGATTTCCTCTGGACCCATCTCAAAAGATGGGGGGGGGGTCAATAAGGGCTGAGGGAGTTTGGGGGGGAGCAGTGGGGTGCATCTTCCGCTCGGATCAACTGGGCGAAGTGCCTTCTGGTGGGACGGTGGTAGGTGGGCTCCCTGCTGGTGGAGATGTGACCCTTTGAGAGGAGCACCTGTACCTGGGTCTACCTGAGTGCCACTGGAGAGTCCTGGCTGGCCAACTGGAGGGGATTAGAAGAGAAGGTCTCTGACTGGTTGGGTCACCTTTGGGTCATCTCGTCCAGGAATGGCAGGACACTGGTCATCAACCAGCTGGTGGCCCCAATGTTGCGGGACTGGCCGGACACCTGGTCCTGCCCACGGTTTTTGTCACCAGAACCCAGAGGATGTTGGTGGACTTCTGGGGAAACAGAAGATACTGGATCTCTGCAGCGGTCCCGAGTGTCTCGATGGAGGAGTGCGGTCAGTCGGAGGTGTGCGTCCGTATCCAGCTGGTGGCCCTCCCTCTCAGGGCCCTGCAGAGTTACATGAACACTGAGCACCCTTAGCGAAGGCCACGTTTTTCCTTCACCGGGGACACGTGGCGCTCTGCGGGAGCTGCCCGCGCTTTATCGCCAGCTGTTGCGGGTCGGGAGCACCGGTCTCTTCCGGAGGGGCTGGCGCTCGTACTGTAGCGATGGGTGTCGGGGCGGAGTGATCCCGGCTGTGCTGAACCCCGATCAACCGGTGTTGTTCTTCGGACCCCGACGTCACTTTTGAGAGTCAGTCCAGCAAAACGGTGATCCGTGCCGTTCTGGAATGGACCGAAATGGTTCTTGTCCAGGCTGCTCTTGCAAATTTTCCACTGCCTTCCCCTCATTGGCCGTCCGGTTGCAGCCTCTTTGCCTTCCTGAAGGGGCTGCTCCTTGTATTCTGGCTTCACTTCATCGGGCGCTCAAAGAACCTCCTTCTGGGGGCTCTCCAAGCTGACTATTCACCGGCCGACAAGGCGGGCAGTCAAGGGTTCACGGCGAGCTGACTGCCGGCCCCTCTTTCGGGGTTGTGTCTGAGCACGTACTGGGAACAGTGGGAGCATGTGATATCCGAGGGCAAGTTTCGGGACCTTCACCGTGTGTTATCGACCGGATTTTAATCTGAATCTGACAGAGGGGCACTACTGATATTACCTCTTATCACAAGTAGTATGTTTAGATGTAGTTCTATGTTTAGATGTAGTTCTGTAGTTTGGCTATGTTGCTATTTGAATACACTTTTGCATTATAAAAGAGGGGACAGCTTAGTGGATGGGGGTTCAGGTTGGAGAGAGGGGACCAGACTGACGACGGGAAGAGTTCCGGGACTGTGGAGCGAGGGTCAGTGCCAGAATCCCGCGGGGAAGTTGCTATCAATATGGGTTGAAACTTGAAAGGTGATTTTTCACCGTGACATTGAGACTAAATGGCGCCACTGTCGGGGTGAACCTCCCCCTCCCTTCCTCCCACCGTTATCTGCGAAGCGTCGTGTTGTGCGTCTGATGGTTTTGTGGGGATATTTTGCATGTTGCCTGTGAGGCAGGAAAGACGGAGCGTTTATTCCACAGGGAATAAACAATGCAATTCACCTCCTCGTGTGTGACGGGGATCTGTTTCCACACTTCACTGTTCCCTGCCCTGAATACCCAGTTCTAGGACTTTCTACAACATGGAATGTTACAGCACAGTACAGACCCTTCAGCCCATGATGTTATGCCGACTAATGTAAATCTACTCCACAACAATCTAACCCTTCCCTCCTTCACCACATAACCCTCCCTATTGTTCCAACTTCCTTCACCAACCCACCACTCTGTATAAAATAACTTACCTTTGGTGTCTCCGCTCAACTTTCCTCTAATCGCCTTAAATGGATGTTCTCTGGTAGGAGTCTAGGGGAAAAAGGTGTTGCTGTCCACCCTATCTCTTCCCCTCATAATCTGGTATCTCTTAAATCTTCTCAACTCTTTCATCCTTAACTACTCTAAAGAGAAAATCCCCAGCTCTGTCAACCTCGCTTCAGATGACACATTCTCCAGTCCAGGCAACATCCTGGTAAAGCTCCTCTGCACCCTCTCTGAATAATTGATATCTTTCTAATAATGAGCTGACCACAACCAATCACAATTCTCCAAGAGTGGACTAACTGGAGTTATGTAGAACTGGAATATGACCTCTTGAACTCAATCCCACCCAACTAATGAAGGTCAGTGCCCCACTCATCTCTGCAATAAATACTATTCTTTAACACTTATTAGATTGAGATTGTCAGGGGACATACATAATATCACATACAACCCTGAGATTCCTTTTCCCTGCGGGTGAAGCAGAATTACCACTTATTGGTAGGGCAAATAAAAACTAACTCAATGAACACATTTAAATAAATATGAACAAACTGATAGATAG
The DNA here is from genome assembly GCF_036971445.1 of Narcine bancroftii. Classification (NCBI taxonomy): domain Eukaryota; kingdom Metazoa; phylum Chordata; class Chondrichthyes; order Torpediniformes; family Narcinidae; genus Narcine; species Narcine bancroftii. The sequence goes on from NC_091473.1 coordinate 210,293,970, forward strand.
AAAAAATAAAATGCAAGAGAGATTAAATGAGTCCCTGAATGAGTTTGTGGTTGAGGAGTCTGATGGTGGAGGGGGTAGTAGCTGTTCCTGGACCTGCTGGTGCAAGTCTTGTGGCACCTGTATCTCAGCAGTGAGAACAGAGCGTGTGCTGGCTCGTGTGGATCTTTGATGATTGCTGCTGCTCTCTGATGGCAGTGTTTCCTGTAGATATTCTCAAAGGCGTGGAGAATTTCACCAGTGGTGCATTTAGCTGCATCCACCATCTTTTGCAGGGCTTTCTGCTCAGTGTTGCCACCCTCATCCCAGGGCACGATGGAGGCAGTCAGCACACGTTCCGTGACACATCTGAGGAAGTTTGGCAAGGATTCAATGTCATACCAAACCTCCGCAAACTCCTAAGAAAGTAGAGCCACTGACGTGCTTTCTTCACGATGACATAGGTATGTTGGGTCCAGGAAAGGTCCTCTGGAATAGTGACTCCCAGAAATTTAAATTTGTTCACTCTCTCCACCTCTGATTTCCCCAGTGATCACTGGATGGTACATCTCTGGATTCCCCCATCTCAGGTCCACAATCAGCTCCTTGGTTTTGGTGCAAGTTTGTTGTTGGTGCACCATTCAGCCAAGTTTCCAATCTCCCTCCTGTCTGCTGACTCAGTGCCCTCTTTTATACAAGCCTCTACCATAATTTCATCAGCAAATTTGTACATGCTGCTATTATCATGCTGAGCCACACAGTCATAGGTGTAAAGTGAGTAGAGCAGGGGGCTAATAACGCACTTCTCAGGTGCTCCAGTACTTGATGGACATAGTGGAGATGGTCTTACCAATCCTCACTGATTGTGGTCTGGAGGTGAGAAAATCCAGGATCCAATTACATAGTGGGTATTAAGGCCCAGGCCTTGGTTTGCTGATCAGCTTTGAGGAGGTGATGGTGTTGAATGTCGAACTGTAGTCAATACAGTGCATGCGTCTTTGCTGTCCAGAGGTTCCTTTGTTTTGTGTGGAGCCAGAGAGATGGCATCTGCTGTACTCCTGTTGGTGCGGTAGGCAAATTGGAACGGATCCATGTCATCACACCGACAGGAGCTGATCTGCTTACAAGGAGGCTGCCTGGATTGGAGAATGTTTATAAAGTAAGGCTAACAGAACCAGGGGACTTTCCTCTTTGGAGTGAAGAAAGAAAGGTCTCCAAAATTATGACAGGCATACATAGTACCCTTTACCTAGAATGACAGTAGCAAAAACCAGAGGACATCTGTTTAATGTGAAGGTAGAAAATTTCAGGGGACATGTCATGGGTATGCTTTTTAAACACAGAGTGTTGGAGGTGCCTGGAATGCATTCCTGTGGGGTTGGAGCGGAGGCTGGTGGAATGGGGACATTCAAAAGATTCTTGGACATTGATGCAAGGGACAAATTGTGGGCCAAAAGGCCTAGACTGTGCAGGAAATGTTCAATCTCATGAAGTTTCACAAACATAAATAGGCCCTTTGGCCTAACTTGTTCATGGAGGTCAACTTGCCTGTATTCCACCCTCCAAACACTTCCCATCCATGGACCAGACCGGACCATACTTGGTCATTGTCCCCCAGCCTCAGTGCTGGTCAAGAAGTTAAAATTCTGTGCCTTTGAACCCCACCCCCCCCCCCCCCCCCCTCTATGATGCTGTTGAAAAACACTGACTTTCATGACAATAAATCCTGCTTCTGGTTCAAATCATTGTTGATGCCATCCGGTTGGAAGGCCTCCAGACGGAATATTCCTCCAAGTGTAGGCTGCCCCAGTCTGAACCTCCCACCGGATGGTATTACCACTGCCCGTAAGCACTCTTTGCACCCATCTATCCTCATGCCCACTTTCCTCAAGCTTTCTCTCCCTCCCTTTTCTCTGTCTCTCTTTGACTCACATCCTTCCCCACCAATTCTCCCCTTCCCTCCCTCCTGTCCTCCCATCCACATCTACTATGCACAGATGGAAGGGAGCAAGTTTCTGGCGCTCGTTGCATTCTGGGTAGAAAAGCTGACATCTCACTTGGGGGCTCCCAATGTTTCCTTCCTTCTGCGTGTCCATCAGGAAATGACATCACAGTAAACGCCCACCGGCCAATTAGCACCGCCCGTTGCCGTTAGCCCCGCCCGATGAGTAGATCGACCGCTGCAGCAGGGCAACAGCGTGCGGGCGGGTGTCAATCAGAGAAACACAAGTAGCTGCAGCCGCTGGAACCTGAAGCGCCGGAGAAACTCACGCAGCATCCAGAGGGAGTGAAGGGAACCGACGTCCCGGAACGTTCTCTCTCTTTCCCTCTTCCTCCTCTATCTCCCCAGCCCCTTCCCTCCCGTCTCCTATCAGCTCTACCCTCTCTGGTCCCTCCGTCCTCGCCCCATCACCTCAGCTTCTTTCTTTTCTCCCCTTCCACGTGGATCCACCTATTACCCCTGACGTTTTATCCTGTGCTCCTCCCCCCGCCTTTTTATTCAGACGTTTACTGTTTGTGCAGATTCGTGACGAAAGGCTCAGGCCTATAACGTGGTTCAGCTTTTACTTCCTGTCGATGCTGCGTGACCTGCCGAGTTTCTCCAGCACATTGGTGAACTGCCCTCGACCCAGCACCTGCAGGTTTTCTTGTTTAACTCCAGGGGAGCGATGCTTTGCATTTTACTAAATGTTCTGTGAACGTTTTCCTCCGGTGAATAAATTAATCGCGATCACCCGGATCTAAACCAACTTCGGAGTCGGAAATTGCGGCGAACTCGGCAAGATCCCGATGGGATGTTGGAGCGAAAAGTGAAAGCAGTGACTCCGACAGTTTTCGACCACGAGAAATGTGTCCGCAGAAGTGGGCTCCTTTGAAGTGCGCGAGCAATTCGGAGGTTTCTTACCGTCCCTAAGAGGTAAAGGGATACATAACGAACGTTTTGGACCTGAACGCTTCTGCCATATATTGAAAAGCAGACAGGGACCTGGATTAAAAAGGCTGGGGAGAACCGCAGGGGGAGGAAAACAGAGCAACAGACAAAAGATGATAATTGGATATAGATGGCAGGTCAGGAGATAGAAGTGCTGAGAATTGATTGGGAAGGGGGATTTTAGGCTCTGACACCATGTGTCTGCTTGTCCATGGTGATCCTCCTCACAGTTCAGGACACTTCCACGGTTTGTCATGTTACTGGCCCTGCCTCCAGGGTGTGTCAACCTGGAACATTGGCGGCAGAAAATGTTTTACTTCCTCTCACTCCACTATCTTCTCTTCACAGGGTGAAGAACGATGTGAGCCCAGACTGCAAACTTCAGAAAACACCACGTTGAGGTCTAACACTCTCCTTGGATTCCTCAGGACCGTAATATCAGCCAGCATTCTCGGTGGATTAGGAGTGCGGTGGGGGGGGGGTCACCACAGAGAAACTACACCCATTGAGTGCGTGAACTGGACTTCAGTTGAATAGCTGACATGGAGGGTCAGGTGCCCAGTGATACAGCAGATGAAACACTCCAAAGTGAAGTGTGTGGTGAGATGGGGCTTTCTGTGGACTTGCTGGAAACACATCACTGGGCTCACCCAGGGGAGAGACTGTTCCCCTGTTCCAAGTGTGGGGAGGGATTCGCCCGCTCGGAGGCACTGCTGCAACACCAATGTGTCCACATAAGTAGAAGCCCATTCCCCTGCTCTGATTGTGGGAGGAGCTTCCAGACCTCCAGGGACCTGGAGGAGCACAAGTGTGGTCCCCCTGGGGAGAGTCCATTCACCTGCCGCGTGTGTGGAAAGGGGTTCACCCAGTCCTCCAGCCTCCTGCAACACCAGAACAATCACTGCGAGGAGAGAGTCTTTAAATGCTGTGAGTGCAGGAAGGGATTCACTCAATCCTCGCACCTGCTACAACACCAGAGAATTCACACTGGGGAGAGACCATTCATCTGCTCCCTGTGTGGGAAGGGATTCTCTCGGTCCTCTTGCCTGCAGGCACACGAGCGGGCTCACACTGGGGAGAAACCGTTCACCTGCTCCCTGTGTGGGAAGGGGTTCTCCAGACCCTCTGGCCTGCAGGTACACCAGCGGCTTCACACTGGGGAGAAACCATTTGACTGTTCCCAGTGCGGGAAGGGGTTCTCTCAGCCCTCTGGCTTACGGGTACACCAGCGGGCTCACACTGGGGAAAAACCGTTCACCTGTTCCCTGTGCGGGAAGGGGTTCTCTCAGCCCTCCTACCTGCGGGTACACCAGCGGGTTCACACTGGGGAGAAACCATTCACCTGCTCCCTGTGCGGAAAGAGGTACACTCAGGCATCCAGCCTGCAGGCCCACTGGCGGATTCACACCGGGGAGAAACCGTTCACCTGCTCAGTGTGTGGGAAGGGGTTCACACAGCCATCTGTTCTGCAGGCACACCAGCGGGTTCACACAGGGGAAAAACCGTTCACCTGCTCCATGTGTGGGAAAGGGTTCACTCAGCCCTCTGGCATGCGGGTACACCAGCGGGTTCACACTGGGGAGAAACCATTCACTTGCTCCCTGTGTGGGAAGGGGTTTTCTCAGCCCTCCAACCTACGGAGACACAACAGTGTGCACACTGGGGAGAAAGCGTTCCCTCGCAGCAAGTGCAGAAAAGGATTTGGCGATTCCCCCTCTCCTCAGGGCCACCAGTGAATTTGCACCAGGGAGAAACAATTCACCTGCTCCCTGTGCACGAAGGAGTTCCCTCAGCTCTCCAGTCTGCTGGCATGCCAGTGAGTTCACACAGGGAGGGAGAGCATTCACCGTGGACAGTCAGGTGTCTGTTTCAGGTGAAGGGGGATGGAGGAAGGTGAAGGGAGATGTTCAGGTCATAGATTTTACCCAGAAAGCAGTGAACACCTGGAATGGGCTCCCAGGTGTCGGTGGTTCTTGATAGCCCCATGAATATGTAGGGAGGTGGATCATGTGCGGGCAGCAGTTTAGTTTAACTTGGGCATCCTGTTCAGTACAGACACATGGGCTCGATGAAGATGGGGATTTTCCCTGTAGCCTGCTATTCTGAATGTGGGGTTCCTGCCATCTATTGTCTAACTTGGATGCTGCCCGACCTGCTGAGTTGCTGAGGTGAATGCGGTGATGACTTCTGACCTGGTGCCTGCGTGTTTGGGTTTTTTTTTAATGAGATCATAAACCAGCCAGGAGACGTCAATGTCGTTAACTGCTGGACAAGACTTAGCTGTGCAAGTTCCCATTGGATTTGCAATTGATTAAGTTTGAAACTCGACACTGCAACCTCTGGATTTTCAGGTGCTGGGATCTAATGCAGGAGAAACTCAGAAGGTCACACAGCATCTCAGTGGTTCTCAACCTTTTTCTTTCCACTCACATACCACTTTAAGTAATCCTTATGCCATCGGTGCTGTGATTAGTAAGGGATTGCTTAAGGTGGTCTGTGGGTGGGAAGGGAAGGTTGAGAATCACTGCTCTAGACCCAATTGTTACTGAAATATTTTGCTTGAGAAAAATTGTCATTGGCCCATTTCCTTTGGAATTACGAAACCATGCACATAACGAGTCAGTTAGGTATGATTAAAGCGGTGGTTTTCAACCTTTGTCTTTCCTCCCACATACCATCCTAAACAACCCCTTACTAATCACGGAGCATCAATGGCATAGAGAGTACTTAAAGTGGGATGTGAGTGGAAAGAAAAAGGTTGAAAACCACTGATCCATAGAAAGAAAAAGGCAGTCGACATTTCAGGCTTGACGTCCACATAAAAAGGTGAGGGGAGGAGCACGGGCTTGCAGGTGGACACTGGTGGGAGGAGAGAAGACCTAGGAGAGAGGGTTAAGGACATCTGATGGGAGAAGGAAGTGAAGGTGGGGAGCTGGAGGAGAGGGAACAGGGATAATAGAACTGGAGGTTGATATTGATGCCACCTGGTTGGAGAGGGTCGGGATGGAATATAAGATACAATGCACAATAGTGTTGGAGAAACTCAGCAGGACACACAGCGGCCACAGGAAGGGAAAGGCAGTCGATGTTTCGGACCTGGGCCCATTGTCGGGCAGTCACCTGAATGAAAAGTAGGGAGGGGCAGGTGAAGCAGCACAGGTGAAGTTGTAAGAGGTCCTTGGTGGATACAGGTGAGAGGGTAAAAGTGGAATAAGCTGAGAAGTGATAGGGGAGAGGGCAGAGGGTCTTTCTGACAGGAGAAGGCAGGGATGTGGGTGGGGAGCTGCAGAAAAGGAGACTCGGAAAAGGGGTTTGCGTAAATTGGAAGTCTATGTTCAAGATGTCTGGTTGGAGACTGCGGAGATGGGATATAATGTCTTGTCCCTCTAGTTTGGGGGTGATGTCGACGATTGGGGTCCAGTTTGTGGTTCCGATGGGTATTTTCCTTGAAGCTCCAGCTCTCCGTGTGTTTGTACAATCCCCAGTTGACCTGCTGTACCTGTTCATCAGATTTTTCATCTAAACTGCATCAGATCTGGGTTACTTCCCCTTTGTACTTGCTGGGCTGGCTGGTATGGACGGAGACTGTCTGACCTGTACCTTGATGGACATTAAATAAAAATGGCTGCGACCAGAAGATTTCAGCCTCATTCTTGACTTCCAGATGCAGCAACACGTAGCTGCCTGAAAGTCCTTTAAAATGCCTCAACCTGTGCCACTGTAATGCTGTTATTTGGTGACCTGTCGACGACTCCTACCAGTGATTTTTGTCCCCTTATTATTTCTAATCCCTATCCAGATCGATTCAACATTCTGCTCCTCAGAAATGATATCATTTCACTATCACCCTGATTCATCCTGAATGAACCCTGATGCCCCACGCCCTGTACCTTCCTGTCTATCCTTTCGTTTTCAATCTTTTTAATAGGTTTTTATAATAAATATGATAACGAAAAGTGAACAAAACTAAAAATACACTATCACATATGAATATATATCAAAATAAAACTTCAAACAGTATAAACTCTGCACTGGATGAAGACAGAAAAGACATAAATAAAACCATCTAACCTACTCCTAAAAAAAATCTGAGCAACTTATCCTGAGGGACACATAAATTTTGTAGCTTTTGATTCATACCATAGATCAAAAAACAAAGGTAAGACTATATCTCATTCGGAAGAGTGAGAACATCTAACCACGTTAGAAACATTTACATTATATGAAAATAAGACATAAAAAATGTCACCATGAGTCTTCAAATTTCACTGATGAATCTAATATACAATATCTTAATTTTTTTTTCTAAACTTAAACAGGACATAATATGAGAACCATTGAAACACTGTTGGAGGGCTGGAGTCTTTCCATTTGAATAAGATGGCTCTTCTTGTCAACAATATAGAGAAGGCCCCAGACCATTGCGCTGGTACAGAAAAAACTCCCTTATGTCTGGGTCAATAACCCTGAAAAGAGCAGTTATTGGATTAGGTCATAGTTCCACCTGGAATACAGTTGCAAAGATATGAAAATTTTCTTTGCAATAAATTTCTAAGGATGAACAAGATCAAAATGTGTCACACGTAGAGATAATATTAGAAAAGATACAAGCCAGTTCATCTTTGGACACATAAACATAATGCATCACTTTGAATTGGATAAATGAATGGCACGCACATATGGATGTATTCACCAGTTTAAGAATCTTGTCCAATAGATCATCATTTTGGTATGGGCTTTATATCATGGATTAAATTGATTTATATTACCCCCTTACTAATAATAATAAATCCTCCTTATTTAGGCTGTTTAGGTGAACTAGACAGGGATGTCCCCTTAGCCCCTTGCTATTTGATCTTGCTTTAGAACCTCTGGCAATAGAGACACTCTTGACATTCATGGGATTGTCAGAAATTGAGTTATTCATAAGGTTTCTTTGTAGGCAAATGACCTATTAGTTTATATTTCAGATCTCGAAAGATCAATCCCAGCTATGCTATCTGTGTTTTCTCAGATCAGCTCTTGATATAAATCAAACTTTCATAAAAGTGAACCTTTTCTGATTAATATGCAGATCCTTATCTACATTCAAGTTCCATTAAAGATTGTCAGAGATAATTTCACATACTTGGGCATTGAAATTACTAAACTTTATATAAACTCAATTTTTTTCTCCTCTATTCGAGTATGTGAGATTGTCTTTTTCTAGACGATCTGCTTTATCATGATCTTTAATAGGTCGTATTAATTCAGTTAAAATGATATTGCCTAAATTTTTATATCTATTTCAAGCAATTCCAGTTTTTATCCTGAAGTCTTTGATAATATTCACTCAAAGTTTCTTTCTTTATTTGGAAGATCAAAAACTGAAAGAAGATGAAGATAAGACCCTACCCGATTTTACATTTTATTACTGGGCCATTAATATTCATTATCTACCTTTTTGGATTTTTATTCTGACAAATGGGATCATCCATTATGGACTGATTGAGAATTGAAATCTATGCAGCAGTATTCAGTGGCCTCTTTATTGGGTACCTCTCTTCTATTTACTTTTTACAAAATCAATAAGGATGTATCTCAACCAATACTCAAACGCTATATATTTCAAATCTGGTTCCAATAAAGGAATTTTTTAATTAAAAAAAACTTGTTTTAACTAGTGCAATCTCTCATAATTGTTTTTTCAACTGTCAATAATTGATCAATCCTTCTCTAAATGGAAAATCAAAGGTATTATTTCTTTTGCAAATTTATTTCACGAAGGTTGTTTAATATCTTGTGAACAGCTGGCAAGTAAATATGATTTACGAAATTTTTTTTAGATAGTTACAGATTAGAAATTTCTTAAATATCATATTATCAGACTTTCCATTTGTATATCTACCAGATCTAGTTGATAATATTTTTCAACTGAATCCTTCTCAGAAAGCATTAATTGGAATTATATATGATAGATTATTGAAATTAGGTCCAGTACTTAACAATAAGATTTTAAAAGGCTTGGGAATTGGAATTTCCTGCCTATCCTTCCCAATTACCTGATACCCTGAGTATTTAATTCCCAATCATTTTCAACCATGATGCAGCAGATGATTAGACTTTCTACTACAGATTTGTAAGGTTTGCCATGGGGAAAAATAGGTGCTGATGTGCTTCCTTCATGATGACATTCATCTAAGAAAGGTCCTCTAAGATAATGACTCCCAGGAATTTAAATATTTCACCCTCTCCACCTTTGATCCCCCAATGATCACATGACCGTACACCTCTGGTTTTCTTTTCTGAAAGTCTACAATCAGCTCCATGGTCTTGTGGCACTGAGCAGTTGTTGTTCGTACGTCGATCTCCTATATGCTGACTCACCATGGTTTATGCAGCCCACTATCATGGTATCGTCAGCAAATTTGTAAATGGTGGTGTTGTCGTACTGAGCCTCGCAGTCATAGGTAGAGCAGGGGTCAAAATACACATCACTGCACTGCTGATGGAGATTGTGGGGGAGATGTTCCTCCCAATCTGCACTGATTGGGGTCTGGAGGTGAGAAATTTGGAATCCAATTCCACAGTGGGGTAGTGACGCCCAGGTCTTGGAGTCTGCAGATTAGTTTTGAAAGGACGATGGTGTTGAATGCCAAACTGTAGTCAATAAAGAGCAATCTAATGGATGCATCATTGCTGCCCAGAGGTTCCAGGGTTTTGTGCTGAGTTCATTTCTCCATCCCATTCTCTTGCTGACGTGTCTGTCCATGGTCTCATGCACTGCCAAACTGAGGCCACGCCTGTCTGGGCACTCTCCAACCAGATGGCATTAACATTGACTTCTCTGTTTTCTGCTAAAACCCCTGAAAATCTTCCCCCATCCACATCTCCCTGTCTCCTTTCCTCTAATTCTGTTTGTCTGTCCCTCTCTCCCCATTTCCCTCCGCCTCCTTTCGCAGAATCAAAATCAATTCTCACCTTTCCTCTTATTGTATCCAATCCATTCCTTTTGTTTGTTGGTCTGGACTCCTCCCGCTCCTATTCTTCCCCCATTCTCTTTATTGATAGGCCTCCTTGCTTTTTGCTTACGCCTTAAAAACGGGCAAAATATTTCAGTAACATTTGGGTCTTGAGCAGTGATTCTCAACCTTCCCTTCCCACCCACATACCACCTTAAGCAATCTCTTACTAATCACAGAGCACCGATGGCATAGGGATTACTTAAAGTGGGATGTGAGTGGAAAGAAAAAGGTTGAGAACTACTGGTTTAATGATATTCTTTCATTGAGCACCATGAAAAATCTCTGACATTCCTCCACTGTTCCTCAACCATTCCTCCATATAGCCCGCATTGCCATTCTATCCTGTCCAATTCCTCCTTGTTTAGGCCTAACACACTTGTTTTAGGCCTAACTATTGTACCCTCCATTTGCATGATAAACTCAATCATCCTGTGATCACACTTTCCAAGAAGATTTCTAACAACAAGATCTCTAATTTTACCTGTTTCATTGCATGTTCCCTTGTAGGTTCAGTAACATGCTGTTCAAAAAAGCCATCCCGTATGCATCCGATGATGCCCTCCTCAAGGTGGCCTCGACCACCCAATCTATATGCATATACGTTCATCCAATGCATGCTCAAGTCCCCCAAGATAACTGCTGTTCCATTCTTATAGGCCTCTGATATTTCTTTGTTTATTGCCAGTGCCACACACAACTTTGGTCAACAGAAAACTCCCACTCATAATCTTTTTGAATATTTTATTTAATCAATATATGTAATATCATAATAAGTAAGATTGATAAGTAACCATAATACACTATAATCAAATATATGCTGAAGAAATATAGAAAAAATAAATTAAAAAACTAAAGCTAAAACTAACTAAGAACGAAAAAACCCTCCTAACCCTCCCAACTCCCCCCCCACCACTAAACCTACTCTAAACCCATAACTAACATACATAATAACATAACTACATCGTAATCAATTCAAATTGCATCAGATGACACCCAAGGGACTTAAATAACAAAATTATTAATCATCAGGGAAAACTTCACTGGACAGAAGAATTTTAAAAAAAAATTTAAATAAATTATAATTTTAGCCTCATAGTTCTAGCGTACAGGCTTCAAATTTGCAGGAATAAAAAAAATATTTACCCCTTAGATTGTAAGTAATATTTTTCTAAAGAAACACAACTCAGCATGTTATCTAATGTTAATGAAACATTGGATTTCCATGTTACAGCAATACATTTCCTTGCTATTACTAAAGCTAACTTATCAAACATTTTAAAACACTTGCTTAGTGTTTGGAATAAGAAATTGATGGAGATCTTCTTTCATTAAAAATGTCATTAATTAATCCTTTATTTTGTTTCAAAAAGATAATTTTTTTCTTAAATATATGGAATAATGAAGGAATTTCAAAACTGGGAGATAGCTATAACAGTAGATTGATGTCTTTTGATCAATTAATAATTGAAAACAATATGACTCTTCATATTCTATTTTGTTATTTTCAGTTGAGAGCTTATTTAAGAGTGAAATTAAGATCAGAAATGATTTTGAAAGACTTTTCAAATTTGGAGCAAATTATAGTTGATGGGATGGCTAAAAATTTATTTCAATTCATATTTTGTTACAAGAACAAGCACTTTGTATAATTCAAATGAAAGGTGGGAACAAGATTTAGATACGATAATAGATTGGCAGCATTGGCAAAATGTATGTAAAGAAGTTATGTCTAATACTGTCAATGTAAGGTATAGTTTACTTCTCTGTAATATTTTTACATCAATTGTATATTTACACTTCAGAAACTGAGTAGATGGAGATTGAATTTATCCAATCAATGTTTTAGATGTGGAACAGAAATTGAAACTTTTCTTTATTCTGCATGCTTTTGTTCAAAGGTTAATTCTTTTTGGGTCTTGGTTAGTAAATTATTTCAACAAATTACTGGAATGATTTTTTCTGTTAAATCCTGAATTATTGTTGTTAAGAAATTTTGAAAGTGTTACTTTTAAATTATTGTTGTCAGATTCTCCCACTCGTATATTTTTTTCACATTTACTATTCCTAATCTCGACCCAAATGGATTTAACATTTTGCTCCTTAGATCTTACATCATCTCTCACTATTGCCCTGATCTCATCCATAACTAAGAGCACAGCCCCACCTCCCTTATCACCTGATATCCTTTGCTATTTAATTCCCTATCCTCTCCACTCTGTAAATGCCATCACTTGTACTAATTTGTGCCACAAGTTCACTGACCTTTCTTTGAATACTACAGCATTCAGATAAAGCATTCTGATTCCGTGGTGCAACCGAGAGTTTGTATCTCATTCTTCGAAGAATCATGACAGAGATGTAAGCTTGAGATATTTTTCTTTGAATTCATCTTGCTTTGTTTATTTCTTTTACATCTGTATCAAGTTGAATATCGTTATTATTTATATAGAATGCTTTGTTACTCATCATTATGAAAAATCTCAATGTGAACTTATGCAAAATGTCTATCTGTTTTATCAATGACTTAAAAGCTACTTACAGCTGCAACTACAAAGTTTGATTTTATTGAATTCATAAGCTACTAATTTGAACTATCATCACTTACGTTTCTTTGAAGATGACACGTTTTGAAATTGGGAAATGCTAGAACTAGTGTTGTCTATACATCCAAACCCCTCCCTCAGTACCTGCCTTGGAATGGGCCAGCAACATGTGAGATGTGCTGATGCTTTATGGGGATTAAAGCCTATTAATCATAACTCTCTGTCTCATGCGGTTGATCAGTGGTGCTACAGATACCCACTGTGTTTTTAAAATCTGGTCATTTGCCTCTTTTATACTTGACTTTTATCCCTCTAAGTTTTTTTTTAACTTTTGCTTTTACCTTTTTCAGATTCTTCTCTTTTACTTCACACATCCCTCAGTTGAGGGAAATCGCAGAACCTCCTTAAAGTATTTTCTAGTTAAACAAGAAAATCTGAAAATGCTGGGGTCGAGGGCAATAAACAACAGTTCTGGACAAACTCAGCCTGGGTCCTTCATGTTGTACGTCCCCTTGCTGCTGCGATACTGTTTGGTGCGGTGCCTGTTCAGGGTCTCTGTGTCAGCCTTGTGCACAATGTAGGCCCCTCTCCACTTAGCTCCTGTCTGAACTTGAGGCAGGAATCGAGGTGCAGAGCTTGCTGCTCTAGACTTTGGGCTTGGTCCGCACAGGTTGTCACAGACCACTGATCTGGTTTGACAAATCCATCTCTGCACCCACCTCCAACACCCTTCCAACCAGCAACCTTGTGCCCATTTCTCTGTTATGCCCTTCAGTTCCTCCACCTCTCAGTATTTCTCTGTCCCTCATACCAGGCCAGCAAAGGTGGAAGTGCTTCCAACCTCTGTAATGGTGAAGAGTAACAGTGACTGGGACCCGCGTGTTTGTTATTGTGTGCCAAATAACAAGTCAACCTCTGAGACTAACGTTAATCAAACTGTTTACTTTGTACACATAGGAGAGGGAGCTTCTTACATGATGTAAGCTCTGTGCCAAAGCCTGTTTTTCACCGCGGAGCTTGTGCATGTGCAGAGCACAGTGGTGAGGATGGTGGCTGCAATGCAATGGCAGTGGGTGTTTGGAGACAGGGAGCCAGCTTTGACCACCAGAGCCAGATCGCAGGCATTAAAGTCATGACATCCAGAACACAACACAAGGAATGGGTATGACCAGCGGAAAGCCATCTCCTGGGCGGTGGAGATCCTGGGTGAGAATGGAAACAATGAAGGATACCGAAAGTTGTGGCAGGGCCCAAATGGCATCACCTCCTACTAAAACAAATCCAGTGCAATAGGAGACAGCAAATCTTCACTCCCATAAAAGCTCAATCAATTTTATGCCTGATTTGACAAGGAAGAAGCACTGGGCACCTCCACGTCTTCTGATTATCCTCCACCGTCAGTGTCCGAGAATGACGTGCGGGCTGGGCTCAGGAGAGGAAATCAAAGAAAAGCATCTGGTCCAGTCGGAGTACCTCAATTTTAAGCACTGTTGCCCTCTATACACCACTGTTCCCCAACTTGTTCCCAAGTGTTCCCCACCTGTCCACACTTCTTTACCACTGTTCTCCACATTCTCCAATGTTCGCCATATGTTCCCCACTGCTCTCCCCGTTATCGTCTGTTCCCCACTGTTACTCATTCTTCCCCTCTGTTCCCCACTGTTCCCCACTGTAATGGAGGATTTAGACTAGCTTATGAAAGAAGGGATGCAGTTGCATCAGAAGACATAATCTCAATTCCACTATGAGGCCCAGGATGCAGTTGAATAGGACATTATCTAAATTTACACTGGGGCCCAGGGATGCATATGAATCAGTCAACATTATCCAACTTCCACCATGAGGTCAAGAGATGCAGTTGTCTTTTGTTGGTCGCAGACTGTCAGGAGACCTTGAAGATAATTAAATCATTTGTTCAAAGAGATAAGATCTAAACAACTTCAGCCATGGTCCCATTGCTGAAGTTTGAGACTCTCCAAGAGGTGGCAACATCTTTCAGCAAGAAGAAGAACTTCAAGATTCCAAACCGACGTCCCAGTCCGGGGAGGTGGAGAAGCAGCTACCGGCGCCCAGACAACCTACTACAAGTGTGCAGTCGTCGCCTCGCTTTGGCATTTGGGACCAGTCCAGGCATTGATAAGTATAATTGGGAAGGGCTTGCACATTGTAGTGTGAATTCAGCTTTAGATTTAGTAATAAAGACTTGATTAAACTGAACTGTTCTCGGTGTGTGTGTCTATTTTCTTTCAGTAGCTTGAACACTGTGACCAATCTAAAATGAACAAAGTGAGAGGTACAAGTTTACCCAAGACAATTGGTGTAGTCGGCAGGATTGGTCTCAAGATATTTTGCCGAAAGAAGGAGGTGAGCCCTGAGCAGTTCTTGATTCCGGAATGGACTTCCAAAAACGATGGGTTTGGCATGTTGGCCAATACCCTGTCTTTGTTGGGACCACCCCTCAGTTGGGATGAGAAGTTAGATCCATCAAATGCGCCTCTGGGAGAGCGGGTTGCCACTCTCCTTCGAGAAAGTAAATTTCCTGTTAAAAAGGGGAAGCTGATGGACGGTTTTTGGCTGGTGGCCACAGCCTTACGCCATTCTGTTTAG
The DNA here is from genome assembly GCF_036971445.1 of Narcine bancroftii. Lineage (NCBI taxonomy): Eukaryota > Metazoa > Chordata > Chondrichthyes > Torpediniformes > Narcinidae > Narcine > Narcine bancroftii. Next base: position 210,309,032 of record NC_091473.1, read on the forward strand.
CGTGAAGCAGAATCAGTTCAGCGAGAAGTAGAATCTCAGCATAAGAGAGAGCAACTAGAGGAGGAGGTAGAAGCCCTGCGACAACGCTGTTCCATGATGAGTGAGATTGTTTGTACCAGTCAGGACCGAGCCAAAGAATGGGAGGATAAGCATGTCCAAACGATCTGCCGTAATATTAAACTCCGGCAGCAGCTCTGTGCAGATAAAGAAAGGCATGGAGTAGAACCCAATCCATATCGTATTCGTGCCATGATAAGGAATAGCGATGATCCTGATGTAATTGATGAAAGGGACGGGAATATCTGGAATGATGACAATGGTAATAATGCAGATACTCCTCAGCATGTGCCTAACATACTGCCCTCTCCACCTGCTGTTCACGCCCGCCCCATAAGGCAGCAGACTTCCCAAACAGACGAAAGAGGAGATGATGTAAGGGAAGAGAATGAAGGGTTAGATACCCCGATCTCCCAAGAGGACCCAGGGGAAAATACCTGAACCCCTGCTTATGCTCAATGGCCTACCCCCTTTACAGGATGGCCTAGTCCTCGTCCCGTCCACTAGGCAAAGGACCCTGTGGGTCAAAGTGGGAGCAGAGGTCAAGAGCCGTCAATGATCCGTGACTTCTCTATAAAAGAGCTGGCTGCCATTGGAGATCGATTTAGGCAAAAGGCAGGAGAAACTCTGGTAGCCTGGCTCCTGCGTGTTTGGGAACAAGGAGTGGGTAATGTATATTTGACCCCTGAGGAATTGTTGGGATTAGGAACATTGACTACTGATATCCGGGTCACTTCTGAGCTGCGGGTTAGAGGAAGAGGTGGATTACTTACTTGCCACTCTAGGGGATGCCCTGCTCTGAGTATACCCATCACCAGTAGATTGGGATTTACATTTACAGAACAATTGGGGCACCCCAGAGGAGGGTATCGCAGTAATTCGTCAGCAGGCCCTGGCCTCTGCCTTTATGCAGGGCGTTTGAGGCTGTGGGTACATGGGGGGAGCCCTGATGAAGAGCCAGAATGCATACCAGATTGGTTCGTTCTGCCCAACCCACTGTATGGGGACTGGTTCTGTCCGTAACTAGTCTGCTAATTGGGCACCCTTTGTCTGAGGCAGTGTACGCCTTATCTGGGCTTAGAGAATTAGAGTTGGGAAGTAAAATCCACTCACGTACAGCCCAGGTTAAATCAGACAAGCAGGATGAAAGGAGAGGGGCTGTTGCTAATAAAGGATCAACAAGAAAGGACCTTTCTCTAACCTTGTTAAAGTTAGGCGTACCTAAACGTGATATTGATGGGAAACCTACTTGAGTCCTTTATGCCCTTTATAAGAGGAAGGCAGGGGAACATCATCCCCAGCTGTTGAGTCCTCCTGGCCCAGCTGTGCCTTCTGCTCCCACTGCTGCACCCATCGAGCCAACTTCTCTTGCTCCAGTTATCCATGATGAGATACAACAAATGGTTAAAAAGGCTCTTATGGATAATAGTGGCATGTGGGCCTGGAAGCCCCCGAACCCTACTAAAGCATGAGGGTGTGGGCAGGGCCCCCGTGTCTACTCCATTGAGATACGGCGGATACACAGGGACCCACGGCCCTACATACCGTTAAAAATCCATTGGGGTGGGGGTAATGACTACCAATATTTGGCCTTGGTCAATACCAGTGCGGAGCACTCGGTGATTCCGGGTAACCCTGACCTCTGGACTGGACCAACATTTTGAATAGAGGGGATGGGAGGAGCGATCACCCTGGCGAAGGAAATAAAAGTCCATGCCACGGTGGGTGCCCTGGGTATTAATATGTTGGCCGGTACGGCCCTTAATACTAGCCAAGGGGGATTTGCATTTGGAATTCGGACTATTACTAAAAGATTAGTGGTGGTCGGGCTAACTGGGATCCTGTGATGATGCCCCCCCGCCCCCCCCCAAAACCAGTGTGCATTCCACAATATCGCCTCCCTGGGGGGCAGGAAGAGATTACTGCCACCATCGATGCTCTGCAAGAAGAAGGGGTAGTGAGGCCCGCAACATCGCCCTTTCATAGTCCTGTTTGGCCGGACCAGAACCGGATGGCTCCTGGAGAATGACAGTTGACTATCGTTTTTTGAACAAGCATACCCCACCACTTGCTTCGGCAGTTCCGGACATTGTTACCCTTATTGAAAACATTGCTACTGGGAACTCAGGAACATGGTATGCTGTCATTGACCTCGCTAACGTCTTCTTCAGTATTCTTCTAGCTGAGGTCTCACAGGATCAGTTCGCCTTTACCTGGAAAGGAGACCAGTATACCTTCACCCGCCTCCCTCAGGGCTATGTACAGTCTCCCACTATTTGCCACAGCCTAATTGCCCGTGATTTGGAGACAGTGACAGTATCGCCTTCCCTCTCAATTCACCATTATATTGATGATGTGATGATTCAAGGGGCCAAGGAAGAGATGGTACAGGAAGGTATGGAGAGTGTCCAAGATACCCTGATCCAAAGAGGGTGGGCCATTAACCCCGCCAAGGTACAGGGCCCGTCCCAGACAGTTGTCTTCCTTGGAATTCATTGGCATGCTGGAGAACAGGTGGTTCCCGATAAAGTTCGCAATAAGATTGCAGTCTTGGCCACTCCTACTAACAAAAAAGAGACCCAGCGTTTCCTGGGGTTATTGGGATACTGGCGACGCCATATTCCACACTTGGCATTGCTTTTACGTCCTCTATATAAGGTAACCCGAAAGAAAACAGACTTTGTGTGGGGTGACGATCAGGAAAGGGCGTTCCAGTCCACCAAGTAGGCTATTCTTCAGACCCTGCCCATCGCTCCCCGCATCCCAGATACCCCCGACGTACTACAGGTCTCTGTTACTGATGATGTGGCATCCTGGAGCCTCTGGCAGAAACAAGAGGGCCTCCGAGTCCCACTGGGATTCTGGTCACGTACCATGCCCGAGGCTGCCACTCGTTATTCTGCTTTTGAACAACAGTTACTAGCCTGTTACTGGGCCCTGCTGGAAACTGAAAGAATGACAGGCGATGCAGATGTTCAATTGCGACCTGCACTTCCAATAATGAACTGGGTTCTGGCTAATGACGCTAATCTAAAGATCGGGCACGCTCAGCAGTCTTCTATTGTTAAATGGAAGTGGTATATTCAGAGTCGTGCAACCAGAGGGCTTGAAGGGGTGGGCTGCATACATGAACAGGTGGCTGATCTTCCATCTCGTCATGAGGACGTTGAACCCACCTTGCCCCCTCCCTTACCCCCTTCACCAGTTCATTGGGTAAACCATATGATTCGCTCACTCCAGCAGAACAAGAGGATGCCTGGTTTACTGATGGTAGCAGCCGGTGGGTGCAAGGAAAGCAGAAGTGGAAGGCAGTGGCTTACCATCCCAGGTCAGGAACTCACTTATTGGAGGAGGGGGTTGGTGGCTCCAGTCAGTATGCTGAGTTGAAGGCAGTCACTTTACCACTAGACCCCCATGATCACCCTCTTCGCTTGTTTACTGATTCCTGGGCTGTGGCTAATGGACTAGTGGTATGGATGCCTGACTGGCAAAAGAATGACTGGCTGATACATGATCGTCCAGTATGGGGCAAGCAGTTATGGCAGCTGTTGTGGGATGCTTCCCATCATCGTGAGATAACCATATATCACATTGATGCCCATACCAATGTGATGACGAACATGGCACAACATAATGCAGTAGCAGATCAGCTTGCCACTATCAGCCGTGCCGATACTGTCCCCCTGGCTCGATGGGCACACGGACAGAGTGGCCATTTGGGGGAGAAGGGATCAGCTATGTGGGCCCGTACACATGCCTTACCCGTCCATCAGGACGATGTCCGCATGGTCGTGCGTACATGCCCAGCATGCCAGTTTGTGAAGTCCCGCACCGTCCCTCCTGGTCCGCATGGCTGAATAAGATGGGGAGATCGCTCAGCTGCGGTCTGGCAAATTGATTACATAGGCCCCATGCCAGACTGTATGGGTAAACGTTACGTCCTTTTCGGGCCTGGTTTTTGCTTTTCCCACCAAGACAGCTGACCAAGCTAGCACTATCCAAGGACTAAACCATTTAGTTTCTCATTATGATGTACCAGAAGAAATTCAGTCTGATAATGGCTCACACTTCTCTGGGAAGGCAATCTGTGATTGGGCAACTGACAACAGTATCTTATGGGTCCACCATATTCCTTATTACCCACAGGCTGCTGGGTTAGTTGAATGAATGAATGGATACTGAAGGAACAAATTCGTTTGTTAACACCACTGGGGACCCTGAAGGGGTGGTGCCATGTGCTGCAGCAGGCAGTCGACAATTTGAATCATTGCCCTTTGAAGGGAGGTACACCTTTCCACCGACTTCTTCACGCTTCTGAACTACAGCCTATTCCAGAGGAAAAACAGTCATTGCCCCCCATTCCCGAGCCAGAGAATGCTGGACAAAAGATATGGGTGGCACCACCAGGTAGTGGCCTTCCTGTAAAAGGGGAAATAGTGACACCTGCCCAGGGTAACTCTCAGTGAGTTGCTATTGAGGGACAGGATGATTTAGTTTGTTTAAATACCGAACGCTTACGGCATCGTGAGTGACATATGTCAGGCTTCTTTGTTCCAGATCCTCTATCTTGTGCTCCTGCTGATCTGGCTTAACAGCTGCTTTGATGCCAGCAATTGGATTTGTAATGTCGAGGACGTTCCTAGGGAGTTGCCCGTGGGGGACACGGCCCGATGTATTCACTAATGTATCTGATATTGTTCAACATGTTTCAAAATCTGTTCGTGAGTTTCAGTATCTGGGTAATGTGGCCCACAAGGATAGTTTGAGCCTTGGTTGGAATCCTTTTTCATGGTTAACTGGTACATTTGGGGGATTGGGCCACAAGATTCTCCGTTGGTTGCTCGCATTATTGCTTATTTTTGTGATTATTGTAGTTTTAATTTCTTTTTTTCGCTCCTTCTGTACTCAAATGCTTGTTTGGTCTCGTAAGTGACAAGCTGTGACCAAGGGGTGGAATGTAATGGAGGATTTAGACCAGCTTATGAAAGAAGGGATGCATTTGCATCAGAAGACATAATCTCAATTCCACTATGAGGCCCAGGATGCAGTTGAATAGGACATTATCTAAATTTACACTGGGGCCCAGGGATGCATATGAATCAGTCAACATTATCCAACTTCCACCATGAGGCCAAGCGATGTAGTTGTCTTTTGTTGGTCGCAGACTGTCAGGAGACCTTGAAGATAATTAAATCATTTGTTCAAAGAGATAAGATCTGAAGTAAACAATTTTTGGGTAATATAAGCCAAGTTTGAGACTCTCCAAGAGGTGGCAACATCTCTCAGCAAGAAGAAGAACTTCAAGATTCCAAACTGACGTCCCAGTCCGGGGAGGTGGAGAAGCTGCTACCGGCACCAATACAACCTACTACAAGTGTGCAGTCGTCGCCTCGCTTTGGCAGTTGGGACCAGTCCAGGCATTGATAAGTATAATTGGGAAGGGCTTGCACATTGTAGTGTGAATTCAGCTTTAGATTTAGTAATAAAGACTTGATTAAACTGAACTGCTCTCGTTGTGTGTGTCTATTTTTTTTCGGTAGCTTGAACACTGTGACCAATCTCCAACTGTTCCCCATTTTCCCCAATGTTCTGCACTGTTTCCCAATGTTCCCCAACAAATCATTATCACAACAAATCTAAATGGGGAGGGGGAGGGGATTAGGGTTACCGAAAGTAGGAGGGGGAGGCACAAACTGCCATTCAAGAACTCAATCAGTTGGGGGGAGGGATTGGTGTGGGTCCCATCGGCATTCAATACCATCATCCCCTTAAACCGAATTAGTAAACTCTCAGACCTGGCCCTCAGCGCCCCACTGTGTAATTGGATTGTGGATTTCCTCACCTCCAGACCCCAAATCGGTGCGGATTTTTGAAAGCATCTCCTCTACAATCCCAATCAGCATCTGAGCACCACAGGATTGTGTACTTAGCCCCCTGCTCTACTCGCTTTGCACCTATGACTGCGCAGCTCAGTCGTACAACACCATCTACAAATTTACTGAAGGTGAGCAAATTTGAATTCCTGGGAGTCACTCTCTCGGAGCAAAGTCATGTGAAGAAAGCACTTCAGCACCTCTACCTCCTCAGGAGTTGGGGAGGTTTGGTATGTCAGCAAACACCCTGGCAAACTACGACAGACATGCAGCAGAAGGTGGGCTGACCGACTGCATCACTGTCAGTACCTCAGAGCAGAAAGCCTATCGCAACACACACAGCCCAAACTCTCCCTGCCATTGACAGCATCTGCATGAGATGTTAGGTTGGAGTACAGCTGCAGTTATCAAGGATCTGCACCACCCAGGACGTGCTGTTCTCGCTGCTGCCACCAGGAAAAAGTTAGTAGGTGCCACAGGACTCGTCCACCAGGCTCACCAACAGTTGCTACCCCTCAACCACCAGACTCCCAAACAACAGAACCAATCAGAAACTCATTTTCAAGACTCTTACATTATTTTGCTGTACATTTATTTTTACTTGTATTTATAGTTTATTTATGTCTTTCTTTGTTTACATTTCTCTTAAATACATCTTTCTTCTCGAGTTCAGTTACTGATAAGTAGAAATTCTGTCGAGCCCAGAGGAAGACGAATCTCAGGGTTCTATGTGATGTCATCGATTGTCCTAGGATCCTGTCGCCTCTTCCAATGCCTGCTCTTCGCAGCTGTGCAGCCCTGTCCAGTGCATCAATTCCGGGCTCAAGGCATCCAGGTCACCCTCCTCGACCCCTGTTGCGAACCCCAGTCGTGATAAGGAAGCTGCCAGCATTCAGGGTCTTTCAGGAGCCCTGCTCCCCATCGGCAACCTCACAAATTCCTGACCTATCTTTCAACGGCTCTTGAACCCCCACCACCCCGTTGCACTGATCATAGACTTGCTCTACACCACTATGAAGGATTGTCTGTACCTTCGTAAAGCTGCTTGTTTGCTTGCACTACAGTAACTGTGAATATTTATTGTCTCTTTTTAGATACATGAAACTAGAAAAAATGCAGGATTCTGCAGTGGTGAAATTTGAGACAGTTGATCAGTACAACACTGTGGGCGAAGGACCTATACTGTGCAGTAGCTTTTTTTAAAAAATGTACTTCACTGTATACTATGGTTTCATTATGAACTATCTGTATGTCTGAGACCAGTACGAATTTCAGAGTATTTGTACATTGTATATTACAATAAATTTTATTATTATCTTGCTATCTGTGTCCCAAAAACTGGTCTCCACCTGGCATCCTGGTGTGAGCCCTTGCACCGTGAACCCCCACGTCGCATTAATGCTGTGGTTCCCTGCAGGACCTTCTCCGAGACTTGTTCTTCCACTCTGGTGACCTGCGCCGTTCCACTTCTTCCTCTGAGTCCATAACACTCGAGGTCTGGGCTGCCGAACCTTGGGCATCGCCATTCAAGGAACCCACTGTTGGATCTTTGATGTTCAGTTAAACTGCCACCAGCTCCGTTCTACAGGCAGTTGAAACCTGCGCAGGGCATTCGATGGAAACACCAGGCAGTTGGACCTCATGGAGAAACACTGACAGATGCATCTCTGCTGTCCCGCTCCTCCCGGGTCTGCACCAACGACAGCAGCGCCACCATCTTGAGATGTCCACTGGTCTGGACTCAAAACCACCTGTCTCTGCCATTGGATCCTTGCAGCAATAAACCTGAATATGTTGGAGTTTTTTTGTTGTTGTTGTGGAGGTGATTGAACAAGCTCTTGGTCTCTGCTGTTTCACGAGAGACCGTTGACATTACCCACAATGCCTGGTGCTCCAGAAACTGCCCAGTACATTACAGTAAAAAACAACTCTCCCTACCATCAAGAACCTCAAAATGGACACGTCAAAAAGCAGGAGCAATCATCAAGGATCCACACCATCCAAGATATGCTGTTCTCGTTGATGCCATCAGGAAAGAGTTAAGAGGTACCAGCAGATTCAGGAACACCTGCTACCCCTCCGCCATCAGTCTCCTAAACAACAAACTCAAAGACTCATTTAAGGGCTCTTACTTTGCACTTTATTTGTGATTGAATATTTATTTTCTGTATTGTACAATCGGCTTGTTTGCACTTGCTTCTAATAACATAAGAAATAGGAGCAGGAGTTGGCCATCCAGTCCGTCATATCTGTTCCACCATTCAGCGAGAGCTTGTCCGATCTGATGATGGGCTTATTTTCATTTTCCTGTCTTTTCCCCACATCCCTTAATTTTCCCCTTCTATGTAAAAATTGATCCAATCTTTTCAAATACATTTACTGAGGTCACCTCCACTGCTTCAATGGGCAGAAAATTCCATCGATTAATCATCCTCTGGGAAAAGCAGCACCTCTTCTCCCTCCTAAATCTACTACCCTGAATCTTAAAGCTACACCTCCTAGATCTGGCCTCCCCCACCAATGGATACAATCTACCTACCTCTATCTTATCTACGGCTTTCATAATTTTATAGGTTTCTCGAAGATCTCCTCTCATTCTTCGAGATTCAAGTGAGCACAGACCCAGAAGACACAATATCTCATCTGCTAACCTCTTCATCTCGGGGAACCTTCTCTGCACTGCGTTCAAAGCCAGTACACTCTTCCTCAAGTAAGGAGACCAGAATTGCACGCAGTACTCCAAATGCACATTCACCAGTACCCTGTTGCCATATAACCTCCCTGCTCCTGAATTCAATGCCTCAAGCAATGATAGCTAACATTCCATTTGCCTTCTTGATCTCCTACTCCACCTGCAAACCAACCTTTTATGATTCATGTACAAGCTCTCCCAAATCCTTCTGCGTGGTAGCATGCTACAATCGCTTGCTTTTTAAATAATAATCTGATCTTCCATTTCTTCCTTCCAAAGTGGATAGCCTCACATTTACCAACATTTTACTCCATCTGCCAGACCCTTGCTCACTCACTTAATCTATCGATATACCCCCTGCAGATTCTGTATCCTCTGCACAATTTGCTTTACCTCTCAATTTAGTGTCAATAGCAAACTAAGATACACTTGCACTCGGTCTCCTCTCCCAGGTCATTAATCTAGATCGTGATCCGTTGCAGACCCAGCACCGACCTCTGCGGAACACTGCTTACCACTCGTTTAGATTTCACTCTTGTATACAAATCTCCCGAGTGCAGTTTCTTTGAGCTACAAATACATAGAAAATCTGTCTGGCCCCAGGAATTTCAGGGTTGTATGTGATGACATGTTATGTACTCTGGCAATAAATCTGAATTTTGGAGTTCAGTGTGCAGATACAAGAGATGAGAATCCACAGAAGAGACAGGAGTAGGTGGATCCAGGACACCCTTTGAATTCAAGGAAGATGGGGGCAGGATTGGGTGTGATTGGCATGAAGGCAGGGTTAAATATGATGTCATAAAAAGGGCTCACATGGGGTGTTCTATCAGAGTCAGAGTGTTTTCTGGACCACGATATGCCGGGGTTAAAAATGTCATCAACAAATTCATTGGAAGTGGCAAAATATATTTTTCCCCATTAAAACAAAAATCTAGTATTCTGATAAATGATTCTCTCACTCTCTGGAAGACCTGGTCTGCAGCTGAAATTTACATCTCCAATTTATTCCCAGGAAAATCGTTTCCTCGTGGATTCTGTAACGTGCTGATCAAGGAAGTGAACACGGATACATTCCATCAACCCCTTGTCAGGGCTCCTCTGACTGTATTTCTCTGCATTCACCTCCATGGTTCATCCCCCAGTTCCACCCAGCCTGTCTGAATGATCTACACCTGGGTAGGACTGGGATCAATATCCCAGGGGGGATTGTTTGCCTGTGCTGTTGGGGAGGGTTAGTACTGTGGCAGGGGAATGGCATCATCTACAGGGAGACAGAAGGAAGTAAAATTGAGATAGAAGCAAAAGGTTAAAAAAAAGGGAAAGAAAGTGAAGACAGAAAAAAATTTAATGTAAGAGACAGAAAAGGTCACATTGCAACTTGACTGAAGAAAAGGACACCGAGTGTGAGGGCACTTTATCTGAATGCCCAGAACATTGGAAACAAGGAAACAACTGTTGGCACAAAGTTTAAAGGGGTCAAGACACAAACATGATTGCAGGTTGGAGATGACTGGGAATTAAATACCCAGGATTGTCAGAGAATTTGGAAGGGTAGGAAGATACAGGAGGTGGGGTAGCACTCTTAATTCACGGTGAGATCAGGATGATAGGGAAAGATTATATAGTTTCTGAGGAGCAGAATGTTAAATTGATCTGGGTAGAGAATAATAAGGGGACAAAAATCACTGGTGGGAGAAATCCACAGGTCACCAAATAATAACATTACAGGGGCACAGACAGCTACAGTACACACTGTTGGGTCTGGAGATAACATTGACTAGAAGGTGCTTCGGAAGACAAGAATGAGGTCAAAATCTTCCAGTTGCAGCCAGTTTTATTCAATGTCCATCAAGGTATAGGTCAGACAGGGTCTGTCCGTACCAGCCAACCCAGCAGACCTGATGCAGTTTAGATAAAAAAAATCAGTTGAACAGGTGCAGCAGGCTGACTGGGGGTTATACAAACACACAGACTGGAGCTACAAGGAAAAACCCCATCGGAACAACAATCTGGACCCCAATTGTCGACACAACTTGCAAACTGGAGGGACCTCCTTTTCATTTGAGTGAGTCTGTTTTTCCATATTCCCAATGAAGGATCCAGGTCCGAAATGCCGACTGCCTTTCCCTTCCTGTGGTCACTGTGTGTCCTGCTGAGTTTCTCCAGCACTAATGTGCATTGCATCTTATATTCCGTTCAGACCCTCTCCAACCAGGTGGCATCAATATCAACCTCCAGTTTCTGTTACCCCTGTTCCCTCTCTTCCAGCTCCACACCCCCTTCAGTTCCTTCTCCCATCAGATGTCCTGAACCCTCTCTCCTGCACTTCTCAGCTTCTCTCTCTTCTACCCTCCCATCAGTGTCCACATTGAAGCGTCTGCTACTCCCTTTCCCCTCACCCTTTTTATTCAGGAAAATCTCTCATTTTTGTAAATCCTAGGGAAGGGCTCAGGCCCAAAATATCAAATGCCCTTTCCTTTCTATGGATACTGCATGACCTTACCTAATCTGCAAATCCAGCAGTTTGCAGCAGAGATTCAAACAACGAATTTCAAACACCAAAGTGCACTTGCACAGCTAAGTCACATCTAGCAGTTAACGTCTGGTTTATGATCTCGACAAAAGCCCAGCCACAGACTGTAGGGCAGATTGAAACATTCCCCAGAAGGTGAACAGTCTCTTCCTGGTGCAAATTCATCAGTGGGTCTGCAGAGAGCAGGAATCGGTGAATCCCTTTCCGCACTTGCTGGGAGAGAATGATCTCTCCCCGGTGTGAACTCTCAGGTGCCTTTGGAGGTTGGTGGAATGAGTGAAGCCGATCCCACATAGGGAGCAAGTGAACGGTTTCTCCCCGGTGTGAACTCGTTGGTGGGCCTGCAGGGCAGAGGGCCAAGAAAACCCCTTCCCGCACAGGGAGCAGGTGAATGGCCTCTCACCAGAGTGAACTTGTTGGTGTACCTGCAGGCCTGAATGCCAAGAGAACCCCTTCCCGCACAGGGAGCAGGTGAACGGTTTCTCCCCGGTGTGAACTCTCTGGTGAGCCTGCAGAGAGGAGGAATCAGCAAACCCCTTCCCGCACTTGCTGCAAGTGAACGGTTTCTCCCCGGTGTGAACTCTCTGGTGGGTCAACAATGCGGAAGACTGAGAGAACCCTTTCCCACATAGGGAGCAGGGAAATGGTCTTTCTCCGGTGTGAACCCGCTGGTGTGCCCGCAGGCCAGAGGGCTGAGAAAAGCCCTTTCCGCACAGGGAACAAGTGAACGGTCTCTCCCCAGTGTGAATTCTCTGGTGTTGTAGCAGATGCGAGGATCGAGAGAATACCTTCCCACATGGGTAGCAGGTAAACGGCTTCTCCCCCGTGTGAACCCGCTGGTGTGTCCGCAGGCCAGAGAGCTGAGAGAACCCCTTCCCGCACAGGGAGCAGGTGAAAGGTTTCTCCCCAGTGTGAACCCGCTGGTGTACCTGCAGACCCGAGGGCCAAGAAAACCCCTTCCCACACAGGGAACAGGTGAACGGTTTCTCCCCGGTGTGAATTCTCTGATGTTGTTGCAGGTGTGACGAACGAGAAAACTCCTTCCCACATACATTGCACTTAAAGTCTCTCTCCCCAGAGTGAATGTTTTGGTGCTGCAGGAGGCTGGAGGACTGGGTGAACCCCTTCCCACACACATGACAGATGAACAGACTCTCCCCAGGGGGAACACACCCGTGCTCCTCCAGGTCCTGAAAGGTTGGAAAGCTCTTCCCACAGTCAGAGCACAGGAATGGGCTCCCCATCATGTGGACACATTGGTGTTGCAGCAGTGCCTCCGAGCTGGCGAATCCATCCCCACATTCGGAACAGGGGAACGGTCTCTCCCCAGTGTGAGCACAGGGATGCGTTCCCAGCAAGTCCACAGAAAGCCCTTCCTCACCGCACACTTCACTTTGGAGTGTTTTATCTGCTGTGTCACTGGTCACCTGACCCTCCATGTCGGCCAATTGGCTGGTCCAATTCACGCATTCAACGGGTGTAGGGTTTCTCTGTGCTGTGATCTCTGCGCTCCTAATCCACTGATAAAACTGGCTGACACAAAGGTTCCGAGGTATCCAGTCGGAGTGTCAGACCACAATGTGGCGTTGTCTGAAGCTTCCTGCCTGGAAACGCACTGTTTTCTTAACCCTGTGAAGAGAAGATGGAGGAGTGAGAGGGAGAAAGATATTCTCTGCAGCCAATGTTCCAGGACGACACACTCCGGAGGCTTGGCCAGCAACTTGACAAACCATGGAAGGGTCTTGAACTGCGAGAGGGATAATCACGGACAGATAGACACATAGTGGGTGAAATTTAGCATAGAGAAACTAGTGTGATATGATTTGATGGAAAGGAGACGAGGAAACAAAGATTAACGAGCAAGGAACTTGTTATGAACCTAGGAAACATGCAACAATCTGAGGGAGAAATCAGGAATTATTTCAGATTTTTAAGCAGAAGGCACACGACAGCTTTTGTTTAGCAGGTTGATGATCACATTATTACCCAGAATCCTCAATGGTACTGAAACTTCTGTGTAACGCAACTCTAAAGCTCCAAAGCATGCATGTAAACTGCATCCCCACATCACCTTTCCATTGTGACGTCTAAAGATTCGCCAACTTCCAACCACCTGACTCGAATCAGAGACCCGTCCCTCAGCCGCTATCAGCCCATGTGATCCTGCCCAAGTCACATACTCTCCCAACTGCACACGGGGCTCCCTGAGCGGCAATGGTGGGGGGGGGGGGGGGGGAGGTGATGGGGAGATGGGAGAGGGTCCTTGGTAACGACTGTGCTGGTGGCAGGAATTCAGCCACATCTGAGAGTCAAGTAAGGTCAGAGGCCAGATAAGTGGGGCAGGGATGGGCAAGTTACGAGGAGAACACACAGACCTGGATGTTGGCACCTCCATCTACAAATCTTCTCTTTCTGTCTCCTTTCCCCAACTCTGTTTTCACACAGCCAGTCTCACCATCAATTCTTGCCTCTTTCTTGCCTAACCTTCCAACCAGATCCAATTAATATCTTTTGTCTGTCCTACTACACCAGTGGTTCTCAACCTTTGTCTTTCCACTCACATACCACTTTAAGTATTCCCTATGCCACAGGTGCTCTGTGATTAATAAGGGATTGCCTCAGGTGGTATGTGAGTGGAAAGAAAAAAGGTTGAAAACCACTGTTTTCATTGACTCGTTATGTGCAGTTTCAGAACTCCGAAGGAAATGGGGCCAAATGGGAATTTTTCTCAAGTAAAATGTCTCAGTAACAATTGTGTCTAGAGAAGTGATTCTCAACCTTCCCTTCCCACTCACATATCACCTTAAGCAATCCCTTACTAATCAGAGCACCGACGACAGAGAGAATAGTTAAAGTGATATGCGAGTGAAAAAAGTTTGAGAAACACTGCACTGCACTAAGTGATCGCGGCTAATTCAACGAGAGGAAAGCGCAGCTCGTCAGCAGGGCAACCCCTCAGAATATGCCCACACCCCTTACATTCCAGGCATCTCAGATCCCCCCACGGCAATCATTCCCAAAAAAGTCCACCTGGAACTGACCCATCTTCACCCATCTGCCTTTTAAACCCAGACACCGACCACATGCTGAGTTCCTGCAGCATTTCACGGTGTCTGCAGACTTCACCCTCCCTCCCTATCTATCCTCATGTCCACTTTCCTCTCCATCTCTCTCTCCCCACCCCGTCCCCTCTGTGCCCTGTTCCTCCAGTTCTGCTTCCACACAGCCAACCCACCCCCCACCAGTCCTCCCCTTCCCTCTCTCCTGTCCTCCCCTCCACATCCCATTAACACCTTTTGTCTGTCGCTCTGTTCTCCTCCTCCTGCCGTTTCTTCCCAGCCTTTTAATTCAGGCGCTGCCGGCTTTTGACAGCCCCTGAAGAAGGGCTCAGGCCCGCCCCGTCAGGGATAGATCTTTACCTCCTGCGAACGCCGCTGAGATCCTCCGGCGTTTCCGACCTCTCCTTTGGGCGACCCCTTCCCCCCCTCAGTGGGCCAGCGCGCAGGTGCGAGGGAGCATGATTGACAGTTTCCAATGGCGAATCCGACGGGGAGATTGGGACGCGTGGGGGTGATTGGTGTGGAGGCGGGTCCGGGAGAGTGACGGGTTTCCGAAGGTGAGCATTGGTGGAAGATGGGGAGCGGGGATGAGTCATCGGGCGATGTGCGCGATGACGCCAAAAAGGCACATCACGTGCTTTAGTTGAGGTTTGTTTGTCCTCATTAAGGCGGCTGAGGTAGATCAGTTTCAGGCACCCAGTGCATTGTGGGTGTAAACGCTGCCATCTCTTTACAGAATCACAATTTATTGTCATTAACGTCAGGAAATTCGTTGTTTTGCGGTAGCATCACAGAGCAAACATTCATATAAAGCATCTTACAACAATAAATAAAAACTGCACTAAAAGTCAAAGTGAGGCAGTGTCTGGTTCATTGATCGTTCAGGAATCGATGGCAGCGGGGACAAAGCTGTCCTTGTGCCACTGAGTGCTCGTCTTCAGGCTCCTATACCTTTCACTGATGGTAACAGAGTGAAGAGGGCATGGTCTGGGTGGGGGGGGGGGGTGTCATTGAGGGTGGAGTGGTCTGGTGATGTCGTAGACCGAGGTAACAACCCTCTGGAGGTTTTTCTTGTCCTGAGATTTGGCACCTCCATATCAGACAGAAATACAACCAGCCAGAATACTCTCCATGGTACACCTGTAAGTTTTCAAATGCCTTTGGTGACATGCCGAATCTCCTCAGACACCTTGCAAAGTATAGCCACTGGCGAGCCTTCTTCATGATTGCACCAATGTGGAGGCTTCCAGGACAGATCCTCGGAGATGTTGACACCCAGGAATTTGACATTCTTGACTCTCTCCACGACTGAGCCCTTTTTTAAAAAAAAATATTTTTCACACTATGAACCATATTGACCAAAATACACATAAACCTTTCCCCTCTTGAATATCTCCCCCTTTTCCCCTCTCCCTTCCCTCCCTCCTTCCCACCCCCTCCCCACCCACTCAACATTCAACATATATGATACATTAAACCCATTAAACAATATCATCACACAATGAAAATAAACAAGAAAATTGTGTCATCTACTTTTACACATTGGTTCAGTTCATTTTGTCTTCTTTTTGTGAGAGACCAGTAACACTGAGATCAGTAACACTGATCATTGTGTGAGATCAGTATTACTGATCTAAAAGAAAAGTGAGGATTGTGAGAGATGAGAAAAACTGATATTGCAATATGAACATGAAGAAAATAAAATTGATACATAAGTAAATGAATGAAGCCAATACAACCAACATGAGACATGGATATTAGAAGGCAGGAAGCTGACACTGTCTGAGTAAGATAAGAATCTCCTAGCCCTTCAGAAAGAAGCAGCAAGTTCACTGAATGAAGGAGATAAGGACAGACAATTGAGAATAGAAGTAGAGTTAGTCTGAACGAGATAAGGGTCGCCAAGTCCCAAATAGAATTAGCAAGGCTTGCATAAGTAATTAGAAAACCTTAGACTGTATTAGCAAGTTATACATATATAATTAGTAAGCCATACACAGATTTTTCAAGTATGCATATTTAACTAGTAAACCCTAGACAAGATTAACGAACCCTGCATATGAAGGGACTGTAGCCCTGAGAGTCGGGAAGGTGTGAATGGGGACAAGGGCAAGGTTGTGAATAAGAACAATGGGAATAATGGCATGAGAAGACACCGACAGGATACCCCCTGGTCCTCCAAGTATACTGAAACTGCACGTAGGCAGGAAGGATTGCCTCTGCCAAACCCATCCAGGGGGCAGAAGAATGTAAGGGGGAGGGTATTCTGATACTGAAATTTACTGTATAAAAGTTGGGTGAGCCCCAGTGTATGTGTGTATTCCCAGGGTAAGGGGAAGCACCCAACTTTGCATTGTTGTTGTAATAAATGTTCTTTGTTCTCAATATTTGTCTCGAGCAATTTCTTTAAAGGTACTTCTGTTTCTAACATTTTCGTTCTGTCATTTTAGGTCACACATGTCAAACTCAGGCCCGTGGGCCAAATTTGGCCTGTGATATAATTATATTTGGCCCGCAAGATCATATCAAATATGTATTAGAGCTGGCCCGCTGGCCGCCGTGCCAGTATAGCGCATGCACAGCTAATACTACAAGTCCCAGAATGGTTTGCAAATGCGCCGGCCCGTCAGCCCGCTAATCGCCCCCACCTCCTCTCTTTACTTTCATTAGCACCTGCGACCTGTCGCCTAACTCACATGTAATAAATCCCTTACGAAAAATGGCCAAACAAAAGACAGAAAACAGGACCTTTCAACACAGGTGGGAGGCAAACTCTGACCCCAGAGTTTGATGAACTTGCATCTAAGAAGAGATGCCAAGTATCTGCTTTAGACCCAGGTGCATCAGAGTAAATCACAATGTGGCAAGCTAAGCTTGGATTAATATTTTCTTTGGTTAACTTTGGACTGTTCATAGTTGAAAGATTGGATTTTCATTGAAGCAAGTTGTTATTTTTTTGACTTGTTGGCTTGTGAAAAAAAATACATTTAAAAGGAGCTTAAAGGCTATAGAGAAATATTATTTATTGAATATTTTATTTCTCATTTGTTAATGCTTCTTCTGGAAAGAGTTTAACCAAAACTATTATTAAACATTTATTTCAATAAGAAAAAGTTTAACATTACATATGTTGAAAGAAGAGAAGATATGCAGATGTTGTTGAAAATTTTCAATAAATATTTAGTTTGGCCCACGACTTAGTCCAAGTTTTTAATTTTGGCCCTCTGTGAATTTGAGATTGACACCCCTGTTTTAGGTGGTGGAGGTTCGCAGTAGGACTTCTCTGTTGTGTTCTATATACGGTTCCCAATTTTGTTTGAATATTGTGATATTATTTCTTAAATTATATGTTATTTTTTCCAATGGAATACATTTATTCATTTCTATGTACCATTGCTGTATTCTCAGGCTATCTTCTGATTTCCAGGTTGACATAATACATTTTTTTTCTACAGCTAGGGCTATCATAATAAATCTTTTTTGTGCTCCATCCAAATCGAGGCCAAGTTCTTTACTTCTTATATTACTTAGAAGAAAGATCTCTGGATTTTTTGGTATGTTGCTTTTTGTGATTTTATTTAATACCTGATTTCGATCTTCCCAAAACTTTTCCACTTTCTCACATGCCAAAATTGCATGTACTGTTGTTCCCATTTCCTCCTTACAGTGAAAAAATCTATCTGATACTATTGGGTCCCATTTATTTAACTTTTGGGGCATGGTGTATAGCCTATGTAACCATTTATATTGTATCATGCATAACCTCGTGTTTATTGTATTTTTCATAGTTCCGGAGCATAGCTTTTCCCATGTTTCATTCTTTATCTTTATGTTTAGATCTTGTTCCCACTTTTGTTTGGGTTTACAGCCTATTAGTGTTAGTGGTAAATCTTTCCAATGCTCTAAATCGTCCTGTAATTTTTTCATTAGTAGATAATAATTGAGTTTATATAGATGGCCGAGGTTTTTATTTATTTGTATACCTAGGTATCTTATTGCTTGCATTTGCCATCTGAATGGTGATTCCTTCTTAAATTTTGAGAAATCCGCATTATTCATTGGCATTGCTTCACTTTTATTTGCGTTAATCTTGTAACCCGACACTTCTCCATATTCCTTCAATTTTTTATGTAATTCTTTTATTGATAATTGTGGTTCTGTAAAGTATACTATGATGTCATCTGCAAATAGACTGATTTTATATTCCTTCTCTTTTATTTTTATCCCTCTTATTTTATTTTCTGTTCTTATCAGTTCTGCCAATAGTTCTATAGCTAATGAGAACAGTGATAGTGGACATCCCTGCCGAGTTGACCTGCTTAATTTAAATTGGTTTGATATATATCTATTTACTGTCACCTTCGCAAATGGTCCCTTATATAATGCTTTAATCCAATTAATATATTTCTCTGGTAGGTTGAACCTCTGTAGTACTTTGAATAAATAATTCCATTCTACTCTGTCAAAGGCTTTTTCTGCATCTAAGGCAACCGCCACTGTTGGCATCTTGTTTCCTTGTACTGCATGGATTAAGTTAATGAACTTACAGATATTGTCCGTTGTTTGTCTTTTCTTAATAAATCCCATTTGATCTAGTTTTACTATGTTTGGTGCACAGTCAGCCAATATGTTTGCTAATAGTTTAGCTATTATCTTATAATCTGTGTTGAGTAGAGATATTGGTCTATACGATGCTGGTGTTAGTGGATCTTTCCTCATCTTTGGTATTACTGTAATTATTGCTGTTTTCATGAATCTGGCATGTTTTGTGTTTCTTCAATCTGGTTCATTACTTCCTGGAGATGAGGAATTAATAAGTCTTTAATGTTTTATAGAATTCTATTGGGAGTCCGTCCTCTCCCGGGATTTTATTGTTCGGTAGTTTTTTTAATATGTCCTTTATTTCCTCTATTTCAAATCATTTTATTAATTTGTTTTTCTCCTCTTCTTGCAATTTTGGTAGTTCAATTGTAGCTAGAAATTCATCTATTTTGTCTTCTTTCCCTTCGTTCTCAGTTCGGTATAATTGCTCGTAGAATTCATTAAAGTTTTCATTCATCTCTGTTGGGTTATATGTAATTTGTTTGTCCTTTTTCCTTGATGCCAATACCGTTCTTTTAGCTTGTTCTGTTTTAAGCTGCCAAGCTAGTATTTTGTGCGTTTTTTCTCCTAGCTCATAATACTTCTGCTTTATTTTCATTATGTTCTTCTCCACCTTATACGTTTGTAGTGTTTCATATTTTATTTTTTGTCCACCAATTCTCTTCATTTTGTTGTATCTTCCCTTGTTGCTAGTTCTTTTTCTGTACTTACTATTTCCCTTTCCAGCTGTTCTATTTCCAAATTGTAGTCCTTCTTCATCTTAGTCACATAACTTTAAAATGTACTTTGAAATAAATACAGAATCAGTGAAAGATAAATTTATATTATGGGATGCAATGAAAGCATTTATCAGAGGGCAGATAATAAGTTATCTAACTAAGATTTGTCGCTCAATTAATTCTCTAAAATCCTGTCTTTTAAGTAGCATGGAGTTTAATCTCCATCTATATGTTCTTGGTGGGATGTCCTCCAGTTCTATTGCTGATAACAGGGGTGAGTGATCCGATAACAATCTAGCTTTATATCCTGTTTTTCTAACTCTCCCTTGGATGTGGGCTGACAATAGGAACAGGTCTATCCTTGAGTATGTTTTATGTCTACCCGTATAATATGAGTATTCCTTCTCCTTTGGGTGTTGTCTCCTCCATATATCCAAAAGTTGCATTTCCTGCATCAATTTAACCATAAAATTGGTTACTTTGTTCTTTCTGCTCGTCTTTTTTCCAGTTTTATCCATCTTTGAGTCCAAATTAAGGTTAAAGTCCCCTCCTATAAGTATATTCCCCTGCATATCTTCAATCTTCAAAAAGATATCTTGCATAAATTTTTGATCCTCTTCATTAGGTGCATATACATTGAGCAAATTCCAAAATTCTGAATATATCTGACACTTTATCATTACATACCTCCCTGCTGGATTTATTGTTTCCTCTTCTATTTTGATTGGTACATTTTTATTGATTAATATAGCTACTCCTCTGGCTTTTGAATTATATGATGCTGCTGTTACGTGCCCTACCCAATCTCTCCTTAATTTCTTGTGTTCCACTTCAGTTAGATGTGTTTCCTGCACGAATATATATCAAATTTTTCTTTCTTCAGTAAATTTAACAGCTTCTTCCTTTTGATTTAGTTATGCATTCTGTTAATATTTATAGTCATAAATTCAACATGGCCATTTCATACTTTGTTTACCTCTCCTTTCCGCTTCCTCATCACCACCTTTCCCCCTTATCCATTTCTGTTTTCTTTTTTTGAACGCACTGTAAGACAACATTTCTAAAACATAAAATATTTCCACTATTGCCACATCTAAAATTCCCTTAACCCCAGATGTCCCCCCCTCTCTGAGTTGCCCCTTGTCCCTTGGCAGGCAACCACAACTTCCCTCTCCATTTGGATTGCGAACCCGCTCACAAGCGTCAACTGATTTCACAGTGACTGTTATTCTCTCCCACCCAACCCCCTCCAGAAAAGACTTTTATCTTCACAAATAACAAAGCTCATCCGCTTAATTCCCCCTTTACTTCCTTTCTTCCCTTTTCTTCCCCTCCTTAGTTCTTACTTATACATAATTTTTCTTTTTTATATGAAGTTTGTCGTCATTCTTGTTCTTGTTACATCTCTTCATCTCTCTTTCTGTTTTGCAGCCGTTCTGCAAATTCTCGTGCTTTCTCCGGATCCGAGAACAGTCTGCTTTGCTGCCCCGGGATAACTATTTTAAACCACCGCTGGATATCTTAACATAAATTTATAGCCTTTCTTCCATAGGATCGATTTTGCTGCGTTAAACTCCCTCTTCTTCAGGAGCTCAAAACTTATGTCTGGGTAGAAAAAATTATTTTGACCTTTGTATTCCAGTGACTTTTTGTCTTCTCTCATTTTTTTTTCATTGCCTTCTCCGATATATTTTCTCTTGTCGTATATCTCAGGAATTTTACTAAAATGGATCTTGGTTTTTGTTGTGGCTGTGGTTTTGGGGCTAATGTTCTGTGTGCCCTTTCTATTTCCATTCCTTCCTGCATTTCTGGCATTCCCAGGACCTTGGGGATCCATTCTTTAATAAATTCTTTCGTATCTTTGCCTTCTTCATCCTCCTTAAGGCCCACTATCTTTATATTGTTTCTCCTATTATAGTTTTCCATTATATCCATCTTCTGAGCTAACAACTCCTGTGTTTCTTTAACTTTTTTATCAATTTCTTCCAATTTTCTTTTTAAGTCGTCCACTTCCATTTCTATGGCTGTTTCTCATTCTTCCACCTTGTCTACTCTTTTCCCTATTTCTGTCATCACCAGCTCTAATCTACTCACTTTTTCTTCTGTACTTTTTATTCTTCTTTTTATTTCACTAAATTCTCACGTCAGCCATTCTTTTAATGCTTCCATATATTCTTGAAATTTTTTTAAAATCTAAGTACTGTCCATTCCCTTTATCTTCCATTTCTCTGTGCAGAGCTTGATGTTCTCCTTCTTCTTCTTCTGTGTCTGCTCTAGGGTTTGTGTCTTCTACTTCTCTTCCTTGTATCTGTGTCTCTTCTGACTTTCTTGTTGGCCTGTTTGTCTCAGTTTGTTGGGTATTTTTTTTATGTTGTCTTGACATTGGTCCTCTTTTTCTGGGCTAGTTATCTGTTGTGTCTCTGGTTTCCTTTTTTCATTCTCATCCCTCTCATTACTGTTATTTTCTGTATCTTCCCACTGGGAGCCCTGCTGTTGGGTCTTTCTCAGCTGTTCGTGCTCTGGAGTTCCACTCCACAGTTGGTCCCCCCTCCCGTCGGTGTTGTCTTTGTTGTGCGTGGTTGCACACCTCTGTTTGGCTCAGTGAGCCATCTTTGCAGTCCTGCGTTCGGTAGGTCACGACCCTGCGGGGTTTCCACTGACCTCAGGGAGTGGGCTCCTCTTTCCATGGCGGATCCCTGCTTCTTCATACAGGTAAGGCCTTCACCTTTCTCTTCTGGCATCTTTCCTTCTTCCCATTGTTTTTGGTTTTTCTTTCTTTGGTGCCATTTCCTCCACATCTTTATTTTTTATTTGTTGTGATTTGTGTGTCTGGGGCTTTGCTTTTTCTTCACTTTTTTCTTTCTTTTCTGGAGAGGGCTGATATTCTCCTACCGGCCACTACTCCATCACATGACTCCTCCACTACTGTGCCCTTGATGAGGATTAGTTCATGTTCTCCTGACTTCCTCCTGAAGTCCACAATCATCTCCTTGCTTTTGATAACATTGAGCA
The DNA here is from genome assembly GCF_036971445.1 of Narcine bancroftii. Lineage (NCBI taxonomy): Eukaryota > Metazoa > Chordata > Chondrichthyes > Torpediniformes > Narcinidae > Narcine > Narcine bancroftii. The sequence continues at coordinate 210,331,582 of NC_091473.1, forward strand.
CAAGGGCATTGGCATGATACCACTCAATGAGCCAATCTATCTCCCTCCTGTATGCTTTCTCATTTCTGTTTGAGATTCTGCTGACAACTGTGGAGTCATCAGCAAGTTTGAAGATAGCATTAGAATTGTGTCTGGCCACACAGTCATGGGTGTATAATGAGTAGAGCAATGGGCTTAGCACTCATCCTTGATGTGTGTCTGTGTTGATAATCACTGAGATCTTCTGATGAGAAAGCCAAGGATCCAGTTGCTGGGGGGTGGGGGGGGGGGGGGGAGGGAGAGGGGGAGGAGGGGGTGCAGAGGTCCAGAGTTTGCAGCTTCTTCACCAGCACTGAGGAAATAATGGTGCTGAAGGCTGAGCTGTAGCCGATGAAGAGCAGCCATATGTATGAGTTGTTTTTTTCCAGGTGATCCAGAGCTGATTGGAGAGCCAGTGGATATTGCATCTGTTGTTGAGTGATTGTGATGTTGGGCAAATTGCATCCCATGTTAAGAATTCTGCTCTATTTTATGTTTTTTTAATTTGTTATTATTTATATTTTTATTTATTTTATTTTATTATTTATTATTATGTACAGGCCTTTCAAATGAAGCAACACTTCACTTCTGTATCCGCAGGATTGATTGACTGCATCCAGTGCTCCCTTTGTGGCCTTCTCTACATCAAAGAGACTGGGTGCTGTCTGGGAGATCGGTTCACTGAGCACCCTCGCTCTGTCCGCACCACTGACAGGCACCTCCCTATGGCCAACCATTTCAGTTCTATGTCCCGCTCCCATACTCACATTTCTGTCCATGGCCTCATGACCACCCACAAATTTGACGGACAACACCTGATTTTTTCCATCTGGGCAGTTTCCATCTGGACGACATCAACATCAACTACTCTGGTTTCTGCTCACCTGTTCTCCTTCCCCCCTCCCTTTTCCCTTCCCTCTCTATTCACCAAGCCATCCATCCTCCCCCTGCTTGCTGCTGTGCCCTCCCCCCACTTCTCCACCTATTACCTCCTGCCTTCGCTGCCATGCTCCTCCCCCTGTGCCTCCCCCCTTACCTTTTTATTTGGGTGCCTGCTGACATTTTTTCATACCTGTAAGAAGGGCTCAAGCTTGAAACGTAGGTGATGTATTTTTATCTTTGGACCGGGGCCCCGGTCCGGGCAGAGAGTTGGAGGTGACGGCCCCGGTCCGGGCACAGGGAGAGCAGCGGCGGCCCCGGCCCTGGTCCGGGCAGAGGGTAGGCAGCGGCGGCCCCGATCCAGGCAGGAGCAAGGGGGAGGTGGCGGCCCCGGCCTCGGTCGAGTGAGGCAGGCGGAGGCCCCGGTCTGGGCAGAGAGTTGGAGGCGGCGGTCCCAGTCTGGGCACAGGGAGAGCAGCGGCGGCCCCGGCCCCAGTCCGGGCAGAGGGTAGGCGGCGGCGGCCCCGATCCGGGCAAGAGCTACGGGGAGGTGGCGGCCCCAGCCTCGGTCGAGTGAGGCTGGCGGAGGCCCCGGTCCGGGCAGAAAGTAGGAGGCGGCGGCCCCAGTCCGGACACAGGGAAAGCAGCGGCGGCCTCGGCCCCGGTCCGGGCAGTATGGACCGACCTAGGAGGGGAGGCAGACCCCTCCAGCCCGGGTAAGAAACCTGCATAGGAGAAGGCCACTCCGATATAAAACCTACGACTCAAGGACCTTGCTGCCACGTCCCAGCTTGCTTGGCCACGGCAAACGAACCATGGGTGTAAAGGGTGGGGCCAGTACTGCGCGCACTGCACTCCACCTAAAAGCTCCTTTGCGCAGGCCCGAGGACAGGTCCACGTCCTCCCCCTCCACGTCCTCCCCCTCCACGACCTCCCCCTCCACGTCCTCCCCCTCAAAAGATGCTCACAAACTCAAACTAGCATGCTGGAACATCAGAACCATGCTAGACAAGGCTGACAGACACCAATCTGAATGTCGGTCTGCCCTCATTGCACATGAACTCCTCAGACTTGACATTGACATAGCCACTCTCAGTGAAGTCCGCCTGGCAGATGTAGGCAGCCTCCAAGAACACGGCGCAGGCTACACACTCTACTGGTCTGGCAAGCCTTTGGATGAATGACGCCTATCTGGTGTAGGCTTCATGGTCAAGAACTCCATTGCCTCCAAACTCTAAAACCTCCCGACAGGCCACTCGGACCGGATCATGTCCATGCGACTCCCCCTTCAAAACAAGCATCGCATCACCCTCATCAGTGTCTATGCTACAACCCTCCAGGCGGAACCAATAGAAAAGGACAAGTTCTACACTGACCTGCGCAACCTCATTCAACGCACCCCTACAGCCGACAAGGTTGTCATCCTTGGCGACTTCAACGCTCACGTTGGCAAAGACTCAGAAACCTGGCCAGGAATCCTGGGCAAGCATGGTGTCGGCAAGTGCAACGACAACGGGCACCTCCTGTTGGAGCTCTGCGCAGAAGAGCGGCTTAACATTACAAACACCCTTTTTCAGCAGAGGGACAGCCTGAAGACTACCTGGATGCATCCCCGATCCAAACACTGGCACTTCCTGGACTACGTCCTGGTGAGAGAAAGAGACAAACGTGATGTGCTCCACACCAGGGTCATGCCCAGCGCGGAATGTCACACTGACCACCGCCTGGTTCGCTGCAAGCTCAACCTTCACTTCAAGCCAAACCCCAGGAACAGTAGAGCCCCTAGAAAGAGGTTCAATGTTGGAAACCTGCAGTCAGACGAAGTGAGAGGAAACTTCCAGGCAAACCTCAAAGCAAAGCTCGACGATGCAATCCGCCTCACGGACTCGTCCCCAGAAACCCTCTGGGATCAGCTGAAGACTACCATACTGCAATCCACTGAAGAGGTACTGGGCTTCTCCTCCAGGAAAAACAAGGACTGGTTCGACGATAACAGCCAGGAAATCCAGGAGCTGCTGGCAAAGAAGCGAGCTGCCCACCAGGCTCACATTACAAAGCCGTCCTGTCCAGAGAAGAAACAAGCCTTCCGTCGCGCATGCAGCCATCTTCAGCGCAAACTCCGGGAGATCAAAAATGAGTGGTGGACTAGCCTCGGCAAGCGAACCCAACTCAGCGCGGACATTGGCGACTTCAGGGGTTTCTACGAGGCTCTAAAGGCTGTGTACGGCCCCTCACCCCAAGTCCAAAGCCCGCTGCGCAGCTCAGACGGCAAAGTCCTCCTCAGCGACAAGATCTCCATCCTCAACTGATGGTCAGAACACTTCCAATCTCTTTTCTGTGCCAACCGCTCAGTCCAAGATTCCGCCCTGCTCCAGCTCCCTCAACAGCCCCTAAGGCTAGAGTTGGATGAGGTCCTCACCCAGGATGACACATATAAGGCAATTGAACAACTGAAAAGTGGCAAAGCAGCAGGTATGGATGGAATCCCCCCAGAGGTCTGGAAGGCTGGCGGCAAAACTCTGCATGTCAAACTGCATGAGTTTTTCAAGCTTTGTTGGGACCAAGGAAAACTGCCTCAGGACCTTCGTGATGCCACCATCATCACCCTGTACAAAAACAAAGGCGCGAAATCAGACTGCTCAAACTACAGAGGAATCACGCTACTCTCCATTGCAGGCAAAATCTTCGCTAGGATTCTCCGAAATAGAATAATACCTAGTGTCGCCGAGAATATTCTCCCAGAATCACAGTGCGGCTTTCGCGCAAACAGAGGAACTACTGACATGGTCTTTGCCCTCAGACAGCTCCAAGAAAAGTGCAGAGAACAAAACAAAGGACTCTACATCACCTTTGTTGACCTCACCAAAGCCTTCGACACCGTGAGCAGGAAAGGGCTTTGGCAAATACTAGAGCGCATCGGATGCCCCCCAAAGTTCCTCAACATGGTTATCCAACTGCACGAAAACCAACAAGGTCGGGTCAGATACAGCAATGAGCTCTCTGAACCCTTCTCCATTAACAATGGCGTGAAGCAAGGCTGTGTTCTCGCACCAACCCTCTTTTCAATCTTCTTCAGCATGATGCTGAACCAAGCCATGAAAGACCTCAACAATGAAGATGCTGTTTACATCCGGTACCGCACGGATGGCAGTCTCTTCAATCTGAGGCGCCTGCCTTTACCAAGACACAAGAGAAACTTGTCCATGAACTACTCTTTGCAGATGATGCGCTTTAGTTGCCCATTCAGAGCCAGCTCTTCAGCGCTTGACGTTCTGTTTTGCGGAAACTGCCAAAATGTTTGGCCTGGAAGTCAGCCTGAAGAAAACGGAGGTCCTCCATCAGCCAGCTCCCCACCATGACTACCAGCCCCCCCACATCTCCATCGGGCACACAAAACTCAAAACGGTCAACCAGTTTACCAATCTCGGCTGCACCATTTCATCAGATGCAAGGATCGACAACGAGATAGACAACAGACTCGCCAAGGCAAATAGCACCTTTGGAAAACTACACAAAAGAGTCTGGAAAAACAACCAACTGAAAAACCTCACAAAGATAAGCGTATACAGAGCCGTTGTCATACCCACACTCCTGTTCGGCTCCAAATCATGGGTCCTCTACCGGCATCACCTACGGCTCCTAGAACGCTTCCACCAGCGTTGTCTCCGCTCCATCCTCAACATTCATTGGAGCGCCTTCATCCCTAACATCGAAGCACTCGAGATGGCAGAGGCCGACAGCATCGAGTCCACGCTGCTGAAGATCCAGCTGCGCTGGGTGGGTCACATCTCCAGAATGGAGGACCCTCGCCTTCCCAAGATCATGTTACATGGCAAGCACTCCACTGGCCACCGTGACAGAGGTGCACCAAAGAAGAGGTACAAGGACTGCCTAAAGAAATCTCTTGGTGCCTGCCACATTGACCACCGCCAGTGGGCTGATAACGCCTCAAACCGTGCATCTTGGCGCCTCACAGTTCGGCGGGCAGCAACCTCCTTTGAAGAAGACCGCAGAGCCCACCTCACTGACAAAAGGCAAAGGAGGAAAAACCCAACACCCAACCCCAACCAACCAATTTTCCCCTGCAACCGCTGCAACCGTGTCTGCCTGTCCCTCATCGGACTTGTCAGCCACAATCGAGCCTGCAGCTGACGTGGACATTTACCCCCTCCATAAATCTTCGTCCGCGAAGCCAAGCCAAAGAAAGAACATAAAGACCCGCTGAGTTTCTCCAGCATTGTGTTTTTACTTCAACCCCTGTGTCTGCAGGCTTTTGCGTTTTACATCTGTGTCCTGACAGGTTGCGTCAGAGAGTGCTTTTTCTGAACTGCAAGGCGTAATAAGCAAAATTTTTGCCATTGATATAGTCGTTTCCCCCATTAAACATCAGAAACCTGATATAATTCTGAATGATACCTCTCCACTCTGAAAACCTTCGTGTTCTCAAAAGTGTGTTTCTCAGAATGAAACATCTCTCTGAACACTTTCTTGCAAGTGTAATCTGTGCAAGTGTAATTTGTTCCCCCTGTGTTGAATGTTCTCTCAATCAAAATACATCACGATTGTTTCTCTGATCTAAATTTCAACCTCCATGTTTTTTCCAGTTCCACCAACTCGTCCACGATGATCTTCCTCGCAGTTCAAAAATCTGTCCACAGTCTGTGGTGTTGTCGACTGCGCTTCCAGGTATTTGTGTCATCCTGTAAACTTGGCTGCAGAGAAAGCCTTGCTCCCCTTCATTCTGACCCATCTTCCCTTCACAGAGTTGAGAGACAGGGCATTTTCTGGCAGGAAGCTGCGGACAGACATCACGTTGACATCTGATGGAATGAATGGATTCACCAGGGCTGGAGTATCATCAAGCTTTGTCCATGGTTTGGGAGGGTGGAGAAATCCCACTCCTGTGTGTGGATTGGGCTTCAGCCAATTGGACGGTCAGGTGACCAGTGACGTTGCAGAGAAAACACTCTAATGTGATGGTGCAGTGATGTGGGGCTTTGTCCAGAATTGCTGGAGGCTCATCCTAAGGTTCATACCACCAGAGGGTTGATACTGTGGAGAGGCCCTTCATCTGCTACCAGTGTGGCACACTTGTGGCAACACTAGAGGTTTCAAAACAGGGAGTGTGTGCAGGGGTGTCCTTAGCTCTGCAGGAAATCTACAGAGAGAGAGAGAGACTCTTGTAACAATGCCCAGGAAGAGTGTGGTAACCTGCCTAAATGACTGCCTAGCAGTGGCACTCATATCCAGAGTGATGAAGTGTTTTGAGAGGCTGATGTTGAAGCATATCAGCTCCTGTCGGTACACATAACCAAACAAACAACTGCAAACAGATAACAGATGTAAACTAACTGTTCAATACAGAGAGAATATATATAAAAAATAAATAAAGTCCACAAGTACGAGTCCTTAAATGAGTCTCTGATTGGGTTTGTCGTTGAGGAGTCTGATGGTAGAGGGGTAGTAGCTGTTCCTGAACCTGGTGGTACTAGTCTTGACTGACAGGTTGTTGTTGGTGCACCGTTTTGCCGAGTTTTCAATCTCCCTGCTGTGTGCTGACTCATCCCCTTTCTTTATACAACCAACTACCATATTATCGTCAATAAATTTGTAGATGGTGTTATTGTTGTAAAGAGCCACACAGTCATAGGCATAAAGTGAGTCAAGTGGGGACTAAGAACACAGCCCTGTGGAGCTCCCATACTGATAGAAGTTGTGGAGAAGTTCTTACCAATCTTCACTGATTATGGTCTGGAGGTGAGGAAATCCATGATCCAATTACACAGTCGGGTTGAGTCCCTGATCTTGGAGTTTGCTGATCAGTTTTGAGGGGATGATGGTGTTAAATGCTGAACTGTAGTTGATAAAGAGCATCCTGATGAAGATATCTTTGCTGTCCAGGTGTTCCAGGGCTTTGTTTAGAGCCAGTGAGATGGCATCCTGTTGTTACGATAGGTGAACTGGAATGGATCCATGTCACTGCTTGATATACTATCAACACTGGTTGCTAGTCAATCAAGCAGGTTACTACTCTTTCCTTGATGGACGCTTGTTTGAAATAGAGTGATACTATGCTGTGCCAGAGTGATCTGTTGAAGGTATCCGTGAATACATTGGTATGTTGGTCAGCGCAGATTTTTTAATACTCGGCCAGATTCTCCTTCCGGACTGATGCTTCCCTCAGATTCACTCTCCTGAAGGCAGGCCTCAGATACAGACAGGATAGGATCATCATGGACATGAGGGTGTGGAGGGGTGGTTCTTCCCTGTTACTGTGGTCAAATTGGGTGTGGAAGGCACTGAGTTCCTCTGGGAGTGAAGCTTTGCCGTCTGCTACTTCACCAGATTTGTAGCAGGTTATGGCATTTTGGCCCTGCCACAGCTGCCAGGTGTCCTTCATTGTTTCCATGCTCTGTTCTCACTACTGCAACCAGGAAAATAATTAATAGGTGCCACAGGACTCATCCACCAGGCTTACCAACAGTTGCTACCCCTCAACCATCAGACTCCCAAACAACAGAACCAATCAGAAACTCATTTAAGGACTTCTACATTTCACATGATTTGAGACTGAATATTTATTTTCCTTGTTTTTGCAGAGTTTATTTTCATGTCTTTGTTTACATTCCTCTCTTCTTGATTGCAGTTACTAATAAGTAGAAATTCTGCCTGGCCTGCAGGAAAAAAGGAATCTAAGGGTTGTATGTGACGTCGTGCACATTTTCTTTTTTTTTTAAATTTTTTATTTTTCACACACACCATAAATCACATTAACCATGGTACACACTTTTTCCTTTTCACACATATACAGTGCCATTTTCTCCCCCCCCCTCTCCCAACCCACCCTCCCCACCCCACCCCTCCCGTCCATTTAAGGTATACAATCTAGGATACATTTAACCAGTCAGACAATGTTGTCACTCAACAAAAATACACCAGAAATTCTACTGAGTCCATTCTTTTCATTTCCTTCTCCTTCCATCAACTTAGGTAATGATTGTCCCCAGTAGGTTTTCGCTATTGTATTTAATGTAAGGCTCCCATATTTGTTCGAATATTTCAATATTATTTCTTAAACTATATGTTATTTTTTCTAATGGAATACATTTATTCATTTCTATATACCATTGTTGTATTTTCAAATTATCTTCCGATTTCCAGGTTGACATAATACATTTTTTTGCTACGGCTAGAGCTATCTTAACAAATCTTTTTTGTGCACCATCCAAATCAATTCCAAATTCTTTGTTTTTTTATGTTACTTAGGAGGAAGATCTCTGGATTTTTTGGTATATTGTTTTCTGTAATTTTATTTAATATCTGGTTTAGATCTTCCCAAAATTTTTTTACTTTCTCACATGTCCAGATTGCATGAATTGTTGTTCCCATTTCTTTTTTACATCAAAGACATCTATCAGATACTGTTGGGTCCCATTTATTTAACTTTTGAGGTGTAATGTATAGCCTGTGTATCCAGTTATATTGTATCATACGTAACCTCGTATTTATTGTATTTCTCATCGTTCCAGAACATAACTTCTCCCATGTTTTCTTTTTTATCTTTATATTTAAATCTTGTTCCCATTTTTGTTTAGTTTTACCATTTGTTTCCTCATTCTCCTTTTCTTGCAGTTTAATATACATATTTGTTATAAATCTTTTGATTATCATTGTATCTGTAATCACATATTCAAAGTTACTTGCCTCTGGCAAACTCAAACTGCTTCCTAATTTATCCTTCAAGTAGGATCTCAATTGGTAATATGCCAGCGCTGTATCTCCAGTTATATTGTACTTATCTTTCATTTGTTCAAAGGATAAGAATCTATTTCCTGAAAAACAATTTTCTATCCTTTTAATCCCTTTTTTTCCCATTCTCTAAAGGAAAGGTTATCTATTGTAAAAGGGAGTAACTTGTTTTGCGTCAATATTAGTTTTGGTAATTGATAATTTGTTTTATTTCTTTCTACATGAATCTTCTTCCAAATATTGAGGAGATGATGTAATACTGGAGAACTTCTATGTTGTACCAATTTTTCATCCCATTTATATAATATGTGTTCAGGTATCTTTTCCCCTATTTTATCTAATTCTAATCTCGTCCAATCTGGCTTTTCCCTTGTTTGATAAAAATCTGATAGGTATCTTAATTGTGCGGCTCTATAATAATTTTTAAAATTTGGCAGTTGTAAGCCTCCTTGTTTATACCATTCTGTTAATTTATCTAGTGCTATCCTCGGTTTCCCCCCTCTCCATAAAAATTTCCTTATTATTTTCTTTAACTCCTTGAAGAATTTCTCTGTCAGTTGTATTGGCAATGCCTGAAATAAGTATAATATCCTTGGAAAAATGTTCATTTTAATACAGTTTATCCTTCCTATTAGTGTTAGTGGTAAATCTTTCCAATGCTCTAAATCGTCCTGTAATTTTTTCATTAGTGGATAATAATTGAGTTTATATAGTTGGCCGAGATTTTTGTTTATTTGTACACCTAGGTATCTTATTGCTTGCATTTGCCATCTAAATGGTGATTCCTTTTTAAATTTTGAGAAATCCGCATTATTCATAGGCATTGCTTCACTTTTATTTACGTTTATCTTGTAACCCGACACTTCTCCATATTCCTTCAATTTCTTATATAATTATTTTATTGATAGTTCTGGTTCTGTTAAGTACACTATAACATCATCCGCAAATAAACTGATTTTATATTCCTTGTCTTTTATTTTTATTCCTTTTATATTATTATCTATTCTTATCAGTTCTGCTAGTGGTTCTATAGCTAACGCAAACAATAAAGGTGATAGTGGGCATCCCTGCCGTGTTGACCTGCTTAAGTTAAATTGCTTTGATACATGTCCATTTACTGTCACTTTCGCTAACGGTCCCTTATATAATGCTTTAATCCAATTAATATACTTCTCCGGTAAACTGAATTTTTGCAATACTTTGAACAAATAATTCCATTCTACTCTGTCAAAGGCCTTCTCTGCGTCTAAAGCAACTGCTACTGTAGGTGCTTTATTTCCTTCTACTGCATGAATTAAGTTAATAAATTTACAAATATTGTCTGTTGTGCGTCTTTTTTTGATAAATCCAGTTTGGTCTAAATTTACCATTTTCGGTACATGCTCTGCTAATCTGTTTGCTAATAGTTTAGCTATTATCTTATAATCTGTGTTAAGTAAAGATATTGGTCTATATGACGCTGGTGAGAGTGGATCTTTCCCTTGCTTTAGTATTACTGTAATTATTGCTGTTTTACATGAATCTGGTAAGCTTTGTGTTTCATCAATCTGGTTGATTACTTCCAGGAGGGCGGAATTAATAAGTCTTTAAATGTTTTGTAGAATTCTATTGGGAATCCATCCTCTCCTGGTGTCTTATTATTTGGTAATTTTTTATTATCTCTTGTATTTCTACTATTCCAAATGGCTCTGTTAATTTATTTTGTTCCTCTATTTGTAGTTTTGGTAGATCAATTTTAGTCAGAAATTCATCTATTTTCCCTTCTTTCCCTTCGTTTTCAGTTTGGTATAATTGTTCATAGAATTCTCTAAAGTTTTCCTTAATTTATTTTGGATTATATGTAATTTGTTTGTCTTTTTTCCTTGATGCCAATACCATTTTCTTAGCTTGTTCTGTCTTAAGCTGCCATGCTAGGATTTTGTGCGTTTTTTCACCTAGTTCATAATATTTCTGTTTTGTCTTCATTATATTTTTCTCCACCTTATATGTTTGTAGTGTTTCATATTTTATTTTTTATTCCGCCAATTCTCTTCTTTTAGTAATATCTTCCTTCATTACTAATTATTTTTCTATATTTACTATTTCCCTTTCCAACTGCTCTGTTTCCTGATTATAGTCCTTCTTCATCTTGGTTACATAACTTATTATTTACCCTCTAATGAATGCTTTCATTGCATCCCATAGTATAAACTTATCTTTCACTGATTCTGTATTTATTTCAAAATACATTTTAATTTGTTTTTCAATAAATTCTCTAAAATCCTTCCTTTTAAGCAACATGGGGTTTAATCTCTATCTATACATTCTTGGAGGGATGTCCTCTAACTTTACTGTCAATATTAAGGGTGAATGGTCCGACAGTATTCTAGCTTTATATTCTGTTTTTTTTACTCTATCTTGCATACGAGCTGATAACTAAAATAGGTCTATTCTTGAGTATGTTTTATGTCTAGCCGAGTAATATGATTATTCCTTTTCCTTTGGGTGTTGTTTCCTCCATATATCCAAAAGTTGCATTTCTTCCATCGATTTAATTATAAATTTGGTTACTTTGTTCTTTCTGTTAATTTTTTCCCCAGTTTTGTCCATATTTGAATCCAAATTCAGGTTGAAATCCCCTCCTATTAATATGTTCCCTTGCGTATCTGCTATCTTCAAAAAGATATCTTGCATGAACTTTTGATCTTCTTCGTTAGGTGAATATACATTGAGTAGATTCCAAAACTCCGAATATATCTGACATTTTATCATTACATATCTCCCTGCTGGATCTATTATTTCCTCTTCTATTTTAAATGGCACATTTTTACTAATTAATATAGCTACTCCTCTTGCTTTTGAATTATACAATGCTGCTGTTACGTGTCCTACCCAATCTCTCATTAATTTCTTATGTTCCAATTCAGTTAAATGTGTTTCTTGCACAAATGCTATATCAATTTTTTCCTTTTTCAGTAAATTTAGCAGTTTCTTCCTTTTAATTTGGTTATGTATTCCATTAATATTTAAAGTCATATAGTTCAACGTAGCCATTTTATACTTTGTTTATCTTCCCTTTCTGTTTCTCCATCATTACTTTTCCTTCTTATCCATTTCTGTTTTCTTGTTTTGAATCCTTTATAAGACAACATTCCTAAAACATCAAACATTTTCCTTATTCTCCTATTTAAAACTTCTTTAGCCCCAATCCCCCCTTCCCCTCCTGAGTTGTCCTTTATCCCTTGTCGGACAACCACATCTCCCCTCTCCATTTGGATTTGCGAATTCACTCGCAAGCGTCAGCTGATTTTGCAGTGACCGTAATACCCCCCCACCCAGCCCCCCCAGAAAAGATTTTGCTTTCCATATGTGACAAAGGTCACTCTTTTAATTCCCTCCTTATTCCCTCTATTCCTTTTCCTTCCCTTATTAATTCTTGTTTATACTATCTATATTTCCCTCTAAATACGGATACATTCATGTATCTTCTTTCTTTGGCTTGGCTTCGCGGACGAAGATTTATGGAGGGGGTAAAAAGTCCACGTCAGCTGCAGGCTCGTTTGTGGCTGACCAGTCCGATGCGGGACAGGCAGACACGATTGCAGCGGTTGCAAGGGAAAATTGGTTGGTTGGGGTTGGGTGTTGGGTTTTTCCTCCTTTGCCTTTTGTCAGTGAGGTGGGCTCTGCGGTCTTCTTCAAAGGAGGCTGCTGCCCGCCAAACTGTGAGGCGCCAAGATGCACGGTTTGAGGCGTTATCAGCCCACTGGCGGTGGTCATGTATGCACATTATACATATACACACATATACCTCTTTACCCACATACATGTAAATCGTGGTCATTTTTACTCTTATTACATGTCTTCATCTCTCTGTTTGTTTTGTAGTTGTTCTGCAAATTTCCTTGCTTCCTCTGGATCCGAGAATAGTTTGTTTTTTTCCCATAAGATCGTTTTCGATGTTTTGAACTCTTTCCTCCTCTTCAGGAGCTCAAAACTTATGTCTTTTTAGTTTGCAGTCTTTTGTACTCTCGTTACACGTCTTCATCTCTCAGTCTATTTTGTAATTGTTCTGCAAATTTTCGTGCTTCCTCTGGATCTGAGAATAGTCTGTTTTGTTGTCCTGGAATAAATATTTTCAATACCGCTGGATGCTTTAGTATAAATTTATACCCTTTCTTCCATAAAATCGCCTTTGCTGTATTGAACTCCTTTCTCTTCTTCAGGAGTTTAAAACTTATATCTGGATAAATGAAGATTTTTTGCCCTTTGTACTCAAGTGGCTTGTTGCCCTCTCTTACTTTTTCCATTGTCTTCTCCAGTACCTTTTCTCTTGTAGTATATCTTAGGAATTTTACTAAAATAGATCTTGGTTTTTGTTGTGGTTGTGGTTTAAAGGCCAATGCTCTATGTGCCCTTTCTATTTCCATTTCTTGCTGTAGTTCTGGACATCCTAGGATCCTAGGGATCCAATATTTTATAAACTCTCTCATATTCTTGCCTTCTTCATCTTCCTTAAGGCCCACTATCTTTATGTTATTTCTTCTGTTATAATTTTCCATTATATCTATTTTCTGAGCTAACAGTTCTTGTGTCTCTAACTTTTTTATTAGATTCCTCTAATTTCTTTTTTAAGTCCTCTACCTCCATTTCTACTGCTGCTTCTCGTTCTTGCACCTTGTCCATTCTTTTTCCCATTTCTGATAAGGTCATATCTATTTTATTCATTTTCTCTTCTGTATTGTTTATTCTTCTTCTTAAATCATCAAATTCCTGCGCTTGCCATTCTTTAAATGACACCATGTATTCTTTAATAAGAGAAAGTAAATCCTTTATCTTGCCTTTCCCTTCTTCTTCTATTTCACTGTACTCTTCCTCTTCCTCTTCTTCTTCCTCTGGGTTGGCCATCTGTTGTTTCTTTGTTGCCCTTTTCTTCTCTTCTTTCTTGTTTTCGTTGTCTTCTGTGTTTTCCTCTTGCTGCAGGTGTTCTGCAGCTGTCGTTGCCGGCTGTGGAGATCGACTCCCCAGCTGGTCACCCCTCCCGTCGGTGTGTTTATTTTCATGCGCATCGCGCTCTTTTACTCGGCTCAGCGAGCCATTTTTGTAGTCCATATTCTACCAACCTGAGGGAGCGGGTTTCTCTCTCCACCGCGGGCCTCTTCGAACAGGTAAGGCCTTTTCCTTCATCTTCCGTTGTCTTCTCTTCCTCTCTTCTTACCGTTGGTTTCAACTTTTCTTTTTTCGTCGCCATCTTCTTTCCACCTTTATATTCAATTTACTTTGATTTTTATTTCTGTGCCTTTGTGTTTTGCTTTGTTTTTTCTGACTTTTCTGGAGAGGGCTGGAGTTCACCGTCCGGCCACTACTCCATCACGTGACTCCTCCCGTCGTGCACATTTTCTGATGATAAATTCAAACTTTGAACAGTTGTAAATTCACAGAAGTGCTGGAGAAGCTCAGCAGGCCCTACAGCCTCCATAGGAAGCAAATACCCCTTTTACTCAGAGATCCCACTAAATTGGCGAGTGAACAACTCGTGCGTAAAGCCAGGCCGGGTCAGTCTGATCGGGAGGAGTCCTTGGAAAAGTTATAATATGTTAGAGTGTGTGGTTATAGGGTCGATATCGACAAAAGTGGCATAATGCCCTTGACGAATTAGGATTACAAAAGATAGAAAAGAGGCAATAGGTTCAAATCAGTGGTTCTCAACCTTTTTCTTTCCACTCACATCCCACTTTAAGTAATCCCTATGCCATCGGTGGTCCGTGATTAGTAAGGGGTTGCTTAAGGTGCTATGTGGGTGGAAAGAAAAAGTTTGAAAACCACTGTTTTAATCGTACCTCATTGACTCATTATGTGCTCAGTTTCATAACTCCAAAGGAAATGGGCCAATGGGAATTTTTCTCAAGCAAAATATTTCAGTAACAGTTGGGTCGAGAGCAGTGATTCTCAACCTACCCTTCCCACTCACAGACCACCTTAAGCAATCCCTTACTAATCACAGAGCACCGATGTCATAGGGATTACTTAAAGTGGAAAGAAAAAGGTCGAGAACCATTAATCTGAACATACCGCACCACCAGGTTCAGGAACAGCTCTACCCCTCCACCATCAGACTCCTCAACGATAAACTCAGAGATTCATTTAAGGACTCTCACTTTATTGATTTTTTTAATATTCTCTCTGTATTGTACAGTTTGATTACATTCATTATCTGTTTACAGTTCTTTATGTTTACATGTTAACACTGTGTACATTTTATTTTTGCACTACCAATTAATGATAATTCTGCCTTGCCCACAGGAAAAAGGAAGATCAGGATTGTATGTGATGCCATGTATGTACCCTGACAATAAAGCTGACATCTGAGTTAACGATGTTGACATCTCCTGGCTGGTTTATGATCTCATCACAAAAGCCCAGCTGCGCAGTCACCAGGTCAGAGGTCACCACCACAGTCACCTCGGCAGTGATGCACAAAATGCTGGAGCAACTCAGTAGGTCAGGAAGCATCAACAGAAGGCAACAGAAAGCAGGAACCCCACACTCAGGATAGCAGGGAAAGAGGGCAGAAGCCCAAATAACAGAGTGGGGTGGATCACAGGCTACAGGGGAAATCCCCATCAACACAACAATCCATAAAACTGCTCTCTCCTCCATCACCCAGAAATGATGGAATGAATCCCAGAATCGGTGGTCATCCAGCAGCTGGATGTTGAAATGCCAGTATGTGGGCCCCCGCAGTGCAGGCAGCGGACTGAGCGTTGCCCACACCAAGCAGTGGTCTGAGCACATCACCAGCTGCATGGAGGTTGCTGACACACGGGGGACATACACTCTGGAGATGTACAGCCAGTGGATCTGTGACCCTCTCCCTCCTCCAGTCTTCCTCAAGTCAGCCCAAGAGTCCGGATGAAAGTGCCGCCAGTAACTTCACGAAGGCTCAGCGCGAACAAGGGCTGAAATTATCCCTGTCCTCGAGGGTGAAGTTGAAGTCATGCCCAAGGGTGATGCACTCACCCGGCTGATGGAAGCCAACAGGGAAGGCACATCCTGAAACAGGCGCACAGCATCGGGCTAGGCTCAGGTTCAGGGGAGTAAATGTGATGAGATGCAACAGTGTGGATTGTGGGGGTATTCTGGACTGTTTGTACATGTATGGTTAGTCAGCCTCTTGCTGATTGTACCTGGGACATCCCCCCCCCCCCTTGATTCCCAAACTCCCTGACCCCTCCCCCAGAACAAGCTCGGGTCAGCAGCATGAGACGTGTCTTCTGTTTATTGTAATAAAAGCCCATCAGCCAGGTAACTTCCAGTCTTTGGGATTATTGACACTGCATCAAATTTATTATCATATCTTTTTTTGGAATGGACAAGTTTCTCTGGAACCAGAGAGGCTGGAAATCGAGCCGCCATCACCGGAAGCATCCGACAAGTTTGAACTCTGGCTGCGCTGTTTCATCATGTTTCTGCAGGCCTCCACTGCGATCATCCAATCCGACGCAGATGAGCTGTACTTACTTCCTCACGGGTCGGGCACCGCGTTTACCCAATGGTCAGAGACTGCAAGACATTTGCTGAAGCAATGGACATTCTGAAAGGTTAGTACCTAGCCCAGGTGAATGGAGTTTACGCCAGGCACATCCTAGCCACACGTACTTCCTCAACATCATGTTTCCTGTTTGTCATTCCCTGCCCAGACATGACCTCTGCCACCGTCATTAAAGCCTTGGTCATCCTCTTCACCCTGTTTGGATACCCCTGCTACATTCATATCGACTGGGGTTCCTCCTTCATGAGTGATGAGCTGTGACAATATCTACTGGCCAGAGGTATCGCCACAAGCAGGAACACCAGCTACAACCCCAGAGGAAAAGGGAAAACACCACTGACCGGAAGGCCATCCTCTTTGCCCTGTCAAAAAGGCCTGCCTGTCTCCCACTGGCAAGAGGTCCTACCCAAACCACTGCTCGCAATCGGATCCTTTCTGTGCACCACCGCCAATGCCACCCGACATGAAAGGTTGTTCCCTTCCCCAGGAAGGCCGTGTCGGGGACCACATTGCCATCCTGGTTGACATCCCAAGGGCCAGTCCTGCTCCAGAAGCATGTGAGAAGCCTTAAGTCCGACCCACTGGTCGAAAGGGTCCACCTCCTCCATGCCAACCCCCAATATACCTATGTGGCATTCCCGGATGGGCGCAAGGACACTGTGCTCCTCCAGGACCTGGCGCACGTGGGAGACCCTGGGATTCCAGCCAACCAACCAGTATATTGGCCCCCTTTGATCCTCCACCATGTACCATGTCACCTACCCCAGCTTCCACTCCAAATGTCTCATTTCAGTCGCCAGATACCCCGCCTCCCGACAATGACCAGACCGTCAAGGAGTCAACAGCTGAGCCATAGCCAGAGCTATGATGGTCACAATGGCAGACAAGACCACTGATCAGACTGAACTCATTCACCCCGCTGGACTTGGTGGTACCACCGTTAATACTGTTTGTTTGTGTATGGCTGACCAACCCCTTGCTGATAGTACCTGTGGCTTCACCTCCTTGAATCCCCTAATAAAGCTGGCCATGCCATAACCTCTCCTCAGAATAAGCTTGGGTCAGCAGTCTTGTTTATGGCAATAAAAGTCAATCAGTCAGGGAAATTCTAGTCTTTGGAGTTACTGATTGTGCATCAGGAGGGCCATATGACCTCTCCAATGGGAACCTAGTGGAAATTCACCTCTCCTGTCAATCCCACCCCACCTGTATAAGTACATGTCTTTGAAATCCATGCACTCAAGGGACATGCTGAGTTCCTGCAGCATTTCAAGGTGTCTGCAGACTTCAATGTTTCAGTACAGTGTCTGTCACCCTCCCTCCCTGTCTATCCCCATGTCCCCTTTCCTCTAGATCTCTCTCCCCCCCCACCCCGTTCCCCCAGCTCTGCTTCGACAGCCAACCCCCTCCCCCACCATACCTCCCCTTCCCTCTCGTCCACATCCCATTAACATTTTACCTGTCGCTCTGCGCAGGTGCGAGGGAACATGATTGATAGTTTCAATCGGCGAATCCGAGAAAGGGGCACGTGATGGTGATTGGCCTGGAGGCAGGTCCAGGAGAGTGACAGGATTCTGAAGTCGGCCATTGGTGGAAGATGGGGAGCAGGGATAGGCGGGCGGCACTGTGCATGACATCATAAAGAGACCACGTGCTTCAGTGGCAGTTTGTGTCTCCTTTTTGAGGCCGTTGAGATGGGATGGTTTCTAGCGCTCGTTGCATTGTGGGTATAAACGCTGCCACCTTCTCTCTGGCCATGTTCCAAGTTAAGAATTTGGCTCTCCTTGCGATGTTGACTCTCCTCCCACTTAATGTGCATTGCCCATCAGGAAATAACACTGCAGACAATGCTCCGCACCAGGTATTGTTTATGTATCTTTATCTTTGCTCAATAAAGTACACTGCTTCACCTGCTCAGCATCGTGTTATGTCAAAAAAACTCACACAGCTTTAAAAAGGACATGTGGAGTGTCATGATAATGAATATGCATGAGATGTATGCAGATACCGGTTGAGCTATTAACCTGACGGGAGGTCAGAGGGCATGCGGGCGAGGAATGCAGGCGCAGAATAGAGGAATAATGGAAGCAGAGAAATAAATACACACCAATGTTCAACGGGTAAATCATGTGTTGATGGTGTTATCAATTTCACATTTCGGGCCACAAATGTGACATTGGCGACCAGGAGAAACATTTTGGATTTTGAATCTGTGGCTTTGAGCTGGAACGTTTCATCATGGCAGTCATTGGAGCTGAATTTCTAGCACTTCGCGGTGTTCCTCATTTTGACCCGACGGGTGATGCAAGCACTGTGAGCGTGAAGTGGAAGGCATGGCTTGAAGAGTTCGAAGCTTACGACGACAGTCGTGGCCTATTTCTCGATGGGAGCACGGCGGAGCAGAAAGCGCAGCGGAGGGCGTTACTTCTCTTCACCACAGGACCTGCAGTTCGGGAAACTTTTAAGACGCTTTCGAATACAGGAAGGAAGGAGGAATACCAGAAAGCTGTAGATGCATTGAATGCACACTATGTGGTGACACCGAATGCCACATTTCAACGCCATTTGTTTCACAAAACAAAAGAGGAAGATGGGGAAATGGTCGCCCAGTACGTGATGAGATTGCGACAACTGGCTGTTGGATGCAATTACGTGGCAGCTGATTTGGACAACCAGTTATTGGATCAAGTCGTGCAGCACTGCAGATCAGACAAACTCAGAAGGCGACTGCTGGAAAAAGGGGGTGAGTTGAAACTTACCAATGACTTAGCAATTGCTGCTGCATTAGAGGCTGTTGAGGGGCAATTTCATACCATGAAACTGAAAGACAATTCAAGCCAGCCCAGTAAAGACAAAGTTGGTCAACAAGTAAATATGCCGACACATGACTTGGAGTGTTACAGATATGGAGACAGAGGTCATTTTGGAAAAGACCCATGCTGCCCAGCAAAAGGCAAAGTTTGTAGAAAGTGTGGAGGTAAAGACCACTTTGCAAAGAAGTGCAAAAGCAAGCCAAATGCAAACCAGCTTCTAAGGGCAAAGCTTGGGGGAAAGGAAAGTCTCCTGGAAAGAAAAGCAATTATGGACAGAGAAAGCAAGGCACTGTTCGCCATATAGAAGGTGACCCAGAAAGTGACGATGATGACGACAACCAGGATGAGCAGAAATACTATCAGTTTACATTGAATGATGGCCATCATGAGAAAGTCCCAGTGATAATTGGTGGTGTGACAGTTCCGGTCATTGTAGACTCAGGCAGTGACAGTAATGTAATTGACCGACACTTATGGGAGAAATTGGAAAAAAAAGATCATTTGTACGTCAAAGAAGTGTTCAAAGAAACTGTATCCACACACAGCAACCAAGCCATTGCAGACCATTGGATGTTTCACTGTGACTGTTGAAGCTGGTGACAAGCACACCAAAGCAGAGTTTGTTGTCATAGACGAAAGGGGAGAACCATTGCTGAGTTGACGCACGGCGCAAGATCTGGCAATACTTCATATTGGAGCTCATGTCAATTCAGTTCAGTCATACGAGGATATGAAGCAAGAATTCCCCGCAGTTTTCCAGGGAGTAGGAAAGCTGAAAGGTCGACAACTAAAGCTAGCAGTGGACAAAACGGTCAAACCCAAGGCGCAACCAGTGCGCAGAACCCCATTTGGACTTCGTGGGAAAGTCGAGGCCAAAATCAAAGAGTTGATTGAGCAAGACATTATTGAACCTGTCGAACATTCAATGCAATGGATCAGCCCAGTAGTGATCGTGCCCAAACCAAATGGTGACATGACACT
The DNA here is from genome assembly GCF_036971445.1 of Narcine bancroftii. Lineage (NCBI taxonomy): Eukaryota > Metazoa > Chordata > Chondrichthyes > Torpediniformes > Narcinidae > Narcine > Narcine bancroftii. Next base: position 210,351,550 of record NC_091473.1, read on the forward strand.
GTGTGTTGATATGAGGATGGCCAATTAAGCTATAATTCGAGAACGACACCCCATACCAACAGTAGAAGAAGTACTCCAGGCGTTAACAACCAGTCAGGTGTTCTCAAAAATCGATTTAAAATGGGGCTATCATCAACAAGAGCTGGACCCAGAATCCAGGGACGTGACAACATTTGTGACTCACTGCGGATTGTACTGGTACAAGAGGCTATCGTTCGGCATCAATGCAGCTCCTGAGATATACCAGTACAAAATCCATCGAGTGATTCAAGGCATTCCTGGAGTCGCCAACATTTCTGATGACATCATAGTCCATGCGGCTACACAGGAAGAGCATGACAGACAGTTGAGGCTTGTGCTATCCAGACTACAGGGGGCAGGCCTTACTGTGAATGGAGACAAGTGAAGTCTCAGAGATGGACTTCATGGGACACAGGCTTACACGGGAAGGACTGAACCCAGCTGATGCCAAGGTGAAAGCTGTTGCCGATGCACGTGAATCCCAGAATGCAACGGAGATGAGGAGTTTCTTGGGATTGGTCTATTATTGCGCAAAGTTCATCCCTAACATTGCTACACTGACAGAACCACTGAGGAAACTAACCAGGAAAGGTGTACCATTCCATTTTGGCCCTGAGCAGAAGGAAGCATTCACAGCTCTGAAACAAAGTCTGACTAATGCCGATAATCTTGGGTATTATGATCCGGATGCACTAACCAAAGTCATAGCGGATGCTAGCCCTGTTGGTTTAGGAGCCGTGTTGGTCCAGACGCATGATGAGGGACCAAGAATCATTGCCTATGCCAGCAGATCTTTGACAGATGTTGAAAGGAGATATTCTCAGACGGAGAAAGAAGCACTTGGACTTGTATGGGCCAGCGAGAGATTCCATGCATATTTGTATGGCATTGAATTTGAACTCATCACGGACCATAAACCATTGGAGGTGATCTACGCCGCCAAGTCCAAACCGTGTGCCAGGATAGAACGATGGGTGCTCAGACTCCAACCGTACAAGTACAGAGTAGTCCACATTGCTGGGAAAGCAAACATTGCTGATCCGCTGTCCAGATTGTTGAAAGATGGATGCTCACAATCCAAGTCAGAACTGGGGACAGAAGCAGAGAGCTTTGTACACTTCATAGCTATCCAGTCGACACCGGGAGCTGTGACAATGAGGGAAGTCGAGAGAGAGTCCAAACATGACCCAGAACTCATAGAAGTTAGAGAATGTATCCAAAGTGGACAATGGGACAAGTGCACTCACAAGGCATATGTTCCCATTAGAGACAAACTTTGTTGCATTGGGCAGTGTGTGTTGAGGGGTTGTAGACTGGTGATACCACAGAGGTTGATACCGAAGATCATATCATTAGCTCATGAAGGATACCTAGGTATTGTTGGTACCAAGAAAAACCTCAGGAGAAAAGTATGGTGGCCAGGTTGTGATAAAGACGTGGAGAAATTCGTCAAAACCTGCCATGGGTGTCAACTCACAAGTAGGAGTAATCCCCCAGAGCCGATCCGGAGTACGCAACTCCCGACAGGACCGTGGATCGATGTAGCTGTTGACTTTCTCAGACCTTAACCAACTGGCAAGTCAATCATGGTAGTGGTGGACTACTACAGCAGATACTATGAGTACTCTGTGATGAGGTCAACGACCACTGAAAAAACGATACAAGCATTGGCAGAGATCTTCGCGAGATATGGATTGCCTGTTACGCTATACTCTGACAATGGTCCACAGTTCATCTCAGAGACATTTGCTGAATATATGAGGACCACAGGCATCCACCATCACAAAGTAACTCCTAAATGGCCACAAGCCAACGGAGAAGTAGAGAGACAAAATCAGTCCATCGAAAAACAACTACGGATCGCTCATGCAGAAGGACAGAACTGGAGAGAAGTATTGCTATCCTATGTAGCTGTCTATCGGGCAACCCATGCAACCACAGGAAAAAGTCCAGCAGAAGTACGCTTCGGGAGGAAAATCTGCACAAAAATGCCTGAACTGAAGGAAATCAGGGACAACCAGGAGATGAGGGACCACGATGCTGAAAAGAAGGGGGCAGTAAAGCTGGATGTAGACTTGAGACGTGGGGCCAGGTACTCAGACATCATGCCTGGAGATAATGTTCTTGTAAGGCAAGAGAGTGGTGGTAAGCTAGACATACCTTATTACCATCAACCCTACACTGTTGTATCCAGAAGCGGCAGTATGGTGACAGTCAGGTCTCCAGCTGGAGTCCTCTACAAAAGAAACATGCCTGGTGTCAAAAAGTACCAATCCAGAGCAGCACCGAGTGAAGTGGTTGGAAATCCAGTGCGAGTTGCTCAACCTGAGGGACCAGATGACGTTCCAGAGGTAGTTACCAGTTTTCCCGATGAAGTGGCCAGAGTACCAGAAACACCAGAGGCCGTAGCGAGCAGTGTTTCAGGTGCTGAGGGTGAGCAACCAAGTTGCGAAAGTAGCATTGCAGGAAGGCTGAGATGGAACAGGAAACCACCTAAGCTATATGAAGATTTTGTGCCATATTTCTAATTGTGCCCGCATTATCATGAAAGTTTGTGATAGTTGGAATGAGTTTCAATGAAGAAAAAAAAAGTGCATTGATTCAATGGAAGCGCAGTAATGATACACACCAAGGAAAAGTGGAAATGTGTGGTGATTGTGGAAAAAAAACAATAAGAGAAATAATGTAAAGGGTGTACGCCAAACGCTGCCCTTGTGAAACAAGCAGTGAATGAGTATATGTGGATGTCATGAAGGAAACCATCGCGAACTCCGAGAAAGAGACCTTTGCAAAGTTGAGCTATGATTACCTGGATCATCGCTGTTTTGTTGTGTTTAGCATTATTAGAAAAAAAAACTGTGTGCCGAACATTTATTTTATATTTGACGTGGTTTGACTCAGTAGCAGTGTGAGAGATAATAGATTACAGGAAGTAAAGTTAGTATGAATAAAATAGACTAGAGGAAGTTAAGTAAGTGCTGAATAGGGATGAATTCTGATAAGAGTGTGAGGAAGGGTTCCGCAAGTACAATAGAAGAAAGGTCTTATTGTGATAGAAAGAACTAGCAAGTTCTGCATATAGAATTAATAAGTCCTGGGGGTTGAGAGGTGTGAATAAGGACAAGGGCAGATTCATGAATGAGGACAATGACATGATGGGACCCAGAGAGGATACCCCATGGTCTTCCAAGTTTACAGAAACTGCACGTAGGCAGAAAGAATTACCAAATGCCAAACCAATCCAGGAGGCAGAAGAATGTTAAGGGGGGGAGGCTATCTCTACACTGAAATGAACTGTATAAACGTCGGGTGAGCCCCAGTATGTGTGTGTATTCCAATGGTCAGGGGAAGCACCCAACCTTGCACTGTTGGACAATAAATGTTCTTTGTTCTCAATTTTTGTGTCGAGCGAAATCTGTGAAGGTACTTCTGTTTCTCACAGCAGTAACCAACAATCAGAAGTATGTTGATGCAGGAAGAGGAATGATAATGGGAGCATTTTTTGACAGTGATTTTGATAAATACATCATAAAGTACATGTATGAGTGCTGTAAGAATTGCACTTTTGTTTTGGTCGACTATTTGATATTAAATGAAAAAAAAACAAAAGTATTGAAATTTAAATATGTGGCTTTATAGAACGGAAAAATAGTCATGAAAAATAAAGGGGAAGGAAATATGTGGGGCGTATAATTTTAAACGTTTACATTTTGCATATGAGGTGACCATTGTATTAGTATAACTACAGAAGAAATGTTGAGCTATTATATTACATTTGGTTATAACATGGTTACGTTACATTTTGTGAAGAGGGAATTTGATGTTGCTTTTGTTGGTTTGGAAGGCAGAAAAATGCTATTGATAGTGTTAAAGTGTTTGCATTAAACAGAAAGAAACACTTATGTTCGTTGATATTCATACAAGATATACACTTAGATTGAAAGGTTAAGACACATAAAGATATAAAGTTTATTTCCGTTGAAAGGAGGGATGTCATGATAATGAATATGCATGAGATGTATGCAGATAGAGGTTGAGGTATTAACCTAACGGGAGGTCAGAGGGCATGCGCGCGAGGAATGCAGATGCAGAATGGAGGAATAATGGAAGCAGAGAAATAAATACACACTGATGTTCAACGGGTAAATCATGTGTTGATGGTGTTATCAATTTCACATTTCGGGCCACAAATGAGACATGGAGGAAATAGCGTCACACTGGCCAATCAGCCCCGCCCTGTGAGCAGATTGACCGATGCAGCAGGGCAACAGCGTGCGGGCGGTTGTCAATCGGAGAAACACAAGCAGCTGCAGCCGTTGGACCCTGAAGCGAATACACGGAAGCGCCGGAGAAACTTACGCAGCATCCAGAGGGAGTGAAGGGAACCGACGTCCTGGAACGTTCTCTCTCTTTTTCTCCTCCTCCATCTCCTTCTCTCCATCTCCCCAGACTCTTCCCACCCGTCCGTCTCCTGTCCTCGCCCCATTACTTCTCATCTTCTTTCTCTTCTCCCCTTCCACGTGGATCCACCTATTACCCCTGATGTTTTATCCTGTGCTCCTCCCCCAGCCTTTTTATTCAGGCCTTTACCTGTTTGTGCAGATTCATGACGAAGAGCTCAGGCCCGTAACGTGGTTCAGCTTTTACTTCCTGTAGATGCTGTGTGACCTGCTGAGTTTCTACAGCACTTTGGTGAACTGCCCTCAACCCCAGCATCTGCAGGTTTTCTTGTTCAACTCCAGAGGCTCGTTGCTTTTTCTTTTGTTGATTGTTTTGCTGAACGTTTTCTTCTGGTGAGTAAATTAGTTGCGATCACTGTTTAGTCGGACAGACAAAGATGTTAATTGGATATGGATATTGAATAGGCGAGAAAAAGGTGAGAATTGATAAAGGGGTTGGATGTGTGAAAGCAGACTGGGTGAAAGGGGAGGGGTGGATGGTGAAGAAGGATTCCAATTTGGAGCCAGAGGTGCTAATATCCAGGTCTCTGTTCTCTTCCCATACCTTGCCCGCCCCAATTATCCAACCTCTGACCTTACTCAGCTCCTGGATGCGGTTGAATTCCTACCTCCAGCTCTGTCTTTGCAAAGGAAACTCTGTTCCCATCCCCTCAAAACTGCTGCTTGAGTGTAGGTGATTGATACAGAGATGGTGTCACGTGGGGTTGCTAGCGATTGAGACATCAGTATTAAACGCAACTGTTTGTGGGTCGGGAGGTTTGCGATTGGTTGGAAGCTGCTGATCCTTTAACGTCACAATGGAAAGGTGATATGTTTAATGTAAATCATGACAATCAGTAGACACCGTGGTTGAAGTAAAAACTCGATGTTGGAGAAACTCAGCTGGTCAAACAGTGTCCTTTATGTAGCAAAGGTACAACCGACATTTTGGTCTTAAGCCCTTCATCATTACAAGAGAATGTCGGAAGGCGTCCAAACAAAAGGGGGGGGGGGTGGCGGTGAGGTCACAAAGGTAGGAGATGATAGGTAGGGGAGGAGGGATGGGTGGGTGGAGGGGAGAACTGGAAAGGGGGAGGGGAAAGAAAAGACCAGCAGGTTATCAGAAAGCAGAGAAGGTGATGTTAATGCCTTCTGGCTGAAGAGTGCCTAGATGGAAAATAAGATGTTGTTCCTCCAATCTGCAGGTGGTGTGAGTGGGATAGTACACAAGGTCATGTGCAGAAATGCGAATGTGACTCAGAATTGAAATGGTTGGTTACTGGAAGGTCTCAGTTATGGTGGAGTAGAGGTGCTCAGTGAAGCGATCTGCCACTGGACTCTGATGTAGAGAATGCCACAAAGGGTACACTGGATGCAGTAAATCGGTGGGTATATGTGTTGCTTTACTTGAAAAGCCCATTTGGGGCCCCAGACTGTGGTGAGGGAGGAGGTGTGGATGCAAGTATGGCACCTTTTGCCACAGGGGAAGGTGGGGGGTGATAGGTGGGGAGGTATGAGTGCACAAGGGTCATGGAGGAAGTGGTCCCTATGTCAAGAGGGGAGGAGAAGAGAAAATGTGTCTGGTGCTGGGATCGGCAGATAATATGTTGGATGCAGAGGCTGGTGGAGTGGTAGGTGAGGATGAGGGAGATTCCATGTTTGTTGTGTCTGGGCCAGAATGGGAAAGGGTAGATATGCAAGAAATGGAGGAAATGCAGTTGAGGGCTGAGTTAATGGGGGTGGAGGGGAAGCCAGGTTTGTGGAAGAAGTCAGACATTTCAGAGGATCTGGACTGGAAGACCTCATCTTGGGAACAGATGCAGTGGAGATGGAGAAATTGAGAGAAGGGGATGAAATCCTTGCAGGGGATAGGGTGTGAGGAAGTGTAGTCCAGGTAGTTGTGGGAGTTGGAGGTTTTTGAAAATTTTATTTAAGAATTTTACAAAATAAACATATACAATATACTTATTTTAAAAAATAACCCCTACTATCCCACCTCCTCCCCTCCCCCCACCTAATCCACCCCAAACAACCCACCTGCCTTTGGAGCTTTTTTCCAAAAAAAAACAATTGTATCTGGCTTTAACAGATTGCTGTTTGGTGTGCCATCTTTTTACATTAAAAAAAACATTTACTTAACTTCCAAACCCATACACTCCAAATACAGATGCCACAAATACAGACTCCACAAATACAGACTCTACATTTTAACAAAAAAAGAATAATTATTCCGTATCATTTCCAGGTAAATACACGATTGAATTTTGTTGTGCCATCTTTGTATACTCAATTCAACAGCATTTTTCCAAGTAACATCTATAGATTTTCTAGCCACTGCCAGCCCTAAATGTATAAATGCAATTTGAGGTTTCTCCAGTTGCAAATCTGTTGTTAGTGTAATCATATAGCCCAGTAAACATACCCATGGTTCAATATATAGATCTATCTTGAATAAATCTTGCAAACATTTAATAATTTTTTTCCCAAAAAGGTCTGACTTTTGTACATTCCCATACTGAATAAAAAAAAGTACCTGTCTGTTCACCACACCGAAAACAAAGATTTGATTAACTAAATCCATATTTTTTCAATCTTTCAGGTGTTAAATACAACTGATGCAAAATATGATAATTAACCAAACTATATTGTACATTAATTAACTTCTTAACACTGTCAACACACATATTAGACTACTCCTCCACTGATTTGGGAATAGATAGGTCCTTCTCCCATTTATCTTTTGCTTTATACATATATATATATATATATATATATATCAACCTTTGTCATCTTCTCCTGTAGAAACATACATTTCTGAAACCAATCCCTTTTTCCCCTTATCAACAATTAATTTCTCAAATTTTGTTTGACCAGGTAATATTAACTCTTTACCAAAACTTCCTAACAATAAATCTCATACTTGATAATAAGCAAATAAAGTGTTTGGTAATATACAGTTGGAGGGTTTGTAGTATATGTTGGTGAAAAGCTTGTCTCAGAGATGGAGACTGAGAGATCCAGGAAGAGGAGAATGTGGTCGGAGATGGACCAGGTGAGTTTGAGACCGGGATGTGAAGTGGATGAAATTGACCAGCTCATCGATGTGGTTGTCACTATACCAGAGGAAGAGTTGAGGGGTCTTGCCTGTGTAGGCTTGGAGCTTGGGTTGCTCCACAAAGCCTACAAACAGGCAGGCGTAGCTGGGACCCATGCAGGCACCCATAGCCACATAATTTGGAGGAAGTGGGATGAGTCAAAGAAGTTATGTTTATGGTGATATGTTAATGCAGTTTACCTGTGTGCTATTGAGGCTCTTTGGATAGAGCGGTTTCTGGACTGTTGGGATTTGCCAGCTCTGAGGCACTGCTGCAACACCAGTGTGTCCCCACTAGGGGGAGCCCGTTCCCCTGCTCTGACTGTGGGAAGAGCTTTCAAACCTCCAAGGACCTGGTGGAGCACAGATGTGTTCCACCGGAGTAAAGTCGGTTCACCTGCCGTGTGTGTGGGAAGGGGTTCACCCAGTCCTCCTGCCTCCTGCAGCACCAGAACAATCACTCCCGGGAGAGAGCCTTTAAATGCTCTATATGCAGGAAGGGATTCTCTCAATCCCTGAACCTGCTACAACATCAGAGAATTCACACCAGGGAGAGGCCGTTCACCTGCTCCTTGTGTGGGAAGGAGTTCTCTCATCTTTCTGGCCTTCAGTCACACCAGCGGGCTCACACAGTACACCTGCTCTCTGTGGGATTGGATTCACTCAGTTCTCCAACCTGTTGACGCACTATTCTGTTCACACCGGGGAGAAACTGTTCACCTGCTCCCTGTGATCGAAGGGCTTCTCTCAGCTCTCTGGTCTGTGGGGACACCAGTGGGTTCACACGGGGAGAGAGTGTTTACCTTGGACAGTCAGGATTTTTCTCCCCGGTAAAAGTATCACACATTAAAGGACATGTGTTTATAGTGATGAGGTTAAGGTTAAGGGAGATGTTCAGAGCAAATACTTTACCCAGAGAGCAGTGGAACGGGCTCCCAGGTGTCGTTGATTCTTGATAGCCCCATGAATATGGAGGGAGGTGGTTATTGTGGGGGCAGCAGTTTTAGTTTAACTTGGGCATCCTGTTCAGTACAGACACGGGGAACGAAGGGTCGATGTTTCAGAGGCCACAGGTTTGAGGATTGTTGTGTTGATGGGGATTTTCCCTGTAGCCTGAAACCCTCCCCGTCTCACTCTTCCCCACTCTATTAGATGGGCTTCTGCCGTCTTTCCCTGCTATTCTGAGTGTGGGGTTCCTGCTGTCTATTGACTTCCGTGGATACTGCCTGACCTGCTGGGTTGCTCCAGCGCTTTGTGCTTTGCTGCTGAGGTGAGTGTGGTGGTGACCTCTGACCTAGTGCCTGCGTGGCTGGGCTTTTGTGACAAAATCATAAACCAGCCAGGAGACGTCAGCGTCGTTAACTGCTGGACAAGACTTAGCCGTGCAAGTTCCCTTTGGTGTTTGTAATTTGAAACTCAATGCTGCAACCTCTGGATTTTCAGATGATGAGGGTGTGCAGATGCTGGGATCTAATGCAAGACACAAGTGCTGGAGAAACTCAGAAGGTTACACAGCATCCATAGACAGTAAAAAGCCATCAACATTTTGGGCTAAAGCCCTTCCCCAGGAGTGCTGAAATTGAGGAAATCATCCGAATAAAGAGCAGGGGGAACAGCACAGGCGAAATGGTAAGAGGCCCCAGGTGGATACAGATAGGAGGGGAGAAGAGATAGAAGCCGAGAACTGACAGGGGAGAGGGCAGAGGGTCTCTCTGACAGGAGAAGGCAGGGACGTGGGTGGGAGCTGGAGGAAAGGAGATAGATGGGGAAAGAAAAAGCTGGTGAACTGATATTGGAAGTCAATGTTCATGCTGTCTGGTTGGATGGTGGAGACGGAATGTAAGGTGTTGACCCTCCAGTTTGGGGTTGGTGCCGACAATTGGGGTCCAGATTGTTGTTCTGATGGGGTTTTTCCTTGCAGCTCCAGCTCTCTGTGTGTTTGTACAATCCCCAGTTGACCTGCTGCCCCTGTTCATTGGATTTTTCATCTAAACTGCATCACATCTCCTGGGTCACTTCCCCTTTGTACTTGCTGGGCTGGCTGGTACGGACAGACCCTCTCTGACCTGTACCTTGATGGACATTGAATAAAAATGGCTGTGACAGGAAGATTTTAGTCTCATTCTTGTCTTCAGAATCCGGTTCTGGGTGATATATCTCCAGACCCAACAGCATGTCATTGCCTGAATTTCCTTTAAAGTGCCCAGCCAGTGCCCGCTGCACTGTAATGCTGATATTTCATGACCTGTGCACTACTCGCACCAGATATTTTGGTCCCATTATTATTCCTCATCTCTACCCAGATCAGTTCCACATTCTGGTCCTCAGAAACTGTATCATCTCTCACTGTCACCCTGATCTCATCATTAATCTAGAGTATTACCCCACCTCCCATATCTTCCTGCCTTATCTTAACAAATTCCCTGACACCCTGGGTATTTCATTCCCAATCATCTCCAACCAGCAAACACATTTGTGTAATGCCCACTAAATCACAATCATTTAGATTGATTTATGCCAACAGTTTATTACCTGTGTTACAAGATCAAACCAGCAACCACAAAGAAGGCATATCACACAGGGGTAAAGATGAACAATTACTTTATTAACAAAAAAATTCACCTTCAAACTTTAATTCAAAATCCCCCCTTTTATAACAATGCCCACTGGTTACTATGCAAATTTCTATAACAGTGTAAAACTAATAAATTCCCCAGCCTAAATATAACATGCATTATATTTCCTACCAGCCCACAGAAAAACTTAGACACAAAGCAGACAAGATTCTCAAAACTTCGATCTCAACCGAAGCAAAGATCATAAACAAAATTCAGTTTGCTTTGTAAACTGAAGCCAAAAGATCTTTGAGAGAGAGAGAGAGAGAGAGAGCACAAAATTCGAAGTGGTCTTGTGTTGCTTGCAGAGAGAGGAACCATTGGCTTGGTCTGGATCCTTCTGGCTGCCTTCGGAATGTTCATCCTTTTTGAAATGCCCAACATTCTAAACTGTATGGACCATTTGAATCCCCATGGGATTCTGGCACAAACCCTCCCTCCATGGACCTGGAACTCTCCTGTCTTCAGTCCAGTCCCCTCTCTCCACCCTGAACCCCCATCCACTAAGTTTGGCCCTTTTTAAAAAAAAACCCAAACATTTATTTCAACAAACAACATGAGAAAACACAGACTGTACACAGAACTATAGCTGATAAACTAGTTACATTAACAGAGAAAAGACAAATCTGCAATGGAGGTAAATCCCTATAGTCTCTCTGACATATTTTATATTAAAATCCCACTAATCTCATTTATGATGTACCCATTCCCCTGGGGAGCCCACAGTTCCTGTATCTTGGCCACTGTCCCATCGGATACCGTATGCTCCCATCTAATGACGACACTCGTGCCAGGGAATAATCCCGAAGGAGAGGATGGCAGTCAACTCACCCTGAACCCTTGACTGCTTGCCTCTTCGACCTGTGAATGGCCAAGGCTGAACAACCACCCCACAAGGAGATCCTTCGACCCCATCCACCACCACCCCAGACACAGGACAGCCATCGATCATGAGCATAGGGCTGAAGTTCAAGTTGGCGAAGAGGGGCTACAACCTATCCAACTCCATGTATATGTGGAGACTTACCTTCTTGTAGCTGGTGGAGAGAACGGGTCAGTTCTTCCAGCACAAGGGATCTTCCAGCCTGGGGGCTGACCTGTGGTGGGTCCTTCCACAGGGCGTGACGTGGGACCTCGCTGGACAGGTCCTGTCAGAACAGAGTCGTGAAAAAGCAATGACATCTCAAGTTATTCTTGCCAGATCCGTGATGGAGGACCCCTCTTCCCCCAGCAGCTTGATGAGCTGCCCGCTGACTCCCCGCCATGGCTCCAGTAAATAGAAGGGTAAGGCACGGTCCATAACCCGCAGCATCGGCACTCGTGACCTCACATATGCACCTTGCAACCTCTCAAACTCCAAGTCCCTCATTGCTTCCTTCTTCTGGTAGCTCTGCCAAATGAGTGAGTCCTCAGCAGTCAGCCCCAGCTGAGGCTCCGTCAAACGGCTCCTTCAAGAGCCACTTGATCTCGGACATGAGTCCTTTGGTGGACCCTCGCGTTTACTTGTGGCGGAACAGCCTTTCATAGGCCTTGCCCACGTCTCATCAGAGCCTGAGGGTGAAACTCCTCTGTTCCCTCCTCCAAGTCATTCAGAAATGACGGGACGAATTCCGGATTTGGCGGTCGTCTGGTTGTTCAAATGCCAGCACGCGGACCCTGGCGGTGCGGGCAGCGGACTGAGTGCCGCCCACACCAGGCAGTGGTTCGAGCACGTAACCGGGCTTCCTCATGTCAGCACAAGAGTCCGGATGAAGGTTATACCAGACATCGACTGGATCGAAGGATCCCACCAACTCCCTCAGTTCCCTCTCAGCTACACTGAAGGCTGGAACAATCTCTACAGTTCAACTGTGGGTACAGTTGAAGTGACCCCCCCCCCACCAAGGATGACGTACTCACCCTGGCTGATGGAAGCCAGAGGGGCAGACAGATCCTGAAACAGGCGCGCTGCATCAGGCTGGGCTCAGGGCCGTAAACGTTGCCGAGGTGCAATGGTCCAGAGCATAGATTCTCGAGGTGGGGCTTTTTGGTGGGGTTTAAGAATATTTTAGTGGGGCTTAGGAATATTTTGGGAAATTACTAAAAAAGTTGGTTTGAGGATTTGAAAACTGCAGTTACCAACTTCAATTATAGATTTTGGTTAACTCAGCCATTTCTGGTGGACTTATCCGAAGTTCTCGTGCAATATCAATAGGAGTTATCTGAGTTGCAACATGAATGAATCTGTGAAAATTCTGCTCAAAGTGAAAGGAACCATGATGAGGCTGTTTAACGAGATTGAAAAGAAGCTCCCAAACTCGACTACTTTAGCAAGGAAGCTATTGATATATTTTCCATAATCTTATTCAGTGCTGTTAGTGATTTGCTACAAGCTAAGGGAAAGCGATTGGAAATTACAAAACATGGAGATTTAAGGTTGAAAATTAGTCCCTCAAATCAAAAAAATCTGCAGCCAGCATCAGGGACAAAGTTCCCATTGAAGTGACGACAATTGTTCAATGTGTGTTTGAGACGGTTGACATATTGAAGTAGCAGTTGAACATGAAATATGTGTTCCAGTGTATTCCCAACCTTAATTGCATTGAAATACACTTGCAGTAAATTATTTAATTAAAACTTCTTTTGAATATATAACCTTTTTCCGCTAATGGTGGGGCGTACGTTTTTTTTTGGAAAAATTAAAGTGGGACCTGGAGTAAAAAAGGTTGAGAACCACTGGTCCAGAGTCCTCCCATTACCAGGCACTGAGGGGCTGATATTGAGGGGAAGCCCCCTCAACCAACAGGAAAGGGGGGGGGGGGGAGGGTAGAAATAACAAGGTATCACACTGATGGTAACAGGAGATTAGAAATGAGAATGTATCGATATGATTGACACGATTAATATAAAATGTTTTGAACAGTTTTCTTGTAAATAATTCAATCTGAATTTATTGTGAATAAAGTACTGTACTTTTTGGGGGGAAAACTGCAGAGAAGCAAATACACGGAAGCGCTGGAGAAACTCACGCAGCCTCCAGAGGGAGTGAACGGAACCGACGTCCCGGAACGTTCTCTCTCCATGGATGGGAGAGGTATGGAGGCTTGTTGGACTGGGTACAGCTCAGTGGGACTAGGCAGAAAAATGGTCTAGCACCGACTGGAAGGGCCGAAGGGGCCCATTTCTGTGCTGTAATGCACTATGCTTCTAATAATAAAGTGACAATTAAAAAGACGGGCCTTCATCAAGAAATCTTTAATTTGCTAAGCTATTCCAGATGTGCATTTATTATAGGCAGAAAATGCTCTGCCGTCTTCATTCAATGAACAATCTAATGATCGATTGTGGGCGGATTGGTCCTCTCAATTTGGCAATGGAGAGGTCCCTCTCAACATTGTAGGTGAAGACGGAAGGAGGGGGAGAATAGGGTCACTGCAGTCAAGGGAGTGCGTGTGTGTGTGCACGTGCGTCTGTGTGTGCATGGCTGCGTGTGTGTACATATGCATGCACGCGCATGGGTATATGCTTGCATGTGTCTATGTGTGTGAGTGTGTCTTGCTTGTAACAGCATGATAGTTAATAGGCTCTTTCAAGCTGCCGTGTAAAATGGAGATAGTGCCCTAGTTTCACGGCAGTTAGAAAGGGTCCGACCTGGTCAACCCCATTGGATCCCAACCGGGTCCCTGTCAGGGAACCCAGTTGAACCTACCTAGGTCACATCCACAGGCGATTTGAACAGGAAAACGGCCGGCCCGCTTATTCTGGTGATGTCAGCGCTTGAGGGCGTGCGTCACCGGCCAGCCAGCATCTGAACACCCAGCAGTACTTCCGGTAAGTGCGTGACGTGTCATTGTGGGGGTGGGATCCCCTTAAATCGCCGAGTTGGTGATTTAATGGTTCGAATCCCTATGATTTAAAAGGTGGTTCCAGCACCTTTTCCCCACTAATCTCACCTGGGTCCCAGTATGGAAAATATACCTATGTACTATTCATTAATCCATTACTATGCAACAATTTACTGTGTACTTCAACTACACTGTCTATGGGAAATATTAATATAATTAAGTAACAGCCACAGTATGTAGAAATGTTGGCTGAATAAAGTGTGTAGAATTTGCTGACTCCATAGCCTGCGAAGTTTAAAACACAAAAAGGGAAAATATCTTCACCCCCAAGGTTACGCAAAACTGCCAACTTTAAAGCACAAGTCCAGAGAGAAAACATCAAGGTCCTACGGGGGAGTAACAGGAGATCCGATAGGAGAAGTGATAGGCTCTTTCATTAACCATAAAGTCATAGGCTGCTGGAACAATAGGCTTTAATGCACACAAGACTTTGGCTGGCCCAGGTACAGGACTGCATGAAAGGGGAAAGGTAACGCGACCTTTATGGCCAGGGAAAAGGGGAGGAGACTTAAAGGATGAGTCATTAGTGGGTGGGCCAGCCTCGTATATACAGTAACTGGTAGGGGCTATACAATGGAGGAAAACGTATTAGTACAAAAAGTTAGACAGGACGAGGTAGTAGCGCATGATTTATTCTGAAACAGGCCGGTTACAAGAAGATACCTGCAGCGCAAGGAAAGGTGATAAGAGAACCATGACCAAGAAACGGACCCAGGATGGCACAAAACATCAATCAAAGTCGGACATTGATAAGTAACTGAAAATGCGTATTTTAAAAAAAGGGCCATGACTCATAGCAATGGGCATTCCAGAGTCCAGACTTTGACGTCTCAGCTTTTGTTTGCAAATAAAGCCTTAAATTTTTCTGAAGATTTCTCCGCGTTTCCTGACTCATTTTTGGACATCAATAAATCAAACTCGACACCAGGACGAGCCAGGTGCTGCAGTTTAGAGAGGGCGACTGAAACTCATCGACACGGAGTCGCCCAGTAACGTTGCTGTGCGCCAGCTCCTCTTGCAGAACCTGAGCCTTGCCCTGCCACTGCAGCTGAAATTAGAGTTGATTACAGGGACAGAACGGAACTGGAAGCCGTCTTTTTGACCAACGAAACTTGAATTATCGCCCCCACTCCCCCGCCGCCGCCTTGTGGAGCCAGCGATGCAGAGCTGATGGATCTGAAACCAATTTCAGTTGTGCACTCCAGGGGAGCAGTGGGTATCAACGCTTACAGCTCTGTCATTACCTGCTCTGACGAGCTCAGGATGTCTAAAATTAAATCAGCGCTAAATTGCCTTTGGAACTTGATGCTGCAGCCACAGAAAGTCGGGTGGCTCGTCTTGCAGTCTGCAGCCAGCCCCAAGGAGCCTGGCGAAGTTAATCAGCCTCCAGCAGAAGACTCTGCTCCCTGATCTTCCGTCTGCAGAATTCTTAGGGATCGGCCATTCCTCACCTCCTAAGCATCCATTGATTAGCAGAGCTCTTCAGAGTGTAAAAGGATGAGAGGAGACTTAACAGGAGGTCCACAAGATAGATAGGGTGGACAGCCAGCGCATTTTCCCCAGGGCAGGAATCGCAAACACCACAGGACGTGTTTACAAAGTGAAGGGAGGGTGGTTCATGGGTATGTTTTCTTTACACAGAGTTGTCGGTGCCTGGAATGCCTTGGCAGGGATGGTGGTGGAGGGTGAAACATTAGGGGTGTTTAGGCACATGGATGGAAGAAAAATAGAGGGTTAAGGGGTAGGGAGGATTTAGTACGTTTTGCTAAGGAATATATGGGTTGGCACAACATCGAGGGCTGAAGGGCCTGTACTATGCGGTCGTGTTCCACATTCTAAATGTAACTCCTTCAGCAATGATGATCAGGTCTTCCACTGCCAAGGCTGCCAGCTCTGGAATCCCCTCCCAAATCCACCCTTCTGCCTTTGTATGTTTTGTGTTGGTTGGCATCCAGTCTTATAGAATGGATGAACACAATCCATAGCCAAACTGCAGCTCACAAGCCACAAGCAGCTCTTTTGCATACAGACTTTGGCTGTGAAGGGAATTGGATGAGCTCGACCACCGACTGACTTGCCACCCAGTCCAAAGCCCCGAACGACACAGGTCAAAAGTAGGGTGCGTGAGATAGGGACCCTAAAATTTGGTGCACAAAATTCAACTATTACACGCTTATATGGTTTTGTTGCTAAGTTTTCAGATGACACTGTGAGAGATGAGAAAAACTGATATTGCAATATGAACATGAAGAAAATAAAATTGATACATAAGTAAATGAATGAAGCCAGTACAAACAACATGAGACATGGATATTAGAAGGCAGGAAGCTGATACTGTCTGAGTAAGAATCTCCTAGAGAATCAGCAAGTTCACTAACTGAAGGAGATAAGGACAGACAATTGATGATAGAAGTAGAGTTAGTCTGAACGAGATAAGGGTCTCCAAGCCCCAGATAGAATTAGCAAGGCTTGCATAAATAATTAGAAAACCTTAGACAGTATTAGCCAGTTCTACATATATAATTAGTAAGCCATACACAGATTTATCAAGTTATGCATATTTAATTAGTAAACCCTAGACAGGATTAGCGAACTCTGCATATGAAGGGACTATATCTGAGATGGAAAGGTGTGAATGGGGACAAGGGCAAGGTTGTGAATAAGGACAATGAGGATAATGACATGAGAAGACACCGACAGGATATCCCCCTGGTCCTCCAAGTGCACAGAAACAGCACGTAGGCAGGCAGGATTACCTCATGCCAAACCTCTCCAGCAGGCAGAAGAATGTAACGGGGGGTTATTCCTATACTGAGATAAACTGTATAAAAGTTGGGTGAGCCCCAGTGTATGTGTGTATTCCCAGGGTAAGGAGAAGCACCCAACTTTGCATTGTTGTATAATAAATGTTCTTTGTTCTCAATTTTTGTCTCGAGCAATTTCTTTAAAGGTAATTCTGTTTCTAAAAAATGGGGGCTCGTCCGGGATCACACTCCCTCCACTGACAGAGTGCCTGACGACGAGAGTAGGTGCACCCCAGCTGATTCAGCTGGACTCACGGACGACGGGTGGCTGGTCAGTGGAAGAAGCGAGTGATATCCGAGAAGAGGCATTGAGAACAAACGACGGAAGGAAGCATGCTAGAGCATTGCTACTGGAACTCGGTAAGAGGAATTTTACTTGCCTAACAGGATGGGAAGTATGGATAGCAAGGAAGAGAGTCCTGGTAAAGGATGTGAGAATCAGATAACTACGTACAGCCCGCTTGGGTTGATGTTATCTGAGTGGGGCGCGGGAAGGACCCGTGGAAAGGACAAACTGACCATGGTCAGGTATTGTTGTATAGAATGGGTTAAAAGCCCGGTTAAAGGGAGCTCCGTGTACTGGCCAAAGTTCGGATCTGAGGATGACTGGATGTGTCAAGCATTGAACATCTGGCTCTATCAAAACCAGAGAGATAATCTTGAGAGCAGGGAATATGCAGCCTGCTGGCTCAGGGGATCGTTTGATCAATTGGTTTTGAATGAAAAAGAATGCAAGGACAAGAGAGAGGAGGAACCTTTTGTCCCTGAACCACAAGGGTGGGATGTGCTTACATTCCCTCCCTCCACCTTATGTTCCTCCTATGCCGGCTCCTATCTTTCCTCCCCCTCCTATGCCCTACCCTTCTGCACCTTCCCCTCCTCCCCCACAGCTAGAGAAAAGAGAAGAGAATAGGAGTGGTATGATGACTCGCTCGCAAAGCACTCGATTACCACCTCTGTTGACAGGAGAGAGAGGTACTTTAATTCAGAACAGTGTGAGACTCTTCAGGAAGAAAGGGCAGAACCCTTTGATTCATTTCCCAGGGACCAGGAACCCAGACCTAATAAGCCAGAAACCAACTGGATGAGACCACTGCGGGAAGTTCCCGTGGGAGAGGGTCTCGGTTTCATAAATGTGCCCCTGACCAGTACTGATGTGCGTAACTTTAAGAAAGAACTGACCTCCCTGATAGAAGATCCCCAGGGATGTACCGAACAGTTAGACCAATTATTGGGACCAAATATATATACTTGGGATGAGTTAACATCTATCTTTAAGACTCTGTTTACTTTGGATGAGCGTGGAATGATTTGCCAGGCAGGGATTAGAGTCTAGGATAAGGATCACCAAGGGGGACCAGATGCGGTACCTGGAGAAGCTAAATTCCCCTTGGCTAGACCTAATTGGGATAAAAATACCAATGATGGTTGGGTATTGATGGAAGAATACAGGGTTAATTTGATAAGAGGAATCAAGGAATCTGTCCCAAAGGGACAAAATTTTAAGAAAGCCTTTGAGGTTCCCCAAGGTCCCGAGGAGACCCCCTCTGCATTTCTGAATAGATTGCGCACGGCAATACAACAATATGGGGGTCTCGACATAGAATCCCCAGCAGGGGAACAATTGGTACTAACAGGTTTTGTTACCAACTCAGCCCCAGACATTAGAAGAAAATTACAAAAGACGGAAAATTGGCATGAGCAAGGAATTACCCAGCTTCTACAGATTGCACAAAAAGCATTTGTCCAGAGGTCTGAGGATAAGCAGAAAGGAAAGGCGAAAATTTTAATGCAAGCAGTTAAAGGAATAGTAGATGAGTAACATGAAAAAGGCAGGGACTGTGTGCCAGCTCCTGGACGTTGAGAGAAGTGCCGGGAGTGGGAGAGTAGAGACCAGAGATAATTTCATAAATCACGACTTCCCACTTCAGTCACTGACCAATATTGATTAAAATTCATGCTAAAATTTAAATGTCATAAATGATCGTTTATCAATATTGTAGAATGAGCGAATTTAACTACCAGTTAATTCCAATTTATGAAATAAATTGTATTCAAATGTGATTTTGCACAGGGAGTACCTGAGAGTTGAGTGATGTTATAACATTTGCAGGGAGAAATGTTTGCGCAAATATGGTGAGTTCTATACATCTTAACTTTAAGTGTATGTGAGATAAAGAAAGAAAGGATCTGATGTGTAAAGTGGCTGGATCAGCCAGTTGAAGGGGGAGTGTGCATGTCCCTTTAAGTGCACTGTGGCACTTGAAATTGAGGCTTCAGGCTCTTGTCTTGCAGTTAGAGGTATGGAGCCCTATCAACAGATTTAGTACATTTCTTCTACACATTCAGCAGTCAAGGTCCGTGAGTTTAAAGATCGCCCACCTCTGGAGAATAAAGATACCTCTGGAGATTCCCATAAGTTTAATCATTAATTTCTCTGGTGCATTTTCCTCCGGAGTGAAATTAATGCCTCAGCACAATTTCTCTGTATTACTGCTGTAATTTAATTCATGATAACTCTTCCCCCCCCCCCCCCCCCCCATTCATCAGGTTTATATTTAAATCCAGTAGTGCAGAAGTTACATTGTAAATAATCACGGAGGTAAACCCTGTGCGACGGGATTTAGCTTAATGGAGAAATAAACCTGCAAACTGGTCTATGGTGCTGTGTGAGTACTGCCATAGGTGGAATATGATTTAAATTGGTGGCATAGTTCAGAACAATTGGGTGCATAAGAATAATAATATCATTAAGAACTCACAGATCTTGTACCAGATGCTATTCAGTACATCTTGACTTAAGGATTGGAGAAATTGGCATGTTAGAATGAGATTGGCATGGCACCAATATTTCTTGATTCAATAATGACTCCACAAGCTCCAGGATTCATGCAGCAGAACTTTTAAGTGGAATATAATAGAAACTAGCCTGTACTTAAATGATTGTGTGTGCAATCTTCATAAGAACATCTTTTAAATTTTTTTGGTGCCTGTTTTATAGACTGTTTTAAATAAGGCTAGCTCCTGTGAGCTGTGGCACAAGGCATTTAATGTTTACAATTACAATTGCAATGTTAAATAATCGTCAAATTCATTGCCGTCGGCAGTGACAAAGACATGTCTTATTCCCACTCGGCTATTTTAAAATAAATTCATTTAGAATACAGTTAATATCACTCGCCGAATCATTATGGCTAAAAGTGTACTTAAGGCAGAACTAAAGGTTGAATATGTTTCAAGTTCTCTCGCAGGGGCTCTTGTGCTGCAATGTCTGTTATTTACTCACTCTAATAAACTGCAGGTTGGTTGCCTCATACAGACAAGCAGCTCCATCTGCATTTTAATATGGTCTAATATATTCAAAACCCATGGAAATATGGTTTGTGTTTCATTTTACAATTTTTACACTAACACAAAGAAAAGTCAGATTGTTATTCATTTTATTAAATCTGGTGATTGGTTATATGTAAAAGCATGCCAACATCACCAACAAGAAACCTGCCTGGGATGATCCCTACTGTATACTTTTGATTTCAGACACTGCCGTGCGAACGAGAGAAAAAGGCTGGAGCCACATCCAACGAATTAAACCAGGTACTGAACCACAGAATAACAACATTGATAATCTACCCTCCACCTGGCGTGCAGTCCCTCTTCCTTCTGACCTGAAAGTTACACTACGCCGTGAAAAAGTGCCGTAATGTTGTTTTTACCATTTATTGTATTGTTTAATTGTTGCTTCTCCATTTCTGGGACATCACTTAATTACTCACAATGTATTAAGTCCTCCTGGGATAGGGGCAGCAGAGGTGACAATTATTTTCCTTTAGAATGTAGACAGGGCATAGATTTAATGTATAGTCAGTGTGATATGGGTTAACAAGAGATTCCAATACGGACCAGGGGAACTGATCAGCTTTAGTGGAGTACATCTAATTTGTATCTTAGCCTACACAGGTATTAAAGACAGGAGTTTTAAAGCGATAGCACAAAGGACATGGTGGGACAAAGACAGACAGAATGGTAGTCAGGATTGTACATGTTGCAGAGAGAGAGAGTTAATACATATGCTAATGTTAGCAGACAAGCTGCAACACACAGGTTAAACGATAAGAAACAACCCTCCCCAGCTTGGTCTCTTCTCAAACATCCTTTGGGTCCCTCAGACATTCAAAATGATAAGCACCACCTCGTTAAGGGGAGTTCCAGTTGTAAACGACGTAAGCTGCTACAGAACGCTAAAGCTGCTTGGCATTTAAATCGTTTAATCAGACTCCAGCCTTGGAGATCATCACCGAACAGACAGTGATGGCCCTGAATTTAGGGGCTGAAGAAAGACGACAGAGCCACAGTTCAACAAAACCGCCTGGCTCTCGACTACTCGTTGGCTGCTGAAGGCATCGTTTCTGAAAGACTGGTTAAGGACAATGCTTACAACAGTCAGGCGGCTAAAGACACTGCTTCAGGACTTCGACAAGAATCTGCCCATGCCCATGTTCAGACTTGGCAACCTTGGACTGATGTGGGATGGACTAGAGTTTTTACTGAAAACTGGAGTCTGATACTCACAACCTTTATAGCAGCTGGACTCGCTACTCTGACCTTTATGGTGCTCCCCTGCCTAAAGACGTGTGCAGTATTTAATTCAACGGACTCTTCGTCAGAACACTATAACCCAAAGGATGTATGTTTCCCTAATTCTGTCTAATGACACAGAGACTGCAATCCGGTTACTGACCAGCTGGGAAAAACACCAAGTTGTCAAGTAAGACATTTTCAGTTAAGCACATCAGTATTACTGATCTAAAAGAAAAGTGAGGATTGTGAGAGATGAGAAAAACTGATATTGCAATATGAACATGAAGAAAATAAAATAGATACATAAGTAAATGAATGAAGCCAGTACAAACAACATGAGACATGGATATTAGAAGGCAGGAAGCTGACACTGTCTGAGTAAGATAAGAATCTCCTAGCCCTTCAGACAGAAGCAGCAAGTTCACTGAATGAAGGAGATAAGGACAGACAATGGATGATAGAAGTAGAGTTAGTCTGAACGAGATAAGGGTCTCCAAGCCCCAGATAGAATTAGCAAGGCTTGCATAAATAATTAGAAAACCTTAGACAGTATTAGCCAGTTCTACATAGATAATTAGTAAGCCATACACAGATTTATCAAGTTATGCATATTTAATTAGTAAACCCTAGACAGGATTAGCGAACTCTGCATATGAAGGGACTATATCTGAGAGTTGGAAATGTGTGAATGGGGACAAGGGCAAGGTTGTGAATAAGGACAATGGGGATAATGACATGATACCGACAGGATACCCCCTGGTCCTCCAAGTGCACAGAAACAGCACGTAGGCAGGCAGGATTGCCTAATGCCAAACCTCTCCAGCAGGAGGCAGAAGAATGTAAGGGGGGGGGTTATTCCTATACTGAGATAAACTGTATAAAAGTTGGGTGAGCCCCAGTGTATGTGTGTATTCCCAGGGTAAGGGGAAGCACCCAACTTTGCATTGTTGTATAATAAATGTTCTTTGTTCTCAATTTTTGTCTCGAGCAATTTCTTTGAAGGTAATTCTGTTTCTAACAATACCAAGATAGGTGGTGAAAGTGTTGAAGAAACTGGAGGGTTGCAGAGAGACTTGGACAACTTAGAAGAGTGGGTAAAAAAAAAGGCAGATGAGATACAATGTGGAGAAATGTACAGTTGTACATTTTCAAAGAGGAAATAAACATTATTATTTGGAAGGGGAGAAGATTCAAAATTTGGAAGTGCAAAGGGACTTGGGGATCCTCATGCAGGATTCCCTAAAGGTTAGCCACCAGGTTGGATCGGCAGTAAAGAAAGTGAGTACTGTGCGCAGTTTACAGCCTTTATCTTAGAAGGGATGTAATGATGTTGGAGAGAGTACAGGATGATTCCTGGAATGCAAGGGCTAACATATAAGGAATGGTTAGCAGCTCTTGAACTGTATTCTTTGGAAAATAGAAGAATAAGAGGGGATCTCATAGAAACATTTTGAAAGCTGAAAGGATTGGACAGAGTAGAAATGAATAAATGTTTCCCTTGGAGGACAAGAGGACACAGTCTTAGAATTAGAAGGAACCCATTTAAAACAGAGAGGAGAAGAAATTTCTTTAGCTAGAGGGTCATGAATTTGTGGAATTCATTGCCACATAGACCTGCAGAGGCCCGATCACAGGGGGAATTTAACGGGGAGATTGATAGGTATCTAATTAGTCAGGATATGAAGGGATATGGGAAAAAGGCTGGAAAATGGAACGAGACATGCAAATGATTGAGCTCATGGTGAAGTGGTGGAGCAGACTCGATGAACCAAATGGCCTACTTCTGTTCCTTGATCTTGTAATCTGTGATGTGTGTACTTTTTGATTAATGAAAATAATACAAATTAGCAGTTTTAAAACTACATACACAAATAAATATTATGAACATGTATTCTTAATATTTAAATACAATTTTGTAACAAAATGTGCATGTAAGAGTAAAATCGTGTATGTAATATTTTTTCATGTCTTGCAGCTCTCAAACATCTGAAGTATTACTGATGAATGGGAGCAGAAAGAGAGTGGTAATGGACTTCTCAGACTGGAGGCCTGTGCCTCAGGGATCGGTGTGGGGCCCACTGTTGCTTGTTGTCTCTATCAATGATCTGGATGACAATGTGGTAAATTGGATCAGCAAGTTTGCAGATGACACTAAGATTGGAGGCGTTGGGGACAGTGAGGAAGGTTTTCAAAGCTTGAAGAGGGATTTGGATCAACTGGAAAAATGGGCCAGAATACGGCAGATGGAATTTCATGCAGACAAGTGTGAGGTGTTGCATTTTGGAATGACAAACCAAGGTGGGACATACACAATAAACGGTAGAGCACTGAGGAGTGAGGAGGAACAAAGGGATCTGGGAAGACAGATGCATAATTCCCTGAAAGTGGTGACACCAGTAGACAGGTTTGTAAAGAAAGCTTTTGCCATCTTGGCCTTCATAAATCAGAGTATTGAGTGCAGGAGTTGGGATGTTATAGTGAGGTTGTTTAAGACATTGGTGAGGCCAAACTTGGAGTATTGTGTGGAGTTTTGGTACCAAAGTACAGGAAAGATGTCAGTAAGATTGAAAGAGTGCAGAGAAGATTTACTAGGATGTTGCTGGATCTTCAGCAATTGAGTTACAGGGAAAGATTAAACAGGTTGCTTAAAGCGTAGAAGAATGAGGGGAGATTTGATTGAGGTTTACAAAATTATGAGGGGTATAGCCAGAGTAAATGTGAGTAGGCTCTTTCCACTTAGATTAGGAGAGGACATGGCTTTAGGGTGAAAGGGGAAAGGTTTAGGGTGAACTTCTTCACTCAGAGAGTGGTGGGAATTTGGAACAAGCTGCCATCTGATGTGGTAAATGCAGGCTCAGTCTTAAATTTTAAGAATAAATTTGGATAGATATGTGGATGGGAGGGGTCTGGAGGGTTATGGTGCAGGTCATTGGGACTAGAGGAATGATGTTTCAGCACAGACTAAAAGGGCTGAATGGTCTGTTTTCTGTGTTGTTTTTTATCATTCTACGTGGCTCTTGCAGTGACCAAGTTTGGCCACCCCTGATCTATAAGATGCTGGGAGCATCATGACATGCGTTGGCTTTTTTGATCTCTTCCAGCAGTCAATGCCCATGTCCACATTACATGCGATGACATCAATTGCATTAATATCATTGTTTCATTTTCACACTTACCTCCAAACACCCCCCCTCCCCATTTCTCTTCTCCAAAAGTCTTTCAAAAGTCTTTCACTCATTGTTATTATGTGGATTGGATTGCAGAGGATTTCATGACCTCCCTGTCTGGAACCTTGTCGGAAGTTGTATCACCTGCCAATCAAGGTTGGACTCCGCCCCCCCCCCCCCCCCCCATTGGTGGACGTCTTACCATTCCCATTGTGACAGCAGAGAGACTGGGCACAGACTGGGAGATGGCGGCGTTGAGCACCTCTGTCTGCCGCAATAGCGTGGATCTCCTAGTGGCCCCCCCATTTCAATTCCCCATCCCAGTCCCTTGCCGACACATCTGTTCACGGTCTCACGCACTGCCAGACTGAGAGCACCCACAAATTGGACACCTCATCTTCCGACTGATAACATTGACTTCTCTGGTTTTCGTTAACCTCTCCCCTCACTTCTTCCCCCAGCTCTGTCTCTCCCCTTTTCCCTGTCTCCTTTCACACAGACAAAATCAATTCTCATATCCAATTAACATGCTCTGTGGTCAGGTTCGTCCCCCAGTCGACACTGCCTGTATTGTGAGATTTCCTGTTTTTTGCTCATTCTGCTTTACTCCTTTTTTTCTTTGAATACTTTATTTTAAAAGTTTGAAACCACAATTCAATTATAATAAAATACATATAAAGAAGATATACAATATATGTGTATACATAAAAACAAGCCCCAAAGCCCTCTCCCTCCCCATTACTCCCCTGCCTCCCCACCCTCCTCCCACTACAATTACCCACTAAAAGAAAGAACAGAAATTTATTTCAGAGATGTATAAATTATTACAAAGGAAAATGCCTAAATTAAATATTCTTAAATTAAGATTAAAATGGGAAACTGATTTGAATAGAAAGAGAGGTGAAAATGATTGGAGAAATTTATGAAGAGATGATATGACTAAACTTATTAATGTAAGGTAGAGGTTAGTCCAATATAATTTTTTACATCAATTATATTTAACCCCTCAAAAATAAAAAAAATGTTTAATTTAATAACCTCAGATTTATGTTTTAGATGTGGTAATGCCCCAAAGTTAAAACTTTTTGGATACAAGTTAAATTATTTTTGGAAAATATTAAAAGTTAATTTTCCATTTGACCCAATGTTGTTTTTATTAGGAGATATGAAAATGATAAGTTTAAAATTTAAGATTAACTATGTATCAAATTGAATTTTTACAATTAGCTTTACCTGGTTCTAAGAAATATCTGGCTATCATATGGAAATCTGACTGGGTGTTGGGAATGGAAAGATGGCACACTGAAATGAAGTCTTGTATCCCTCTTGAAAAGGTAACATAATTTACGGGATAAATATCATTTCTTTTTGAAAGTATGGGGCCCATATTTACAAATTGTTGGTTTGAATATCTGAGTTCTCGATCCATTGGGGTGATGATTCTTGGTCTCACAGCTGTAAAGTTGAGCTATATATATATAATTGATGATTCTACTTATTCCTTGAAGAGGGGCTCAGGCTCGAAAAGTCGGCAGTATAACTTTGTCTTTTATGGATGCTGAAAGACTGGCTGAGTTCCTGCAGCTATTTGGTGTGCTTTTACACCTTACCATTGGCTCATTTGAATGATGCAGTGTCATCAATGGCCAGTGTCTGAGCTCAGAACCACATAAAGTCCAACATGTGCGACAGTTCGCTCTCTCTCTCTCTCTCTCTGCCTCTTGGTCCAAGCCTTTACACCAGTCGCTACTGTGGACCTCACTGGAGGAATGTATTGGGAAGGGTTGTGGCTGTCATGTTACAGCACTGCCCCCTACCTAGTTAGAGCACACCAGCTGCCAATCAAATTTTGGTTCCGCCTCACCCATTAGTGCACACCTTGCCATTGTAAATTACCTGGACTGGACTCTCCAGTCTGCCTGTACTTGGCCTTGTGCCATTGGCTGTTTCTTTAAAAAAACTATTCAATTGTTTGCATCATTACAGGAAAAAAAATGAATAAAACATTAATCAAATATCCATAGGCCAATGATACAAAAAAAACTTATATTTTTCTCCCCATCCCCCCCTCCCACCCAAAAGTAAGAAAAGGGAAGAAAAGAATGAAACACCTACCATTTAATATAAAATAATATGAGCATAGACAATCATTAATTGTCATTAAAAATTACTAATTAAGAGTGGATAATATAGGAGAGGTGGACGTTAGATTATCCATAAAATCCATAGATGGTTCCCAAATACTAAAAAAATTTTCAAATCGATTCCTTAAACTATACGTGATTTTTTCCAAAGGTATACAATTTTGCATCTCATTATACCATCTACTTACTAACACTTCTCTATCATCTTTCCATGATATCGCTCTACATTTCTTTGCCGTTGCTAGTGCAATACTTAAATTTTTTTCTTGGTATTTGTCCAATTTCAATTTTATATCCTTTTCATAAATATCTTCAAGTGAAAATATTCTTGGATCTTTTGATATCTTTATCTTCATAATTTGCCCTAATAATAAACTCAGTTAATTCTAAAACCTTTTCACTTTTTCACAAGACCACACTGAATGCAAAAGAGTCCTCATTTCTTTCGCACCTCGAAAACACTTATTTCAATAATTAAGATCGTCCATTTAACTTATGAGGAGTATAATTCAATTGATGAAGAAAATTATATTGAACAATTTGATATCTAACATTTACTGTATTCGTAACACTTCCATAACATAATTTTAACCAAATACCCTCCTGAATTTGTATCTTTAAATCTTTCTTTAAATTGTATCTTTAAATCTCCCATCGCATTTTTGATTTATATAAATCTGGAGGCTTCTTGAGATTTTTAAAAAATTGCTTCCAGTTTTTTGTGCTCTGCGCATGCGATGTCCAAGATCACCCCAGCTCCAGGTCTGTCACCACGGGCACTTACCTTCTGGAGAGCTCCAGGATCCTTCTTTGAGGTCGGCCTCTCTTCTTTATCAGCTTTTTCTTGTTCAAATTCTTGAAAAGAAACAGTCAGTTTATCTTTCTTAGGAGGCATTGTTTATTGTTCTGAAGGCCTTCTGATAGCTTCATCTTCTATTTCCTTGCAGCCAGTTCAGGCTTCTTAACTCTTTTTTTAAAACTTTTTCAGAGAGAGTAGAGAATTCAAGTCTAGCCCCACATCATCACATGGGATCCCTCACCACCCCCCCCCCCCCCAACCAGCCATTTGCTGTTGTAATTTGATTAACTCTTCCGGCACCAACGACCTGGGCTGGACCCTCCAGAACTATAAAGATGCCATGAGTTCTTTGTTCTCCCTCTTTGCCAGCATGGGACCACCCTTCTTCAGTCCAGGCCTTGAAATGCTGGAGAAAACTGTTGGTAAGATGTGCACTGTTCAAAGGGTTGCGAGCATTTAATTAGTATCCTTTGTAGCATAGAGTCATGCCTGCTCTGAGTCAAGGGGTGGTGGGGCATCATAGTGATTTTTCCCTGATCATTGTATGTACCAGTTCATTGTGTGCGTGTGTGTGTGTGTATGTGTGTACCTTGTTCCCACGCTATTTTCCCCATGTTCATTATTAATTGTCTGCTATTATGTTCCCACGGATGCTGTAAACTGTGAGCGTGTTGCATCTGTTACCATTTCCCACACTTGCCTTCTGTAAATAAAATCCTTCCCTATCAAAACTGTGTGTCCAGAGTCCTTGCCTTTGAGACTTACCAAACCTGTTTCCTCACTCTCAACAAGGAGTCGTGGGTAAGGTGTGCACCATGCTTAGCTAAGCCATTATGCTATGATAGATCAGTGCTTGCTGGGAACCTCCCCATTGTTGGTGCAGGGAATCGGGAGTTTGTTTGGATATGTGTGTGTGTGTGTGTGTGTGTGTGTGTGTGTGTGTGTGTGTGTGGTGATATGTAATTGCACCACTTGGTCACCAGGGACATATAAAGCAGTCCAGAGCTACAATTCAGCCTTCCAGGTTCATCTTGCAGAGAGACAAGACCTCTTAGTGTACATATTAGTTTATTAAAGCTGTCTTATACTCGCACTGCTGGCGTGGTTATTGTCAGTACAATTTAATAAAATAATATGATAGCTACTAGGACGGAAGCTGCTTCTGCTCCAATGCGCATTCTCAACCACCTGGAGACTCTTCCTGAGGAATGGAATCTGGGGACAACTAGCACGCATGTCCATCTGAGGACAGAGATGGTGAGGGACTGCTGTACTGGAATCGTGGTGCAATGTGGGGAAGACCACAGAAGTACAATTGGGAAGGTAAGAAATGGCTAAGAGCCCTGCCTGACTGTGGGTTCACCGGTACAGGCACCGCCGACCCTAAACCCCGGTCCGATCATCTTCTATTTCCTTGCAGCCAGTTCGGGCCACTATGAGCACGGGTGGAAGGGCTGGTTGCCACGTATGTGCAGAATTCCCGACCACTCCAGAGCCAGGGAAAGCAGACACTGCTACTGTCATTCCCTCAGCAGCAGGTTTCCCAGTACCACGGAGACCTGACGCTACCGCTGGGATCCCCCCTAAGCCCACTGCAAATGTCCCAAAGCCAGAGACTCAGCCAACAGCCCCAAGCACCCAGGTTACTCCTCCAGCAAACACAAGACCCACAGAGGCTCTACCAGCAGCTCCCAGTACCCCAGTGTCCACCCTTGCTACACCTAGACCCAGAGACCACGTAGAGACCAGGAACAATCCCCGGGGTGCCCCCACATTACCTAAGGGACCAGAGACTGCAGCCTAGCAATGTGCTGTGACCAGACAGGCTGGAGCTTGACCTCAGAAATCCCGGAGCCGGCACACACCTCGGCTGCTGACCGAGATATTTTCTGAATTACGTGGAGGGTGCTGAGGTATCGGATAAAGAGCTATTAATGTTGCTGTTAGCTCAGCTGGGAGACCACCCTTACTCCCTTATACAGGATGCTAGGTCCTAACAAGAAGCAATGAGCACTTTACAGAGGCATTACAGTAAGGGGCATAGTGAACTCCACTCCCGGTACAGGCTCATGACCAGGTCACGACAGGGAGCCTGCCAGAGACTTTATACTCTCTCTGAAAGAACTGGCGAGAGGCTGCAACTTTAAAGCAGTATCAGCTCAGGAGAATGCAGAGGACCTTATTAGGGACAGAATTGTTGTGGGCATATGGTCCACTGAGACGAGACATCGATTGCTGGAGAAAGGAATGGTGGGGCTAGATGAGGCAGAGACTATTGCAGAAGCTTTAGAAAGCACCAGGAAAGAATTGGAGGAGTACTCACAGGACCCTGGGGCTGGGACAAACATCACACTGCTGGACTCTCTATCCCACACATGTCAAACTCAGGCCTGGGGGCCAAATTTGGCCCGTGATATAATTATATTTGGCCCGCAAGATCATATGAAATATGTATTAGAGCTGGCCCACTGGCCGCCGCGCCAGTATAGCGCATGCACAGCTAATACCACAAATCCCAGAATGCTTTGCAAATGCGTTGGCGCCGGCCCGTCAGCCCGCTAATCGCCCCACCTCCTCTCTTTACTTTCAATAGCATCTGTGACCTGTCGCCCAACTCACATGTAATAAACCCCTTACAAAAAATGGCCAAACGAAAGACAGAAAACAGGACCTTTCAAGACAGGTGGGAGGCAGACTATATGTTCATCATTTTAAAAGACAAACCTGTTTGTCTTGTGTGTGGAGCCAGCGTGTCTGTAGTTAAAGAATATAACATACGACGACACTATGAAACGAAACACCAGGACAGGTATAAGGATCTGAACGAGAAGCAAAAGCTCCAGAAGGTGGAGGAGATGAAAAGAAGTCTGGTTTTACAGCAAACTTTATTTTATACTTTGTTTCTCATTTGTTAATGCTTCTTCTGGAAAGAGTTTAACCAAAACTATTATTAAACATATATTTTAATAAGAAAATGTTTAACATTACATGTTGAAAGAAGAGAAAACATGCAGATGTTGTTGAAAATTTTCAATAAATATTTAGTTTGGCTCACGACTTAGTCCAAGTTTTTAATTTTGGCCCTCTGTGAATTTGAGTTTGACACCCCTGCTCTAGCCCCATGAAAAGAAAAGTATGCTGCTGTAGAGTTCGTCGAAAGAATCAAAGACTTGTTGATCCAAACCAAGGCTTTTATTAGCAAAAGACAGGAGCTCTTCACAGGTGGCCAACCAGTCCGGAATGATCTGACCTGGCTAGGGACACAACCCTTTAAGGCCCAGACAGTAGGCATGGCTTAGCTCTCTGCCAATCGCTGTAATCACAGTCTAGATACTGTAATGATATACACTATATACATTGGTGATAGATCTGAACTATCACATTCACCCCTTCTTGGAGAACTGACCCTGGAAAAAAAACCAAAAAAACAAGGGAGAGAATGAAAGGAAGGGGTAGGTTAAGGACTGTAGCGGTCAGGGGGTCTGACCATCCGGCGTGACCGCCGCAGTGCCGGGATTGGGGTCGCTGGAGTGGTGTCGCCAGTGGGCTCGTTGGGTGCGACCGCTCCTTCGCTCAATTCCCCAGTTGTGTTGTCGGCAGGGTGGCCCGGGTCATTGGGGTGCTGTTGGTCCTTCTGTTGCGGCACGGGGCCTGGGGAATAAAGAGTTGGGGAAGGTTGGGTTGGGGGGTTTGCTGGGTCTACCGCGTCCTGAGCTAGGTCCCGCACCGAAACAGTGTCCTCCCATCCGTCTGGGAACTCAACGTAGGCGTAATGCGGGTTCGCATGGAGTAGAGTCACTCTGTCGACCAAGGGGTCGTTCTTTGAGTGCCGGATGTGGCGTCGCAAAAGGACGGGGCCAGGAACGGTGAGCCATGCCGGTACAGTGGTTCCTCATTTGGATTTCCTTGGGAAAAGGAACATCCTTTTGTGGGGGGTGGCATTTGTTGCGGTACATACGAGGGAGCGGATGGAGTGTAAGGCACTAGTGAGAACCTCCTGCCAGTGAGAGGTGGGGAGACCTTTAGACTGGAGAGCCAGTGTAAACGCTCTCCATATGGTGGCATTCTCCCTCTCGACCTGGCCGTTACCGCGTGGGTTATAGCTCGTGGTCCTGCTTGAAGCGATACCACACTCCAGAAGGTACTGTTGCAGCTCTGCGCTCATGAATGAGGACGCCCTATCACTGTGGATGGAATTGGGGTACCCGAAAATGGCGAAAA
This sequence comes from Narcine bancroftii, assembly GCF_036971445.1. Classification (NCBI taxonomy): domain Eukaryota; kingdom Metazoa; phylum Chordata; class Chondrichthyes; order Torpediniformes; family Narcinidae; genus Narcine; species Narcine bancroftii. Next base: position 210,383,316 of record NC_091473.1, read on the forward strand.
TACAGTGAAGAGCCTGTATCACTGAGGTGGCAGTGGTGTCTGGGCAGGGCACAGCGAATGGGAAGTGGGAGTACTCGTCGATGGCCGTAAGGATGTAGTTATTACGGTTGGTCGACGGTAGGGGCCCCTTAAAATCTACGCTAAGACGCTCGAAGGGGCGGGTGGCTTTGATAACATGAGAGTTATCTGGATGGAAGAAGTGGGGCTTGCATTCAGCGCACACCGAACAGGCTCGGGTCATGGAACGGATCTCCTCATCTGTGTAGGGTAGGTTGCGCGCCTTCACAAAGTGGGCAAACCTAGTGACCCCTGGATGACAGAGCGCCTCATGGAGTTTCTGTAGTCTGTCCATCTGTATGCTGGCGCACGTCCCCCTGGAGAGTGCGTCAGGCAGGACATTGAGCTTACCAGGCCGGTACAGGATGTCATAGTTAAAGGTGGAGAGTTCAATTCTCCATCTGGCGATTTTGTCGTTTTTTATCTTACCACGCTGGGTGTTGTTGAACATGAAGGAGACTGCGCGTTGATCAGTCAACAGTGTAAAGCGCCTCCCAGCGAGGTAATGTCTCCAACGACGCATCACTTCAACTATGGCCTGGGCCTCCTTCTCGATCGAGGAGTGTCTACTCTCTGGACCTTGGAGGGTTCGGGAGAAGAAGGCTACAGGCCGACCGGCCTGGTTCAAGGTGGCTGCCAGGGTGAAGTCGGATGCATCGCTCTCGACTTGAAATGGGATAGACTCATCAATCGCATGCAGTGTTGCAGCGGCGATGTCAGATTTGATTCGATCGAAAGCCGTTCTGGCTTCGGTCGAGAGGGGAAAGGAGATGGTCTTGATAAGAGGACGCGCCTTGTCAGCGTAGTGTGGAACCCATTGGGCGTAATACGAGAAAAGGCCCAGGCAGCGTTTGAGTGCTTTCTGGGTATTGTGGGGGGTAAGTTCATTAGGGGACGCATGCGGTCAGGATCTGGCATGACTATCCCATTCTCCACCACGCAACCTAGAATAGCGAGTCGTGTGGTCCGGAAGACACACTTGTCCAAATTGTAAGTCAGGTTCAGCCGACGGGCAGTTTGAAGAAATTTGTCTAGGTTGGCGTCGTGGTCCTGCGTGTCGTGGCCGCAGATGGTGATATTGTCCAGATACAGGAAGGTAGCAGTTAGCCCGTTCTGGTCCACCATCCTGTCCATTTCCCGCTGGAAGACCGCGACACCATTCGTGACCCCGATTAGTACCCTGAGAAATTGATATAGCCACCCATTCGCTTCAAAAGCCGTGAATGGTCGGTCCTCACAGCGGATCGGGAGCTGGTGGTAGGCCGAACGTAGGTCAATGGTGGAGAATATGCGGTATTGGGCGATCTGGTTCACCACATCCATGATGCATGGCAGGGGGTACGCATCCAGGAGCGTGAAGCGGTTAATGGTCTGGCTATAGTCGACCAACATCTGTAGCTTTTCCCCATTCTTGACAACCACCACCTGGGCTCTCCAGGGACTTGAACTGGGTTTGATGATGCCCTCATCCAGCAATCTGTGCACCTCACTCCTAATGAATTGCCTGTTTTCTTAACTATATTGCCAACTTTTGGTGGCCACAGGCTTCCAGTCAGGGGTGAGGTTTGCGAAGAGTGCTGGCGGGGCAATCTGGAGTGTGGAAAGGCCGCAGGATTGGCCCCGGGGCACGGGGGCAGGTTGCTCGGGTACTTCGGGGGTGGGGCGATGGCAGACCGAGAGGGGGCGTGGGGTCCCCCAAAGTGTAGGGACACCGTTCAGAACTGACACTGAAAGTCTAATCCCAGCAACACTGGGGTGCACAATTGGGGAAGAACGAATAATTTGAAGTGGGTGACCGTTACGCCTTGTAGTTCCAGCGTGGCGATGCAATACCCCTTTATCCCAGTCGAGTGCGACCTCGTCGCTAATGAGATCCTCTGGGTAGTGGGGATAATGTCAAGTCCCCAACGGAGGGCCAGATCTGGCTGGATAAAACTGTCAGTTGACCCAGAGTCAAATAAGCAATTGGTGTAATGTCCATGCACTTTAATCAGTTCCATTGCTCTGGTGAGGGGATGAGAGCATTGCTGGTTTAGTGTTATTGAAGCAGTTGAGAGGGGAGTTCCGTGTGATGACGTCACGCAACGGGATGACATAATAGACGTAGTCAACGCTGGAGGAGCAGGTTGGAGGACCTCCCAGAAGTGCTGTTGTGGCGGCGTCGGCGGATGAAAGGTAAATAGTGGGGTTTGTAGTTGCTCGCAGTTGGCGGTGGGTAGGTCTTCGGTCGCGGCGGTCGGGCCCCGGCGGTTGTCAGTGATGGACGCTAGGGTGAGTACCTGGTTGGCCGCGGCGGGTCCCCAGTCGGTCATGGTGGCCGCATCGGCGGCAATGTAGGCAGCGGCAGACGGGGAGCGGGCAGCAGCAGCAGTAGCGTTGGCCGTGGGGGTGGCTGTGGCGGCAGCAGCGTCGGCCCCGGAGGTGGCTGTGGTGGCGGTGGCAGCAGCAGCGGTTGCCACAGTCGGGACCGAGGCCGGGTCGAGTGTTCCGCACGGGGGCGAGAGGTGGGCCAACACCATGGTTGCCAGGGTGGGCTGCCCCTTCCGGGTTCGGCGTCTCCGTGACGTCAGGCGTTGCCGTGCAGGGGAGCCCTCGCTCTCATTGGACAAGAGCTCTGGGGAAGAAGAGTTTGATTGGGATAGTGCCGATTGGGCTTCACACGAGGCACTGTATTTGCCGGCGGCCATTTTAGACCTACAGACTGCAGCAAAGTGGCCATTTTTAAGGCACTTCTGGCACCTGGATTTTCTTGCTGGGCACTGGGACCTGCTGTGCTTGTCCCTCCCACAGAAATAACATCTTGGGTTCGCAGGGGGCAGTGTAGCAGCAGCCGACAGGCCGTCAGTATATCGGGGGGGTGGTAGGGTAGAAGGGCACTCTACTCACATTAGAACGAGGGGTCCAGTCCCTAGAGAACTCGTTGGACTTTAAGGCTGCATCCTCCATTGTGATTGCAATCCGGGCCACGTCCTCTAGTTTTCCTACCCCTTGTTCGAGCAAGCGCAGCCTCACTTCGTTCGATCGGAGCCCGGCCACATAGGCATCCCAGACGAGATCGTTTGTGATCTCGGCAGCAGTTTTGTCCACACAGTTACAGTCCTTGCCCAACACCTTTAATATATGTAAATATGCCCTGCTAGGCTCGCCGGGCTGTTTCTTCCTCGAAGCAAGCACAAGCCGGGCATGAACTCTTTTCACCGGTTGATCATACAGTTCTTTCAGTACCTTTATGGCTGCGGTGTAAGTGGTCTCATCCTGGATGTTCTCGTAGACTCTCAAGGACACCATAGACAGCAATGCTGTTAGACACTGGTTATCCTCCTCTACCTGAATGAATGTCAGGAAGTTTTCAAAGTTCAGCAGCCAGAACTTAAAGGCTTTGAAGGCTGTAGCTGACTGTGGGTCGATATCAAGTTTTTCTGGCCGAGTTAAACGCTCCATCCCTTTCAAAAAAAATTCTTTTTGCTAATAAAATTGTAGAGCTCGTCAAAAGAATCAAAGACTTGTTGATCCAAACCAAGGATTTTATTAGCAAAAGACAGGAGCTCTTCACAGGTGGCTGACCAGTCCGGAATGATCCGACCTGGCTAGGGACACAACCCTTTAAGGCCCAGACAGTAGGCGTGGCTTAGCTCTCAGCCAATCGCTGTAAGCACAGTCTAGATACTGTAACTATATACACTATATACATTGGTGATAGATCTGTACTATCACAGCTGCCTCACAGGAAGTCACAGCAGCAGCACACCTTGAGGGTCCCAAGTGCTTTTTCTGTGGACAAAGAAACCGCCCCAGAGCCCTCTGCCCTGCCAGAGAAAATGTCTGTTCCAACTGTGGAAATCTTGGGCATTATGCAAAAGTCTGCAGAAACCCCAAGGCCACAACCAAGGCCCATTCTCATGCTAATGAGAGGCTGGAAAGCTCTTCTTTCTTCACAGACAAACAGAAGAAGAAGAATGCCATGTGCAGCCAGCCATCTTGGTCAAACGCTACAGAGCAGAGGACACAGTCTTCAGGAGATGAATATGATGCCAAGTACTGTCGGATGGAAGGACACTAAGGACACACCAGACTTGCTTCCCTACGCTTGAATCAGGCAAGTCCACACAATTTATCTGATGCCACTGTGTGCATCAAAATGAATGATGTGAGGTTAAAGTGCTTAATAGATAGTGGAAGCACTGAAAATTTTATTGACCAGGGGTTAGTCAACCACCTTGCCCTCCCTACACGCCCGAGTGAGCACCAGATCCTGTTAGCAGCCAGCAGCCTTGCGGCTGAGGTAAAACAGTTTTGCAGGGTTACTCTAGAAATCCAGGGCACAAAAATACGAAGGGTTCAAATTACTAGTACTCCCTCACCTCTGTGCCCCGGTACTATTGGAGTTAGATTTTCAGTGCCTGTTAGAAAGCATTACAATAGTAATGCACACCAATAGCCACAAAGAGCAGGAGGTACAGCCTGAGGGACAGAGCCTTCATTAGGACAGAGGTCCGCAGGCTACTACAGGAGGGCATTATAGAGCAGAGCACCAGCCCCTGTAGAGCCCAGGTGGTTGTAGTAAAGTCAGGAGAAAAACTGCGCATGGTAGTGGATTACAGCCAGACAATCAACAAATTTACACAACTAGATACCCCCTGCCACACATCGCAGACATGGTCAACAACATTGCGCAGTATAAGGTGTTCTCCACCATAGACCTGAAGGCAGCATACCAGCAAATGCCCATTAGAAACAGCAATTGCATTTACACGGCATTTGAGGCAGACGGCAGGCTGTATCAATTTCTGCGACACCCCTTCGGTATCACCAATGGAGTGTCCCTGTTTCAGAGAGAAATGGACCAAATAGTAGATGAGTTTCAACTGAAAGCGGTGTTCCCCTACTTACACAACCTGACAATCTGTGGCCACACTTAGGAGGATCATGACATGAATTTAAAACGCTTCTTCCCAGGCAGCCAAGGAAAGGAACCTAACGTACAACAGGGACAAATTTGTCTTTAGCATCAGGAAGTTGCCAATCCTTGGCTACATAGTGCAGAATGGGGAAATCAGCCCAGATCCAACCTGTATGCCCCCTCTCCTAGACCTCCCAGTGCCACACACGCTGAAAGCACTAAAAAGGTGTTTGCGACTGTTCGCTTACTATGCCCAATGGGTACCCAACTACGCCGACAGGGCCCGCCAACTTATAAAAACCTCAGTTTTCCCACTGTGCAGCCACCAGAGCATTCAGGGACATTAGGGACCATATCGCTAAAGCTACTATGCGGTCCATAGATGAGTCGATCCTGTTTCAAGTAGAAACGGGTGCATCCAATGTGGCTCTGGCAGCCACCCTAAACCAAGACGAATGACCGGTGGCCTTTTTCCTCGCGAACCCTACAGGGGTCAGAGATAAGACACTCAGCAGTAGAAAAGGAGGCCCTAGCCATTGTGGAAGCAATAAGGCACTGGCGACATTATCTGGCATGCAAACACTTCACCCTCATCACGGACCAACGGTCTGTGGCTTTTATGTTCAATAACCAGAACAGGGGGAAGAATTAAGAACAACAAAATCCTGCGCTGGTGGATAGAATTGTCTACATTTAACTACGACATTCTATATCACCCCAGGAGACTCAACAAGCCCCCGGACATGCTGTCCAGAGGCACTTGTGCCATCCTTAACCCCACGTCCCAGTTGCAGAACTTGCACAATGAGCTGGGCCATCTGAGGGTCGCTCGACTGTTTCACTTCATTAAAACCCAAACCCTCTCATTTTCGGTAGAGGAAGTGAAGTCAGTGAACAAGAGCTGCCCCATCTGTGCAGAATGCAAACCGCAATTTTACCGGCCAGACAAAGCCATCCTGATAAAAGCTGCCAAATCTTTTGAGCGCCTCAGCCTCGATTTTAAATGCCCATTCCAGTCCAATAATAGAAATGTCTATTTCCTAAACGTAATAGATGAATATTCCCGTTTCTCCTTTGCAATCCCGTGTTCTGATGTATCAGCAGCCACTGTTATAAAATGCCTCTAACCCATCGTCAGCATATTTGGGTACCTGAACTACTTACACACAGACAGGGGGGCTGCATTCATAAGCGCAGAAGTACAGCAGTACCTGCATGAGAGAGGGATTGCTACCAGCCGCGCTACCAGCTACAATCCCAGAGGGAATGGACAAGTTGAAAGGGAAAATACCACTGTCTGGATACCGTCCTCTTGACTTTAAAGGCAAGAGACCTGCCTGTTACTAGATGCCAAGAAGTGTTGGCAGAAGCCCTACACTCTATATGTTCTTTGTTGTGTACTGCCACTAACGTGACCCCACATGACCGTATCTTTTCTTTCACAAGGAAAGCCACGAAGGGCACAGTGCTTCCTAAATGGATGATGACACCGGGACCTATTCTCCTCCAGAAGCACTACAGACCCCACGAAGTGGACCCACTGGTGGATCAAGTGGAGTTGAGGCACGCGAACCCTCAGTACACCTTTGTCACGTTCTCAGATGGAAGAGAAGACTCGGTGGCCACCAGGGATCCACGCCGGCTGGATGTGTGAACAACGCGGAGGAAACACAGATGTCTATGGATCAACAAGGAGCACAGCAGCAGTCACTAGAACAGTCGTCCATCGAGTCACCCCAGAGGATTATACCACCCACCACAGAAATCAGGACCTTGGTTACACCCACCCCACAAAATATCACCACCCTAGACTTGATGGTAGGACCTAATCACATACAAGAGGATCCCCAGCCCACACGGCCACATGGCCATCTAGTACTTCCCACTCCCAGACATCCACCAAGAAAGACCGAAAGGCAGATGGCACTCCCCACCCCTATACCACTACCGAGGAGGTCCAGAAGGCAACGGAAGCCATGAAAAATTTTGGACTTATGAACTTACAAACAAGGGAAAGAGGACGGGGGGGCATTATTTTTTTAAGGGGGGGTGAATATGGTGATATGTAATTACACCACTAGGTCACCAGGGGTCATCCCGGTGACCTTGTACATAAAACAGTCCAGAGCTACAGTCTAGCCTTCCAGGTTTGTCTTGCAGAGAGACAAAACCTCTTAGTGTACATATTAGTTTATTAAAGCTGTCTTATACTTGCACTGTTGGTGTGGTTATTGTTAGTACAATTTAATAAACTATAACACCCCCCCCCTTTTTAAAAATTGTTATTCCCCCCGCCCTCTTTCCCTTGTTTGTAAGTTTATAAGTCCAAACATTTTTGTGGCTTCTGTTTCCTTCTGGACCTCCTCGGTAGTGGTATAGGGGTGGGGAGTGCCATCTGCCTTTCGGTCTTTCTTGGTGGATGTCGGGGAGTGGGAAGTACTATATGGCCATGTGGCCGTGTGGGCTGGGGATCCTCTTGTATGGGATTAGGTCCTGCCATCAAGTCTAGGGTGGTGATATTTTGTGGGGTGGGTGTAACCAAGGTCCTGATTTCCGGGGTGGGTGGTATAGTCCTCTGGGGTGACTCGATGGACGACTGTTCCAGTGACGGCTGCTGTGCTCCTTGTTGATCCGTAGACATCTGTGTTTCCTCCACGTTGTTCACACATCCGGCTGGCATGGATCCCTGGTGGCCACCGAGTCTTCTCTTCCATCTGGGAATGTGACAAAGGTGTACTGAGGGTACACGTGCCTCAACTCCACTTGATCCACCAGCAGGTCTGCTTTGTGGGGTCTGCAGTGCTTTCGGAGGAGAACAGGTCCTGGTATCATCATCCATTTAGGCAGCACTGTGCCCGTCGTGGCTTTCCTTAAGAAAGAAAAAATACAGTCATGTGGGGTCATGTTAGTGGCAGTACGCACGACTTGTGGAGAGCCTTCCACCCACGCTTGTAGTGGCCCCTTTCTGATCAGACAGCGATTTAGGGTTGGCGGCGCCTGTACTGGCGAACCCATGGGCAGGCAAGGCTCTTGGCTGTTTTTTACCTGTCCTATTGTACTTCTGTGGTCTTCCCCGCATTCCACCACGATTCCAGTACAGCGGTCCCTCGCCGTTTCTGTCCTCGGATGCACATGCGTGCTAGTCGTCCCCAGATTCCATTCCTCAGGAAGAGTCTCCAGATGGTTGGGAATGCGCATTGGAGCAGAAGCAGCTTCCATCCTAGTAGCTATCATATTAGTTTATTAAATTGAACTGACAATAACCACACCAGCAGCGCGAGTATAAGACAGCCTTAATAAAATAATGTGTACACTAAGAGGTCTTGTCTCTCTGCAAGACGAACCTGGAAGGCTAGACTGTAGCTCTGGACTGCTTTATATTCAAGGTCACCGCACCGAGATGACCCCTGGTGACCTAGTGGCATAATTACTTATCACCACAGTGTGTGTGTGTGTGTGTGTGTGTGTGTGTGTGTGTGTGTGTGTGTGTGTGTGTGTGTGTGTGTGTGTGTGTGTGTGTTCATCTCGCATCATGTAGAAGATAGGCGGCCACTGGTATCAGAGCCCAACCTGAATCTGATGTGAATGCCTGTAGTACTTGTTAGCATCTTTCCATTTGATTCCTATGTGTACAATAACGTTACCGCTGATTGTGCCACTTATGTCCAGACTGGTCTCTCTGTGAATCCTCTGCACCTGACACTATACCCTATACCACACTCAGAATCAGAATTTATTGTCATGAGCAAGTCACAAAATTCGTCGTTTTGTGGCAACATCACAGTGCAAACGTTCATATAAATCACCTTCCAACATAGAATTAAACTAGTGCATGAAAAGTCAAAGTGAGGCAGTGTCTTTGGTTCATTGATCGCTCAGGAATCTGATGGCAGCCGAGAAGCTGGGGTGATGGGGGAGGAAACTCCCCTCCAAAATTTGGGCAAAACAGTGGGGAAAGTTCGGCAAAGCAAAAAAAAAAATCGGACAGAGAAAAATTCTGACGTTCTCTTGGTGCGGGTGGGGGGAGGTGGTCACTAAAATCAGCCATCATCCTTGACTTACTCCAGACTACTGCCGGATATATCTGACGTCCCCCAGAGTGACTGTCTCTCCCAGTTGTGCCTTGGGCCGGCGCTACCATTAGGCAAATGAGGCAGCCGCCTTGGGCACACACCACAATGGAGGGGGAGAGGGGCGCTGCCATGAGTTGGACAAGTTCAGCTCAACTCCAGCTACCTGTTTGCAGAGTGCCCTGACCAACACGTGGTGATCAGGTAAGGCTTTAATTATTTTGCGGAGGTGCTGTCTGGGGAGTGAGGGGCTCGGGGAGGGCAACGGGATAGCAGCACCCCAAGTGAGAGGGCAGTGGGGGGGGGGTGGTAACATTGGGTCAGTTCTGGATCACTGGGGCCCAGTCTGTCTCTCCCTTTCTCCCCAGTCTCTGCTTCCCCACCCCTACCTGTGGTCTCTGCTCTGCTCTCCCTGGTCCCCATTCCCCCCACCCTCCCCATCCCCGGGTGCAGTGCAGGCCCCATGTAAAATTTCAGTCAATTCAACTCCTCTATTACCAAAGAGTCCTTATATGCCTATGGCTGTCCCTGTACTGCTGAGTACTTGTCTCCAGGCTCCCGCACCTTTTACCTGATGGTAACAGAGTGAACAGGGCATGGCCTGGATAGTGGGAGTCCTTGAGGAGAGAGGCTGCTTTCTTAAAATGCCACCTCTTGTAGATGTCCTCAATGGAGATGATGTCACAGGCTGAGTTAACAACCCTCTGGAGTATTTTCTTGTCCAGATGATTGGTGCCTCTGTACCAAAGAGTGATGCAACTGGCCAGAATGCTCAGCCTGCTGGGTGGCTTTCTTAGACATGTGGTTCTTCTCAGCTGCAATTGGCTCAGATCAGGGGAGTGCCCTGTCTGTCTTCAACGTTGTGCGGGATGGTAGTTGCAAAGCATCGGACTGGAGGTCAACATTGAGGATCATCAAAACGGTCGAGAAGATCACTGGGGTCTCCCATTTCTCCACTGACGACATTCACCAGGGCTCAAAGATTTACTGAGGGCCCTTTGACCCTGTGAGAGATGAGGAAACTTGACATAAAATATGAAAGATGGGGAAACTAGTGCAGACACATGGAGTGATGGATTAAACCAGTATGAACAGGCTAAGCATGGAAATTAGGATGCAGGAAGCAGAGTCAGCCTATGTAAGATAAGAACCTTCTAGTCCTTTCGACAGGATCAGTGAGCCCACCGTATGAATAAGATAAGGAGAGGCAAGGAATAATAGAATGTAGGAAGTAGAGGTAATATGAATGAGATAAGGGTCTCCTAGCCCTAGACAGAAGTACCAAGTTCTACATATATAATTAGTAAGCCTTACACAGATTTATCAAGTTATGTATATTAAATTAGTCAACCCTAGACAGGATTAGCGAACTCTGCATATGAAGGGACTATATCTGAGAGTTGGAAAGGTGTGAATGGGGACAAGGGCAAGGTTGTGAATAAGGACAATGAGGATAATGACATGACACCGACAGGATACCCCCTGGTCCTCCAAGTGCACAGAAACAGCACATAGGCAGGCAGGATTACCTCATGCCAAACCTCTCCAGCAGGCAGAAGAATGTAAGGGGGAGGGTATTCCTATACTGAAATTCACTGTATAAAAGTTGGGTGAGCCCCAGTGTATGTGTGTATTCCCATGGTAAAGGGAAGCACCCAACTTTGCATTGTTGTACAATAAATGTTCTTTGTTCTCAATTTTTGTCTCGAGCAATTTCTCTGAAGGTACATCTATTTCTAACAAATGGGGGCTCGTCCAGGATCACACTCCCTCCACTGACAGAGTGCCCGACGGCGGGGGTAGGTGAACCCCAGCTGATTCAGCTGGACTCACGGACGGAGGGTGACTGGTCAGTGGATGAAGCGAGTGATATCCGAGAAGAGGCATTGAGAACAAACAACGAGAGGAAGTTAAGGAAGCGGGCTAGAGATTGCTACTGGAACTCGGTAAGAGGAATTCTACTTGCCTGTTAGTATGGGAAGTGTGGGTAGCAAGGAAGAGAATCCTAGTGAAGGATGTGAGAATCAGATAACCACGTACAGCCCATTGGGATTAATGTTATCTGATTATGGCTCGGGAAGAGCCCGTGGAAAGAACAAACTGACCATGGTCAGGTATTGTTGTATAGAATGGGTTAAAAGCCCGATTAAAGGGAGTTCCGTATACTGGCCAAAGTTCGGATCCGATGATGACTGGATGTGTCAAGCCTTGAACATGTGGCTCTATCAAAACCAGAAAGATAATCTTGAGAGCAGGGAATATGCAGCCTGCTGGCTCAGGGAACCATTCAATCAATTGCTTTTGAATGAGAAAGAATGCAAGGACAAGAGAGATGAGGAACCTTTTGTCCCTGAATCACAAGGATGGGATGTGTTACATTCCCTTCCTCCACCTTATGTTCCTCCTATGCCGGCTCCTATCTTTCCTCCCCCTCCTATGCTCTACCCTTCTGCACCTTTCCCTCCTCCCCCACAGATAGAGAAAAGAGAAGAAAGTAGGAGTGGTATGATGACCCTTCACAAAGTACTCGATTACCACCTCTATTGACAAGAGAGAGAGGCAACTTTAATTTAGAGCAGTGTGAGACCCTCCAGGAAGAAAGGGCAGAACCCTTTGATTCATTTCCCAGAGAGCAGGAACCTAGACATAATAAGCCAGAAACTAACTGGATGAGACCTTTACGGGAAGTTCCCATAGGAGGGGGTCTCGGTTTTGTAAATGTGCCCCTAACTAGTCCAGAGGTGTGTAATTTTAAGAGAGAATGCCCAATGCAAGCCAGGGAGACACGACCTTATGCACCGATGTGTTGGAATATAGGGGTTAATTAATCATAGAAAATATGTAGAATATATGCTTATGTACTATTCAGTTTGTATACATGAATCAAGTACAATCTTCTTCAGCATGATGCTGAACCAAGCCATGAAAGACCCCAACAATGAAGACGCTGTTTACATCCGGTACCGCACGGATGGCAGTCTCTTCAATCTGAGGCGCCTGCAAGCTCACACCAAGACACAAGAGAAACTTGTCCGTGAACTACTCTTTGCAGATGATGCCGCTTTAGTTGCCCATTCAGAGCCAGCTCTTCAGCGCTTGACGTCCTGCTTTGCGGAAACTGCCAAAATGTTTGGCCTGGAAGTCAGCCTGAAGAAAACTGAGGTCCTCCATCAGCCAGCTCCCCACCATGACTACCAGCCCCCCCACATCTCCATCGGGCACACAAAACTCAAAACGGTCAACCAGTTTACCTATCTCGGCTGCACCATTTCATCAGATGCAAGGATCGACAATGAGATAGACAACAGACTCGCCAAGGCAAATAGCGCCTTTGGAAGACTACACAAAAGAGTCTGGAAAAACAACCAACTGAAAAACCTCACAAAGATAAGCGTATACAGAGCCGTTGTCATACCCACACTCCTGTTCGGCTCCGAAACATGGGTCCTCTACCGGCACCACCTACGGCTCCTAGAACGCTTCCACCAGCGTTGTCTCCGCTCCATCCTCAACATCCATTGGAGCGCTCACACCCCTAACGTCGAGGTACTCGAGAGGGCAGAGGTCGACAGCATCGAGTCCACGCTGCTGAAGATCCAGCTGCGCTGGATGGGTCACGTCTCCAGAATGGAGGACCATCGCCTTCCCAAGATCGTATTATATGGCGAGCTTTCCACTGGCCACCGTGACAGAGGTGCACCAAAGAAAAGGTACAAGGACTGCCTAAAGAAATCTCTTGGTGCCTGCCACATTGACCACCGCCAGTGGGCTGATAACGCCTCAAACCGTGCATCTTGGCGCCTCACAGTTTGGCGGGCAGCAGCCTCCTTTGAAGAAGACCGCAGAGCCCACCTCACTGACAAAAGGCAAAGGAGGAAAAACCCAACACCCAACCCCAACCAACCAATTTTCCCTTGCAACCGCTGCAATCGTGTCTGCCTGTCCCGCATCGGACTGGTCAGCCACAAACGAGCCTGCAGCTGACGTGGACTTTTTACCCCCTCCATAAATCTTCGTCCGCGAAGCCAAGCCAAAGAAAACTATTCAGTTTGTATACATGAATCCAGTACTATGTAACAATTTAATATTTACCTCATGGTGAAGGGAAAGAGTAATGTAAGTAAGGGACACCACAGTATGTAGCAAAATTGGCTGATTACAGTAGGTTTAGAATTGCCTGCTCCCAAAATACAAAAGAGATGTATGAAACAATTTAGTAGGAATGTTAAGACAGAAGGAGGTGTTGATTAGCACAAACAAAAGAATCCTGACAAAGACTGTCAGAAACAAAGAGAATGGAATCAGTAAGAAGCTAAGACAGAAGGAGATGTTTAGTAGAACAGAAGAACAGATGAGAACAAAGAAATAATTAGAAATATCTGGGATATGAATTGATTTCTGATCAAAACCACAGGATATTCTGACCTTGAAGATTAAAAAAAATGGGAGCTCTACACCCCAGATAACTGCAGAGCAGGAAATTACTTGTGATAAAGCTCATGCAAGAAATCTAGCAAAGAAAGCCAACTTTTGTTCTGTATAAGGTTGAGCTATATAAACTGTAGAGACTGGACAGTAGAGGTCAGTCTTGGGGAATAGCTCACTGTGCAGGTGACCTATGAACTAATGTCTGAACCAGAGCTCTGTTAAGCTTTATTCTTATGCTGTGTAATAAACTGATTCTCCTATCACTTCATTTAACAAACACGCTGGACTCAAACGACACATAGACTAAATTAAGGGTAGGGTAAAGCCAGAGTCCGACAGATGAAGCAGATTATGAATAGGGGGGGTCACGGTTCTCAGTCAATACACACCGTGAGGCTGCACGGAGAACCATTAGTAAATTTAAGCATAGGACCCCACAGTGACAAGATGGTATTTTTAGTTGATTCCGGGGCAACCTGGTCTAGTATTTTACATCAACCCAAGGGTGTTAGGATAGAAGGGACAGTGATAGTTTTGGGAGTAGGAGGAAGAGATTTTACAGTCCCTGTATTAAGAGATGTGAGAATTCAAATGGGCAACAAGATAATCACAGAGGATCTTCTACTAGTTCCCCAAGCTGGAGTTTGTTTGTTAGGACGAGATTTACAGGACCAATTGGCTATCGGCACCAGACCACAAGAATCAAGTATCGGGGTTCAACTATATGTATTAAGCGAGGAAGATCGAGAACTTATAAATCTGAAAGTATGGGCAGAAAAAGGCAATAGAGGAGTGTTAGATATTCCTCCCCTGCAAGTTACTCTAAAAGATCCTGAGCAAGTAATTAGACGAAAGCAGTATCCAATTCCGATGGCTGGCCAAAAGGGGCTGCAGCCAGTAATTGACCAGTTGGTGAAAGATGGTATACTCGAACCTTGTATGTCACCTTTTAATACCCCAATTTTACCTGTCCAAAAACCAGACGGTACCTACCGATTAGTGCAGGACTTGAGGGAGCTAAACAAGATTATTCTCACCCATCACCCAGTTGTACCTAATCCCTATACAATAATGGGTAAAATCGATCCCCATAGTAAATGGTTTAGTGTGATTGACCTCAAAGATGCTTTCTGGACCTGTCCATTAGCAACAGAGAGCAGAGACATGTTTGCCTTTGAATGGGAAAATCCTTTTACTGGACGCAAGAATCAATACCGGTGGACTGTCCTTCCCCAGGGCTTTACAGAATCGCCAAATTTATTCGGTCGGGTCTTAGAATCCTCAAGGATGTGCTGAACAATTAGATCAATTTTTGGGACCAAATACATATACCTGGGATGAGTTAACATCTATCTTTAAAACACTCTTTACTTTGGCATGACCAGCTTTTACAGATCACACAAGAAGCATTTGTCCAGAGGTCTGAGGATAAGCAGAAAGGAAAGGCTAAGATTTTGATGCAGGCAGTCAAGGGAGTAGTGGAGGAACAAGGAAAGGGTAGGGACTGTGTGCCAGCTCCTGGACATTGGGAGAAGCGCCGGGAGTGGGAGAGTAGAGAACAGAGATAATTTCATAAATCACAACTTCACACTTCAGTCACTGACCGATATTAATTAAAATTCATGCTGAAATGTGAATGTCATAAATATGTAAGATAAAGAGATCTGATGTGTAAAGTTGCTGTACCAGCCAGTTGAAGGGGGAGTGTGCATGCCCCTTTAAGCACATTGTGGCACTTGAAACTGAGGCTTCAGGCTCCTGTCTTACAGTTAGAGGTATGGAGCCCTATCAATAGATTTAGTATATTTCTTCTACACATTCAGCAGTCAAGGTCCGTGAGTTTAAAGATCGCCCACCTCTGGAGAATAAAGAAACCTCTGGGGATTCCAATAATTTTAATGATTGATTTCTCTGGTGCATTTTCCTCCGGCGTGAAATTAATGCCTCAACACAATTTCTCTGTATTGCCGCTGTAATTTAGTTCATGATAACTCCCCCCCCCCCATTCACCAGGTTTATATTTAAATCCAGTCGTGCGGAAGTTACATTGTAAATAATCACGAAGGTAAACCCTGCGCGACTGGATTTAGCTTAATGGAGAAATAAACCTGCGAACTGGTCTATGGTGGTGTGTGAGTACTGCAATAGGTGGAATATGATTTAAATTGGTGGCATAGTTCAGAACAATTGGGTGCATAGGAATAATAATATCATTAATAGCTCACAGATCTTGTACCAGATGCTATTCAGTACGTCTCGGCTTCAGGACTGGAAGATTGGCATGTTACAGAGAAATTGGCATGGCACCAATATTTCTTGATTCAATAATGACTCCACAAGCTCCAGGATTCATGCAGCAGAACTTTTAAGTGGAATATAATAGAAACTAGCCTGTACTTAAATGATTGTGTGTGCAATCTTCATAAGAACATATTTTAAATTTTTTTGGTGCCGGTTTTACAGACTGTTTTAAATAAGGCCAGCTCCTGTGAGCTGTGGCACAAAGCATTTAATGTTTAAAATTACAATACCGATGTTAAGTAATCGTCAAATTCGTTGCCGTCGGCAGTGACAAAGACATGTCTTATTCCCACTCGGCTATTTTAAAATAAATTCATTTAGAATATAGTTAATATCAGTCGCTGAATCATTATGGCTAATTGTGTACTTAAGGCAGAACTAAAGGTTGAATATGTTTTAAGTTCTCTCGCAGGGGCTCTTGTGCTGCAGTGTCTGTTATGTACTCACTCTAACAAATTGCAGGTTGGTTGCCCCATACAGACAAGCAGCTTCAACTGCGTTTTAATAAGGTGTAATATATTCAAAACCCATGGAAATATGGTTTGTGTTTCTTTTTACAATTTTTCTAAATATAACATTTACACTAACACAAAGAAAAGTCAGGTTGTTATGGTAAACGGTACCTTGCCCCAGAACGATTTTGGAAACTATTGTAAAACAAAACCAGATAAGGCATTAAATTGCAGCTATTCACTTTTAATTAGCATTTCACCAAGTAAACAGGATCGTGAACTAATAAATCCTGAGAATACATGGGCAGTTAATTAAGACAGAAGGGTTTATTAGTTCCAAACCCACCCCTAGAATATCCTATTCATTTTATTAAATCTGGTGATTGGGTTTATGTCAAAGCATGGCAAGATAACCAACTGAAACCAGTCTGGGATGGCCCCTATTGTGTACTTTTAATTACAGACACTGCCGTGCAAACGAATGAAAAAGGCTGGAACCACATCCAACGAATTAAACCAGCTACTGAACCACAGAATAACAACATTGATAATCTACCCTCCACCTGACATGCAGTCCTTCATCCTTCTGATCTCAAAGTTACACTACGCCGGGATAAAGTGCCGTAATGTTGTTTTTACCATTTACTGTATTGTTTACTTGTTGCTTGCCAATTTCTGGGACATCACTTAATTACTCACAATGTATTAAGTCCTCCTGGAATAGGGGCAGCAGAGGTCACAATTTTTTACCTTTAGAATGTAGAGCATAGATATAATGTATAGTCATAGTGGGATATGGGTTAACAAGGGATTCCAAAACGGACCAGGGGAACTGAACAGCTTTCGAGGAGTAGATTTAATTTGTATTTTAGTTTACACAGGTATTAAAGACAGGAGTTTTAAAAGGTTAGCACAAAGGAGATGGTGGGACAAAGACAGGCAGAATGCTAGTCAGGATTGTACATGTCGCAGAGAGAGAGAGTTAATACGTCTGCAGACAGACAGGCTTGGACTCACAAGTTCAATGATACTTATGCTAATGTTAGCAGACAAGCTGCAACACCCAGGTTAAACGATAAGAAACAATCCTCTCCAACTTGGTCTCTTCTCAAACATCCTTTGGGTCTCTCATACATTCAGAATGACAAACACCACCCCGTTAAGGGGAGCACCAGTTACAAACGACGTGAGCTGCTACAGAACTTTAAAGCTGCTTGGCATTTAAATCATTTAATCAGACTCCAGACAGCCTTGAACATCATCATCAAACGGAGATCGGTGGCCCTGAGTTTCAGGGCTGAAGAGGAACGGCAGATACAAGCCACAATTCAATGGAACCGCCTGGCTCTCGATTACTCGTTGGCTGCTGAAGGCAGCGTTTGTGAAAGACTGACTAAGGACAATGCTCACAACAGTCAGGCTGTTAAAGACATTTCTTCAGGAGTTCGAAAAGCTTCCCATACCCAGGTACAGACTTGGCAACCTTGGTCTGGTGTGGGATGGACTAGACTTTTTATTTGTAACTGGAGTCTGATACCCACAGCCCTTATAGCAGCTGGACTCGCTATCCTAACCATTATGGTGCTCCCCTGCCTAAAGACTTGTGTACTATTCTTAATTCATCGACCCCCTCGCCAGAACACAATCACCCAAAGGATGTGTGTTTCCCAACTTTCATCCGAAGATACTGAGACTGCAGTCCGTTTATTGACCAGCTGGGAAAAACACCAAATTGTCAAGTAAGTGTTGGAATCTAGGGGTTAAAACATTATGAAAGAAATGATTAATTAATAAGTTTATATGTACTGCATGGTTCAGGGAAAAAGAGGAATGTGATTAAGTGGCAATCACAGCATGGAGCAAAGTTGGCTGAGCAAAATTGTCTACTCCCAAAATACAGGGAGAGGAAATGCATAAAACGATTTAGGAGGAATGCTCAAACTGAAGGCCAGACCAGAACAAAGAATGGCCTGGAAGAAACAAAGGGAATGGAAAACCAGTCTAGGAGGAAGATTAAGGCAGGAGGAGGTGTTAAAGAGAACAGCAGAAATTGGCCAGACAAGAACAGAATGGTGATTAGAAATATCTGGGGATGAATTAATTTCTGATCCAATCAACAGGATAGTCTGGCTTGGAGGATTAAGATGGGAGCGCTACACCCCAGATATCTGCAAAATAGGAGATGACTTGTGATAACCCTTATGCAAAAAGATCTAGCAAAGGAAGACAACTTTTGTTCTGTATGATAAGGTTGATCTATATAAACTGAGCCAACTGGACAATAGGGGTCAGTCTTGGGGAATAGCTCACTGTGCAGGTGACCTATGAACTAATGACTGACCCAGAGCTCTGTTAAGTTTTATTCTTGTGCTGTGTAATAAATTGACTGTTGAACCGAATACCTTCTCCTATCACTTCATTCAAAGAACACGCTGGACTCAGACTACACATAGACTAAATTAAGAGTAAGGTAAAGCCAGAGTCCGACAATTTGGTGACCCCGACGTGATGAAGATGGAGAAGTGACGGAAGAAAAAGATACGAAACACCGGTCGATTGTGGTGTGGTGATAACAACAAGTGACCGTTCAACAAAGGGAGGTAAGCAGACGCCTGTTTAAACGAAGTTCTGCTATTGGCAACGATAAAATTGTGTGTTGTCACTACTCTGCAAAAGCCCTAGTTAAAGCCAAAGAATAAAATAAAAGGGGGTTGGAGTCCCCCTAGTAGAACAGGGTTGGAGTCCCCTGTAGAAAAAAGGGGGTTAGAGTCCCCCTAGTAGAACGGGGTTGGAGTCCCCTCGTAGCGATCTCGAGAGATAGGTTTAGACACTTGGCCAATTAGAATAAGGTGTATTGCGATAGTTATTTGTTTCTATAGTGTGTAATAAGTATTTGATTACGGATCATGTGCCATAGTAGTGTATAAGTATCTGTATAAGGTGCATTGTGATGGTTATTTGCTTCTATAATGTGTAATAAGTATTTGATTAAGGATCGTGTACCATAGTAGTGTATAATCAGTATCTGTATAAGGTGCATTGTGATAGTTATTTGTTTTTATAGTGTGTAATAAGTATTTGATTACGGATCATGTGCCATAGTAGTGTATAAGTATCTGTATAAGGTGCATGGTGATGGTTATTTGCTTCTATAGTGTGTAATAAGTATTTGATTAAGGATCATATATCATAGTAGTGTATAATCAGTATCTGTATAAGGTGTATTGTTTTATAGTTATTTGCTTCCATAGTGGATAAGTATCTGTTTAGGAATCGTCTAGTGTATCATAATAGTTTATAATAAGTATTTGTTTAAGGATTGTGTACAGTGTGCCGCTGGTGTTTATAATAACGTGGGAAGGGTCGAAGTAAATTGCAGGGTGTCAAAATCCTACCAGGGGAGAGACCCAGTGAAGTACGAAGTCTAAAGGGTTAAAGATCAGAACGGAGATGGAAGGAGTAAATAGGGATGTAGGGCAAGAGCTCGGGGGAGACAGAGGGGTTCCCCCATCTGTAAACCGACAGTGGGAAAAAACAAGGAATCAATTACTGGGAGGATTACCGAAGGGAGAGGAGGTACAGGCTATGGCACGGTACGAACAGATATGGAGAGAGCTGCAGAATCAGGGGAAGGTACCACGAGGGTTTGAAAAAATCCGGCTGGTACTGTACTTAGGAGAAGCAGAGAGGGAAGCAGCCAAGGAGGTACAGGAACATGAGGCAAAAGGACAAGGATCTATATGGAATAGAAGAAGGTTTAAACAACAGAGAGAAGTGAAGGAACAGAGAAGGGCAGATTTACACATTATGACATTGGCTTGCATGGCTGTGGAAGCGAACCTTCAACATGATATTAAAAAGGGATCCCATAACACTAAGGAGAATACGGGGGAGGTGAAGCCGTCAGCCCCGTTATATCCAGAGTTACCGGAGACATTGCCAACACCTTATCCTATTCCCCAAATGCCAGCGATGCAGATAAGTGAGGGAATAGTGAATGTCACTGAGTTAACAGGTCCAGAACTACATGAGGCGAAGGAGAGACTGAAGAGAGTTGCGCAGGAGAGAGTGGAGGAAACAAAAGAGTGGGTGCACGAAGTACAAAACGATAGATGTGCAGTAAGGAAAAATAGTAGGGGCTTGGGAAGTACAGATGAGAGAGAGCTGGGACAAGAAGAGGAGAATAGGAAGGGAAATGACCCAGCGAGTGTCAGATGGGAGCAGGAGAGAGAGCAGAACGAGGAAACTGATATAGCTAGTGTGAGTGTTGAGAGTGAAGAGGAGGAACAGCCAGTCACGATCAGGGGGAGCATGATCACACACAGAAGACAGAGTCAGGATAACCCTCGTTCCCCTTTGGGATATGCGTTGCGGGACAGGGAGGAAGTACGGCTTCCAGAAAGGTATAGACAGATGCCGCTAATTTATGAGGGTCCGCAAATTGGGGAAAGGTATCAACCCTTCTCATTCACCGACATGAATTGTATTTTGGACAAAATGCCACCTCCGACTGAGGGAGGTGGAGCGTGGATGGGAAAGTTCTGCCAATATACGATGGGACATAAGATAGCCATAGGGGATTGGAGAGCATTATTGGGTAAACAGCTTGGGCTGTGGGAGATACAGCAGGTAGAAATGATCGCAGGAATCACTAGGTGCCTCGATGCCGAGCCATTTGCCAACCATGCTACGGCAGTAGGAGGGGCAATGAGAGATAAGTTCCCCGTTCCCCCCGGTGTCATGCAGTCCCTGACCTTTTCCATAAAGGAGGATGAGGAGATCTTGACTTTTTTGAGTCAGTGTAAGGAGAGTTGGACGGATAAAGCAGGAGTCCACCCAGCCACAGATCCCTTGCAGACTACACTCTTTAGGTCTGCAGTAACGAGCGGACTGCCAGCTGGAGTTAGGGAGGCGTTAGAGAATAACCCTGATATTCCTGGCTGCTCGAATGAGCAATGGTAAAAACATTTGACCCATCACATGAAACGTTACAGGGCTAAGCAAAAGGAGGACAAACCAACTACGGAGTCGGCACAAGTGCAACTCCTTAAGCTTCAATTGGAAGAGGCTAGGAAAAAGGCAAATGAGACAAAAAAGAATTCCTCAAAGGGTGCGAACCAGATGATTCAGCAGCCACTGCAGCCACCACAAGGGAATAATATGAGTTGGCACCCGGCCCCATATTGGGCACCGGGTCCCACCTATGTGGCCAGAATGGGAGGTCCAATGGGGGGATTCCGAGTAAGAGGGAGAGGTCGGGGTGCTCCACGAATGCAACCAGCCGTATGTTTTGTATGCGGTCAGCCAGGACACTGGAAGAGAGACTGCCCCCTAGCTTGGGATCCTCGGGACACTGGGGGAAGGGGATATGGACCACCACAAAATGAGCATTGGGTCCAGCCCCAGAGATCGTCAGTGCCACCCCCAGTACATCAGGCACCCTATGCGGCTCTAGCTCCGAAGAGACAATTCCCTTTGCTGACAGAGGAGGAGCAATATTCCCCACAGTGACGGAGCCCGAGCACCCACGAGCAGGCTAGGTTGGCAGACCCTTTCCTGCAGATTAAAGTAATGGACATGGAAGTATCCTTTTTAGTGGATACAGGAGCCAGATTTTCAACACTCACTGGCACTGAATTTCAAGATAAAACATCATCCTCTAGCGTCCAGCTGATAGGGTTCTCGGGTCCACCAGAAAATCTGCCGTTTTCTACACCACTAGTCGCTTCGGTGGCGGGACAGACTTTTACACATCAATACATTTTGTCAGCCAGGTGCCCTACCAATCTTTTGGGCAGAGACCTGTTGGTCAGGTGCGGAGCATCGATCCTTTGTGGACCCAGCGGAATAGAGGTCACCTTTCCAAATGGATATTCTATGAACTGTTCAGTAACTACACTTCATTCCGGTTCTCAGATGTTGTTGGCAGCAGCTGGAGGATCCATGTCTGAGGGACAATGGGCTGACATTTACTGGGGGCTGTTGCAACCAGAGGACCCACTGAAGGGAGGGCTGCTAAAGCCTTATAATCAATGGAAGCCGTGGATCCAGACGTTACACCCGTATACCCCGCCCTCGGACCCCCCCCCATATGACCCTCTTTTACGATAGGGATGGGGATGAAATGTATCAGCATGCCTTTTATGAAGAGGTAGAGGACGTGCAATGGGAGATTAATTCGGACTACATAGTGGTAGGAAAGGAGGGAGTGGCCGCTGCGGTGGCACTGACATCTGAACAGCTGGAATGGTATGAGATGGCAGGTGAGGCCATTCCTCATGTCACCCTTGCAATTGGCACTACTCATCAGGCAAAAGATTTGGGACCGATGTGTCGGAACTTGAGGTCCTTTAGTGACTGGTCTGACACCCAAATACCGACAGTGCAGTTCTCCTCATCTGGTCAGGCATACAGAATTTTGTCCCCGACATTTGATCGAGTCCTCCTTGAGCATAGACAGATTGAACGCTTTCATGGTAGAGAGAAGATGGATCACCCCGACTCGGCCCCGATGCTAGATTCTCTCCCTGAGAACCTGTGGTCAATGGGATCAGCAGATGTGGGTTTTGATCCCATAACCTTTGAACTGTCAGATTACACCCCTATTTGGCAGATGCAGTATCTCCACAAACCTGAAGCTGAGGAAGGTTTGGCAGATACCATTGATGGCCTTATGTATTCAGGGGTGTTGGAACATTCGCGTTCTAGTTGGAATACACCCATCTTACCTGTTCCGAAACAGGACACGGGCAAATATTGGATGGCCCAAGACTTAAGGCGCATCAATGGTATTGTGCGAACACCCACAGTTTCAGTACCAAACCCATATACTGCCATGACTGCTTTAACCCCTAACCACAAGTGGTTCTCTTGCATAGATTTAGCGAATGCTTTCTTTTGCTTGCTGCTGGCAGAACCATTAAGAGATGTGTTTTCGTTCACGTATAGAGGTAGAAAGTTGCGGTATACTAGGCTTCCGCAGGGCTTTATCTTATCTCCAGGGATTTTCAATCAGGTGTTGAAAGAACAGCTGGGGGGGCTAGCACTACCAGGTAGGGTAGTTCTGATCCAGTATGTAGATGACATCCTATTAGCAGCACCTGATCATACTTCCTGTTTGGAGGCCACCTGTCTCCTGCTAGTGCAGCTGTTCAAGGCAGGCTTTAAAGTCTCTTGCTCAAATCTGCAATGCTGCAGACAGGTGGTCACCTTTTTAGGGAGAATGGTCTCAGCGAAAGGCACAGGGATTTCCCCTGCACATCGAACAGCGATACTACATCATCCAAAACCAAAGACAGTAAAAGAGATGCTTTCGTTTTTGGGTTTGTCAGGTTATAGTAGGCAGTTTATCCCATCGTATGGTGAGTTGACACATCCACTGCGAACTTTGGTGAATGAGCAGGGGATGAGGAATCTGGGAGCTGCACTTGATTGGACTGCACAGGCTGAGATGAGTTTTATTCTATTGAAGCAAGCTCTTACAACAGCTATAAATTTGGCGATTCCAAATTATAAACTACCTTTCTTTTTGGATGTTTCTGAAAAAGCACACACAATTGATGGTGTTCTTTTTCAGAAAAAAAGGGGGTGGAAGATGTGTGCTCATGTATGTGAGTATCACACTAGACCCGACGGAAGACAGGCACCCACCATGTACGAGACATGCAGCGGGAGTAGCAAAGATTTTACAAAAGGTGGCACACATAGTAATGGGACATGGCCTGACGGTATTAACAACACATAGCATTGTAGCATTTGTGAGCTCGACAGCATTTACAATGACTTCGCTAAGGCAGACGAGACTAGAAAAGATCCTGAATGCTCCAAATGTTACAGTTACCCATGAAGGCATTAACATGGCAGACAATATGGGAGAGGGAGAACCACACTGTTGTGAGAAGAGGGTAGTGAAGGATATTAAAATAAGACCTGACTTACAGGCTACACCCTTAAGAGAACCAGATGAAACCTTGTTTACAGATGGGTGTTGTTACAGACACCCCACAGATGGATTGAAAGCTGCCTATGCGGTGGTACGAAAAACTACAGGAGGATTTGAAGAAATCATTACAGGGACAGTGAGAGGAAAGGAGTCAGCACAACTCGCAGAACTACAGGGAATGATAGCAGCATTAGAATGGGCAGAAGGGAAGGAGGTCAATATATATACAGACTCGGCATATGTGGTAGGGACAATACAGGTTGAACTTAGTCAATGGATTAGAAGTGGGTTTTTAACAGCAGCAAGGACCCCAATTAAACACGAGAAGGACGTTAGGAAACTGGCTGAGGCCCTCCTGAAACCAAGGGCATTAGCAGTTCTTAAATGTAAAGGACATGATAGAACAGATAAGATGGTGGCTCGGGGAAATCAGGAAGCGGACATGGCCGCTAAAAGGGCAGCAGGATACGGCCCTCAGTTTATTATGATACAGGCAGACAGAACAGCACATGACTTATTACCACTGTGTAGGGTAGAAGTAATAATACAGGAACAAGTAAAGGCATCACCTCAGGAAAGGATTGTATGGGAGGAAAGGGGGGCAACTGAGGATCAAGGACTATGGAGATCGATAGACGGGAGGCCAGTTTTACCATCTGGACTCATGAAACCCCTCCTCGAGGAGGCGCATGGGCTAACACACTGTGGAAAGAAGCAGATGATAAGGTACTTGATACATTGGTGGCACCCCTTCCTGCCGGCGATGGTGGAGAACCATATTAGAGAGTGTGAGGTATGTATAGCTTTCAATGTAAAGGCGACTGTAAAGCCACATGAAGGTCAGTTCCCGCTACCTAAGTTACCAGGGCAGGAAATCGTACTTGATTATACGGACATGATTGAGAGGGTAAGTGGCTATCGATACCTCTTAGTAGCAGTAGATGTGTTCACAGGGTGGCCGGAGGCAATCCCTGCCAAAAGGGAAGATGCAAGGATGGTATGTAAATTCCTGATCAACCAGTATATTCCGAGACACGGATTTCCCAGAAAAATTAGGTCCGATAATGGAAGTCATTTTAAGAATAACGATCTACAGGAGGTAGAAGCAATGTTGGGACTGAAACATGCCTTTGGAATGGTGTACCATCCACAATCCCAAGGGAAAGTGGAGAGGATGAACCAAACAATAAAAGGTAAGATCGGGAAAGTACAGGCACGGACCAAACTAAATTGGGTGGATGCGTTGCCCCTGGCATTAATGTCAATAAGGAGTTCGGTAAGTTCTGTGACAGGATTTACTCCATATGAACTACAAACAGGGCACCAGTTTCCGGGACCAGGAGCCGGAATTCAGACTACGAAGAATGAGGTAAGTTCAATGGGATGCAAGCTTTATTATGAAAAACTAACGGCTCTGGTGTCAGATTTTTCACAACAGGTCACAAGTCCCAACAGAAAAGGGGAAACACCGATACCATCAGTCGAGGAGTGGGTTCTGCTAAAGGTCATCAAGAGAAAGTGGTCGGAACCCAGGTGGACAGGACCCTACAGAGTGGTGGAGAGGACGTCCCACGCAGTTCGACTACAGGGAAAAGGCGAGACGTGGTATCATTGGAGTCAGTGTCCAGCAACGGACCCACCGACACGGACACTGGAACAGATTCGAACGGAGATGATTGAGAACATGTGAAGCAACTACGGACTAAGAACACTCAACACGTCCCTTTTTTAAAGAGACTATTGGACTACGGTGACTGTGTATCAGTGGTTGACGGTATAATCAATTTATTGGCATCAAAACAATGAAGGGGGCTGTGATAGACACTATGTGGGGACTATGGGTGATGTTGTTCCTAGCCTTTGAAGCATCTGGAGAAGGAAACAACTGTACAAAGGGTTTGTGGTCAGCCTGGGAGGCCCATAACTAACCGAAACAGTACTTTGCGGATTGGACTGACGTTTCTGAACACTGAACTGAAGTGTGTTCATAATGGCCAAGTTTGTGAGGTTAAGTTTAACAAGGGGTCGGAGATGCCAGTCCTTGCAAAAACTCTTGAGCTCTTGGTCCCATAAGTTAACTGGTGGTTGGTCTCATTTTCATGAGACCAAAAGGGGGACTGTTGGAATCTAGGGGTTAAAACATTATGAAAGAAATGATTAATTAATAAGTTTATATGTACTGCATGGTTCAGGGAAAAAGAGGAATGTGATTAAGTGGCAATCACAGCATGGAGCAAAGTTGGCTGAGCAAAATTGTCTACTCCCAAAATACAGGGAGAGGAAATGCATAAAACGATTTAGGAGGAATGCTCAAACTGAAGGAGGTGGTGAGTAGCACAGGAGACACAGGCCAGACCAGAACAAAGAATGGCCTGCAAGAAACAAAGGGAATGGAAAACCAGTCTAGGAGGAAGATTAAGGCAGGAGGAGGTGTTAAAGAGAACAGCAGAAATTGGCCAGACAAGAACAGAATGGTGATTAGAAATATCTGGGGATGAATTAATTTCTGATCCAATCAACAGGATAGTCTGGCTTGGAGGATTAAGATGGGAGCGCTACACCCCAGATATCTGCAAAACAGGAGATGACTTGTGATAACCCTTATGCAAAAAGATCTAGCAAAGGAAGATAACTTTTGTTCTGTATGATAAGGTTGATCTATATAAACTGAGCCAACTGGACAATAGGGGTCAGTCTTGGGGAATAGCTCACTGTGCAGGTGACCTATAAACTAATGACTGACCCAGAGCTCTGTTAAGTTTTATTCTTGTGCTGTGTAATAAATTGACTGTTGAACCGAATACCTTCTCCTATCACTTCATTCAAAGAACACGCTGGACTCAGACTACACATAGACTAAATTAAGAGTAAGGTAAAGCCAGAGTCCGACATAAGACATTTTCAGTTAAAGACATCAGTAATACTGATCTAAAAGAGAAGTGAGGATTGTAAGAGATCAGTAACACTGATCTTTTTGAGAGATCAGTATCACTGATCTAAAAGAGAAGTGAGAATTGTGAGAGATGAGGAAACTTGACATAAAATATGAAAGATGGGGAAACTAGTGCAGACATGTGGAGTGATGGATTAAACCAGTATGAACAGGCTAAGCATGGAAATTAGGATGCAGGAAGCAGAGTCAGCCTATGTAAGATAAGAACCTTCTAGTCCTTTCGACAGGATCAGTGAGCCCACCCTATGAATAAGATAAGGAGAGGCAAGGAATAATAGAATGTAGGAAGTAGAAGTAGTCTGGGTGAGATAAGGGTCCCCTAGCCCTAGACAGAAGTACCAAGTTCTACATATATAATTAGTAAGCCTTACACAGATTTATCAAGTTATGTATATTAAATTAGTCAACCCTAGACAGGATTAGCGAACTCTGCATATGAAGGGACTGTAGCTCTGAGAGTCAGAAAGGTGTGAATGGGGACAAGGGCAAGGTTGTGAATAAGGACAATGGGGATAATGACATGAGAAGACACCGACAGGATACCCCCTGGTCCTCCAAGTGCACAGAAACAGCACGTAGGCAGGCAGGATTACCTAATGCCAAACCTCTCCAGCAGGCAGAAGAATGTAAGGGGGAGGGTATTCCTATACTGAAATTCAATGTATAAAAGTTGGGTGAGCGCCAGTGTATGTGTGTATTCCCAGGGTAAGGGGAAGCACCCAACTTTGCATTGTTGTTTAATAAATGTTCTTTGTTCTCAATTTTTGTCTTGAGCAATTTGTGTGAAGGTACATCTATTTCTTACAACCCCTTACCATCAGGAAGGAGGTACAGGAGCATCAAAATTGGGACTGCAAGGCTATGAGATTGGTGAACAGAATCCTGTAATTGAGTAAATCATCCCAAAATATTTGTATCTATTTATTTTAAATTATATCTCTGACTATCCATGTGATTATTTTGTGGTGTGTGTGTGTGTGTGTGTGTGTATATATATACCATGGTCTGGAGAAATGCTGTTTTGTGTTTTGTCTGGTTGTCTATGTACAGTCAGATAATTACTGTATTATAATTATCGCTTGGTCTTCGTGTGGCCAAATTTGGATGATTTTGTGCACTTTTGGTTATCTAACTACAAAAAAGATATGAGAGGGCAGAGAAGATTTCCGTGAATGTTGTCTGGACTTCAGGAACTGAGTTACAGGGAAAGGTTACACAGGTTTGTACTTTATTCCCTGGAGCGTAGAAGAATGAGGGGAGATTTGATAGAGGTATTTTAAATTATGAGGGGCTAGACAGAGTAAATATAGGTTGGCTTTTTCCACTGAGGGTTGGTGAGATACAAACCAGAGGACATGGGTTAATAGTGAAAGGGGGAAAGTTTAGGGGGAACTTCTTCACACAGAGGGTGGTGGGAGCATGGAATGAGCTGAAGTGGTGAACTTGGGCTCAGTTTTAACACTGAAGAAGATTTGGGCCAGGTATGTGGATGGGAGATGGTGCAGGACAGTGGGACTAGGCAGAAAAAAATGGTTTGGCACAGACTAGAAGGGCCAAAGGGGCCTGTTTCTGTGCTGTAATGTTCTAGGTTTTCACACTGTCTCAGAGCTTTTTGAAACTGGGAAATTCATGATCTACATTTCAGCTACTTGAAATGTCCTCACCTGGATGAAGTTTGCAACACTAATCCCCAATGGCCTTGTGCAATGTGGGTGAAAAATTCACCCTCCGGTAACAATTTGCTGAAGGGAGTCATTGAATTAAGCAGCTTCTGCGGGAGATAAAGAATGTTCAACGCTTCAGGTCTGGGACCTGAGATTTCCTCAGATTCCAGCTGCTGCAGTCTTCAAATTCACCCTCTCCACCACCCACCAAACTCCCCCCCACCCACGAGACTGCCCTTGCCTGCATCCTGGAGGCAGCCGTGGCTGAGGGATCACGGACTTAGAAACGTTGCTGGGTTTGCCACGGCATTTCGAGGCTCAGAGGAGAGCTTTCCTGCTCAAACTCTGCCTCGGGTCTGGGAGGGAACCGCAGGATGGGAGGGAGAGCAGGAAAAACAGGTTCTGCTGGATCAAAGGATCATTCTTTTTTTTGCGTCAGTTTTGTACTGTCTCCCTGCGACGGAGGCATTAGTGTATAGTTGACCTTCGTCTTCCTGACGGCCACAACCCCTCAACAAAGTCTACGCCATCGAAGCAAGGACAACCCAGTCAGTAATGGGGAAGTTAAAGCCTTCCACTGTGACAACCCTGTTGCTTTTACTGATTTCCAGAATCAGTCTGCATGACAATAGAAATTGATGAGGGTCGGGCAGTAGATGTGGTTTATGTGGATTTTAGCAAAGCATTTGACAAGATCCCCCACTAGACTCATCCAAGAAGTCATGAGGTGCGGACAGGATCAGTGGAACCTTGGCTGTGCGGAAGGGAAGTATTCAACCTGGAGGTCGGTGACTAATGGAGGTGCCCTAAGAATCTGTTCTGGGAGCTCTGCTGTTTGTGATTTTTATAAATGACTTGGATGAAGAGGCAGACGGATGGGTCAGAGATCTTGCGGATGACAGGAAGGTTGGAGGAGTTGTGGATGGAGCTGAAGGTTGTCGAAGGTTACACGAGGATGTAGACAGGATGCGGAGGTGTGCAGAGAAGTGGCAGATGGAGTTCAATGCAGAAAAGCGTGAGGTGATGCCTTTTTTGAAGGACTAACCAGAAGGCTGAGTACAGGGTTAATGGTCGGTTACTTCAGAGTGCGGATGAACAGAGGGACCTTGGGGTTCAAATCCATACATCTCTCAAGGCCACCGCGCAGGTTGATAGGATAGTTAAGAAGGCCTATGGATATTGGGATTCATTAATAGGGGGACTGAATTCAGGAGTGGAGACCACACTTAAGAGTATTGTTTTCAGTTTTGGTCACCTCTTGATAGGAAGGATGTGGAAGCTGTGGAGACGATGCAGAGGAGATTCACTAGGATGTTGTCTGGACTGGAAAACAAGTCTTATGAGGCAAGGTTTTTCTTGCTCTCACTCCCACCCTGTGGTTCACTCCCAGAGATGGGACTTTTCACTTTGGAGCGTAGAAGGATGAGAGGAGACTTGATAGAGATCTACAGGATTATGAGAGGCATAGATAGGGTGGACAGCCAGCGCCCATCTCCCAGGGCAGGATTACCAAACACCAGAGGACATGTTGTTGTTTGTCCTTCATAGTCGAAGATGACTATGGCCTCAAAATCAAATGGGAGACTGGTGACTGTGGGTCTGGAGGTGACTGATTAGGCCAATCTGGGCCCTGAAGGCTTGCCCACATGTGGGACACAAGTGCTTGGGTGCTGTCGTGGCAGTAGGTGCTGCTTGGGCCTTGCACACAGCACGCTTTCGTTCTCCTCAGTGATGTGCCTGACTTCAGCTGCACAGGCTCTTGTGGTGATCTTGCTGCACCAAGCTAGACAGTTAAGGGCAAGGGTCTCCCACGTGTTGAGGTCGACACCCAGGCCTTTGAAGGATGCTTTGAGGCAGTCTTTGTAATGTTTCTTCTGCCCCCCCCCTCCCCCCGACTGAGCGCTTGCCCTGACACAGTTCTCCGCACAGCAGTTGCTTAGGCAATCGGCTGTCTGGCATTCTTACCACATGTCCAGCCCTCATGTCAGCAGGAGGGTATAGATGCTGCAGAGCCCAACTTGTTCCAGGATTTCCGCATCGGGGACTTTGTCTTGCTACCTGATGTGGAGGAGTCTGCGGAGGAAGCTCAGGCGAAAATGGTTGAGCTGTTTGGTGTGTCTGCTGTAGACAGTCCAGGTCTCGCTGGCGTAAAGGAGGGTGGTAAGGACCACTGCACAGTAGACCTTCAGCTTGGTAGGCTGAGTCCTCTCCGCTCACAGACATTCTCATGGAGTCTCCCAGAGGCAGCGCTGGCTTTGGCAATCCTGTTGTTGACCTCAGCATCTATGTTCACTGCGTGAGAGAGTATGCTGCCCAGGTAGGTGGAGTTGTTGACTGCCTGAAGGTTCTGGCCCTTCGCCGTGATGTGCGGCTCCTGGTATGGTTTTCCTGGGGCAGGCTGGTACATAACTTCGGTTTTTTTGGTGTTGATAGTGGGACCAAAGTTGTTGCAGGCTTGTGAGAAGCCGTCCATTTCATCTTCTGCTCTGTGCTGGCGTTGAGTGCGCAGTCATCAGCAAACAAGAAATCTCCGATGAAAATCTCTTGCACCTTTGTAACTGCCTGCAGGCATCCAAGGTTGAACAACCTGCCGTCAGTCCTGTACCTGATGTGGATTCCTTCTTCATAGTCACGGAAGGCATCTGTCAGCATGGCAGAGAATACCATACTGAACGGAGTTGGAGTGAGAACACAGCCTTTTTTGATGCCATTTGTCACTAGGAAGGCCTCTGACTCATCGCCGTCTTCCAGAACTTTCACCATCATACCATCGAGGAACTGCTGGATGATTGTGATGAACTTGCTGGGACAGCCAAACTTCTCCACAATCTTCCGTAAGCCTTCTCGGCTGACCATATCAAAAGCCTTGGTTAGATCGACAAAGGTCATGAAAAGGTCGCTGTGTTGCTCATGGCATTTTTCCTGGAGTTGACGCGCAGCAAAACTCATATCTGCGGTCCCACGTTCAGCACGGAAGTCGCACTGGCCTTCTGGGAGCAGACCTTGCTCAAGGTGTTGGAGAAGGGAGTTGAGCAGGATCTTCCGCACAATGGACAAGAGGGAGATGCCTGGGTGGTTGTCGCAAGACTGGTGGTTGCCTTTCCTCTTGTAGATCTGGACTATGCTGGGATCTTTTAGCGGTTGCAGGACCTATCCATTTCTCCACATGGACTGGACGAATGCAGTCAGCTTTGCATCACGACAGGGCCTCTTGATTTGTATACCTCAGCAGAGATTGCATTGGGTCCTGGTGCTTTGCCACAGGAGAGTTGCTTCTCTGACTTCATCTACTGTGGGGAGGGTGTCGAGGTTCTTGCTGATCTCTACCTGAGGCAGGCGGGCAATGGTATCATCAGTGATGTCGGCAGGGCAGTTAAGGATGTTGTTAAAGTGGTCAGCCCACCACTCCAGAATCTCCTTCTTCTCTGTCAGCAGCTGCGTCTCATCTGTGTTGAGGAGGGGGGAGGAGCCAGAGGACTGAGGTCTGCATACAGCCTTAAACACATCGTAGAAGTACTTTATGTTATGGCTGTCTGCAGAGCCCTGGATTTCATGGCCTTCTTGCTGAACCAGCTGTTCTGTATCTCGCAAAGTTTTTTCTGCATTAGAGGACATCTGTACAAAGTGAAGGGAGGGAAGTTTAGGGGAGACATCAGGGGTAAGTTTTTTTACACAGAGATTTGTGGGGGCCGGTGTTGGTGGTGGAGGCTGAGACATTAGGGGCATCTAAGAGACTCTTAGACAGGCACATGGACAGAAGAAAAATAGAGGGTTACGGGATAGGGAGGGTTTCGTATTTATTTTTTCGAAGTAATATATGGGTCAGCACAACATCAAGGTTCAAAGGGCCTGTACTGTTCTGTATTGTTTGATGAATATGCCCATCCGGATCTCAGACTCACCTGGTCCATCTCCGGTAACTCTCTCCTTTTGCTGGATATCTCTGTCTCCATCTCGGGAGACAAGATTTCCACCGACATTCACTAGAAACCCTTCAACTCCTACAACTACCTGGACTACACATCCTCACATCCTGTCCCCTGCAAGGATTCTATCCCCTACTCTCAATTTCCCCATCTTCACTGCATCTGTTTCCAAGATGAGGTCTTCCAGTCCAGAGCTTCCGAAATGTCTGCCTTCTTCCACAAACATGGCTTCCCCTTCACCTCCATCAACTCAGCCCTCACCTGCATCTCCTCTATTTCCCGCTCATCTACCCTCGACTCCTCTGCCCCCTGATGCAACAAAATGTCCTCATCTTTTGTCCAATGTGGGTGAAATATTCACCCTCCAGCAACAATTTGCTGAAGGGACTCATTGAGTGAGCAGCTTCTGTGGGAGATAAAGAATGTTCGACATTTCAGGCCTGGGACCAGAGATTTCCTCAGATTCCAACTGCTGCAGTCTTCAAATTCACCCTCCCCCCCCCCCCCCCCCCACCACCCATGCTTCCCCTTAACTCTGTGACTGTTCATGGCCTCGTACTTTTATGGTCGGCATCATGGGGGGCATCAGCAGGCCATACCCCCTCCCAAATCAGTTATTGTTCCACACTCCCACCCACCCATAGTTTAATCTATGTGGAAGAACAACATTGAAGGTTGTCAGATGTGAATTAGAGATGTGGGAAAGTAAAGAAAAACACAAATCTACTTGAAAATGTAAACTCCTCCGAGGTGGCTGCCTCTCATGTTAACTGATGTTTGCGCTCTTGAGCTGCATTGCCACTTCCTTCCTCTTCGAGCTGTCAGTGCTCACACCCCAGTGGCCATGCGCCAGCGCAGAAAAGGGTAACAATTGCCCGTACACAAGGATTTCAGGGTTGTCAGGTGATCTGCTGTGGGGTGAGGTGCACACGGAGAAATACAATACAGAAAGCAGCAACCTTCGACTGTTTGGAAGTGGAAGTTGCAGATTCGATGGGTCTTCTGCGGAATTTTTCAAATTATTTTCTCAATGGCTCACACCTTACTTGAGTGTGGTGCTCATTTAATCAGGGGTAAACTTCCAGATTAATTTAGTGTGCATGCAGACCTTTAATTGCCAGGAAAGATAAAGACATAACCAAACATTCCTCCTAGAGACCAATTTCTCTATAAATTTTGATGAAATTTTGGCTAAAATTTTAGCTAGTGGGGTGGAAAACATACTACCATCAGTTATTTCTGAAGATTGAATGGGGTTTATTAAAAACCGATATTCCTGGTATGTTGCTTAATGAATATTGTGTATTTGCCCTCTGGGAAATCTCCTGAGTGTGTTCGATCATTGGATGCAGAAAAAGCTTTTGATCAGATAGAATGGGCACATCTGCTTACAACTCTTGAAAATTTTAATTTTGGTTCTGATTTTATTACATAGGTTAATTTATTGTATTCACGTCCATCCACCACAATTCTTACTAATTTACAACAATCTCATCTTACAATCTGCCACGTCAAAGATGCCCACTAAGTCCTTTAGTATTTGATCTGTGAGTGCAAGGACATCCTGGGAGGAAATGGATTGAACATAACGCCTTTCCTTGTGTAGGTGACCTCTTACTTTTCATTTTTGGATCCAGTTTCCTCCCTTTCCCCCATATGATTTCATTACTTTCACAATTCAGTCAATTTTCAGGATATAAATTGAATTTGCAGAAAAGTTTACTTCTCCCGTCAAATTCTCCTGTATCAATGTATGAAGGTTTTCCTTTTAAGATCGTTAATAATCAATTTATCTATCTTGGTATTACAAAGAATCTTAAACATCCTTTTTAAGGAGAATTATCTTGCAACATTCAAACAAGTGAAGCAAGTAAAGTCACCTTTATCTACAACCTTAGTTAACTGTATAAATTCTATTAAAATGAATATCTCACCTAAATGTTTATATCTTTTTTAATCTGTTCTGATTTTTGTTCCATTATGGGGATTAATGCAGCTGAATTCCCCCCCAAAATTTGTCCAATTATAGTGCTTTTCAACTCTTCACTTTCACTTTCAACCAAGTTAATAGACAATCCCATTGTTAAACATTCTGTGAGAATTTTGGGCACATTTTGCTTTTCATATTTTCTCTTTTTCAAGCCTATTGTATCCAATCACTTTTTTCAACCTTTTCAACCATGATGCTATTCTTCAGAAATGGTATAGAAAGGGAATTCAAAGTTTGAAGGATCTGTTCATTGATGGATATTTTTGCATCATTTGAGCAGCTTTCTGCTAAATTTAACCTGTCCAAATTGCAATTTTTCAGATCTTTGCAAATCTGACATTTTCTTGTATCACAATTTTTTGATTTTCAAAGAGTGTCTGAATCAAATTTTATAGATGAGTCTGTTTTAGTTTCACACCTTCTTGTAAAGGTTTAATACCAACTATTTATGAGAAATTGTTATGTTTAAAACAGATTTCATTTGTTAAAATTAAAAATGCTTGGGAACAAGATTTAAGTTTGACAATATTGGATGTGGGTTGAGTCACAATGCTTAAGTTGGTGAATAGCTCTTCGTCATTCTTCATTGCAATTCAAGATGGTGCACAGCACACATGTCTAAGGTTAA
Organism: Narcine bancroftii; assembly: GCF_036971445.1. Lineage (NCBI taxonomy): Eukaryota > Metazoa > Chordata > Chondrichthyes > Torpediniformes > Narcinidae > Narcine > Narcine bancroftii. Next base: position 210,418,627 of record NC_091473.1, read on the forward strand.
ATTGTCTCATTTTTGCTCTGATATGAGCCCGGAGTGTGACAGGTGTGAGAGCGGAAAAGCATCACTAATTCATATGTTCTAGATTTGTCCTCCTCTAGAAAAATACTGGAGAGAGGTTTTCAGCACTGTGTCCACAATTTCTAATATAGATTTGGTATGGAACCCATTGGTGGCCCTCTTCAGTACAATGGGAGGAGATGATTCTTCTTTATCTCTGGTTCAGAGTCATGCTACCTCTTTTGGTGAGGTGTGGGATTTTACTTAAATGAAAGGAAGCTACTCCGCCTACTCATGGCCAGTGGTTACGGGACATCAAGTCCTGTTGGAATATGGAAAAGACTCATTATTCAGTTAATAGTTCAGATTCCAGATCCTGTACGACTCACTTTCTTATTTTATCATTTTACTTCAATGGAATTGAATTGTCTGACGAGTGTATTTTCCATGTTCTTTTTCACACTGTTTCTCTCCCTTCATTTTTTCTTTCATGTCAATCACGTAAAGCATCTGGCAAAATCGTTAGAGAGGGGTACCGAGATCTTTCTCTTTGTTTTGGCTCTCCTTTCTTTTTATTTTCCTTTTACTCTTTTCACTTTTTCTTCCTTTTATTTCCTTTTTTCTAATATTAGTTTTCTTATTTTAAAAAATATATATATTTATTTCTTTTGGGTATTTTGTGTGCATTGTTCAATTCTATTTCTTTACTATGGTTGTCCTCTGGATTTTTTTTTAATCACGAGGAAAGTTTTTTGTAATAATTCTTTTTTTCTCTTGAATCTTACAGCACAATATATAACTGTTTAGCGGGCCGAGCGATCACGCGGTTAGACAGGCCGAATCACTGCCCCAGTCGGTTGAGACAAGATTGCATGGCCCACCCATTCCCCTCTCAGGAGAGGCCTGCATTTGGCGACATGCATTGCCCGGGAGATGTCGCCACTTCCTGGGTAAGCCGAAACCTCTGCCACCATCCTGGCACAGCTCTCCACCCTGTCACGTCCCTGTGGATCTGCAGTCCACTGACTTCATTTTCGTTCACAGAGAACAGCAAGGAACACCCCTGCAATGCCCATGCGAAGGCCCATTCAAGGTTTTGCAGCACGATGGTGTCATTTTCACCCTGGACTGTGGCGGGCGGCTAGACATGTTTACCATTTACTGCCTCAAGGCAGCACATTTGGACTCGAGCCAGCTCTCCAGGTCAGACATAGAGTCCGCTCGCCTAAAGTACTGTGACTTGCTCAAAGGGTGGCAGCGATTCGGGGAGGGCAGGGGTGGTGTAGCAGGCCGAGTGACCACGTGGTTAGACGGGCCGAATCGCTGCCCCAGTCAGTTGAGACAAGATTGCGTGGGCCCCCCACTTCCCCTCTCAGGAGAGGCCTGCATTTGGTGGCACGTGTTGCCCGGGGGATGTCGCCACTTCCTGTTGTGCATTGCTGGGCAGGCAGTGACTCCCTTAGACCAGTGCACCCCAGACAGGAAGTGGATCATCCCCTTAAAAGCAGCACGAGGTATTCAAGTAAAGTTTGCTTACTGGTTCACCCTCGTGTGACTGCTACAAATATACTCTTTAATTCTTTATAATGTAAACACCAATATTTTAAAAAAGGACCATGTTTTACAATTTACGTTTGCTTTTGATATACTGATTGTTTTATTAATTATGTGTAACTATCCATATAATTTTATTGTATTAAAATTAATAAAACTTTTTTGAAAAGAAAAGGAAGTGGAGGTTTCAAGAACCATTCCTGCCTTGTGTTATAATGTGTATCCAATCTGGGGTGACGTACACGCTCGGTATCCTTGGTATTACCAGTATCTCATTGATAGTGGGCTCTGCACTTCTCGTTACTGAAATCTTCCTGAAAACCATCGATAGTTACGTTTAAGAGGTCAGGGCTGTCATTTGCAATAATTCTCTGCACAAAGAACTGAAGCATTGAGTGGTGTTATGCAAACCTTGCCATCCATCTGTTTTGTGTTGCATTAACGTTAAACTGTGGTGATTTGAGGTGGCACTGAGTTATCCGTGGGATGATTTTGTGTGATGCTGACTGCAAGAATAAAGGATAGAGGGCGAGACATTCCTGATTATGTTGTAAACAATGAATATATTTGTTTTTGTTGGGCAATGTTCCAAAGTTTAAAAACACCTCGTATATGCTTATCCAGCAACAATTTTCATCTAATTAATCATATTCTGCAGCAAATTTGAACTGGAAAGTACAAATCTGATAAATATTTCTACAGTAATCACTTTTTTGGTTTTAAGCGTTGTTTTCTCACTTCAATGTCAGGTCGTGATTTTAATTTTAATGTTTTTCTACTCGTGTATGTATGAGGAAGTGCAATGTAACAAAACAGGGTTTGGGCAATTGAACACATAGGACTGCTGAGCCATAACACTGCACTGCAATATGATCCATATGATATGGATTTTTGGGTCTGTCTGCATTTATTCGGTAAGAGTGGAGTATATAGTCTATTTCAAATGATATTCTAATGACACACACAGTAAGAGAGAGATGTGACTTGCACATAGGCTGTATTTTGTGCAATGTGTGTGCGCGCGCACGTGTGCATGCCTGTATGTGTGTGTGTACGTATGTGGGTGTGCATGCATATGTGTGCATGGGCATGTGTGTACATGTGTGGCAGTGCATGAGTGTGGGTGTGTGTGAGTGCACATGTGTGCATGTGTATGGGTGTGAAGGTGTGTGAATGTGGGTGTGTGTGTGTGAATGGGTGTGTATGAGTGTGAGTGTGTGAATGGGTGTGTATGTGTATGGGTGTGGGAGTGTGAGTGTGCATGTGAATGGGCATGTGTATGAGTGTGAGTGGGTGTGTGAGTGTGGATGTGTCTGAATGTGAGTGTGTGAGTGCATGTGAGTGTGGGTGTGTATGAGTGAGTGGATGGGTCTGAATGTGGGTGTGTGAGTGTGAGTGGGTGTGAATGTGAGGGTGGGGGGTGTGGGTGCGTATGGGGGCATGCGAGTGCGTGTGGGGCGAGTGCGTGTGGGGCGAGTGCGTGTGGGGCGAGTGCGTGTGGGGCGAGTGCGTGTGGGGCGAGTGCGTGTGGGGCGAGTGCGTGTGGGGCGAGTGCGTGTGGGGCGAGTGCGTGTGGGGCGAGTGCGTGTGGGGCGAGTGCGTGTGGGGCGAGTGCGTGTGGGGCGAGTGCGTGTGGGGCGAGTGCGTGTGGGGCGAGTGCGTGTGGGGCGAGTGCGTGTGGGGCGAGTGCGTGTGGGGCGAGTGCGTGTGGGGGCATGCGAGTGTGTGAAGGGTGGATGTGTGTATGAGTGAGTGAAAGAGAGAAACCTTACAGCTGTTTTGAAGTTGGAACTGGGTTGGTTGTTGACGGCAAACTTTTATTATCAAGTATTTACATTGTCGTCGCTCCCCCCCCCCCCCCCAAGCCGATTTGTGGTGACGCTGTCTCTTATCCCACCAAGACCCCTCCCCCCGTAAAGTGGAGGGATAAGACTTGAGATTACCGTTTGGGAATGGCGTTAACATCGACTCCTCCGGTGTCCGCTAACCTGCTCTCCTGTCGCCCTTACCCCCTGCCAGTTCTCCATCCCCCCCCCCCCCCTTCCCTCTCACCCAGCCATCCTCCCTTCTCCACCTGGTACCTTCCGGCCTTGGGACCCTGCTCCTCCCCTCCCGCCCCACCTTTTTTATTCGGTCGCCTGTCACCCCTTGTCCCATTCCCTGGTCCTGGGCTCAAGCCCGAAACGTCAGTTATGTCTTCTTTTTATTCCTGTTTGACCTGATGGTGAGGTGGAAGGGAGGTGGTTTGAAGTGGGGAAGGAGGGAGGGAGGGGTGAAGGGGAGGGCTGGAGGGGCCGGCAGAGATGCTGATGTCAGCGGGGTTGCTCTGCTCTGGGTGGGGGGGTGTGTCTTCATCCTCCGCTCGGTGCTGCGCGCAGCAAGAAATCAGGTTCCGGGCTGAGCCGGGATCCAGTCCGATCGTTTCGCTGCGTCCGCCTCGCTGACATTTGCCCCGCTGTCGCCGGCCCAGGAGCGACCGTCCAGGGTAAGAAGGGATCCCCGTGCCGGTGGGGGGGGAGGGGGGCGGGAAGCGGTTTTGCACTCCCTCCTCGCCCGACAAACCGGGCGCTTGGGGCGAAAGGCTGATCCGTGGTGGGGGATTGGGGAGCTGAGGGCTGGAGTTGTCCGACCAGCCAGGGAACAGGTTCAACGCCTCCTCGGCTTAAACTTCAGAAAGAGATAGCGCAGCCTAAAGTGCAGACCCTGATTCCACCCCCCCCCCCCCGCCCCCTCGTGATTGCAGACTTCATTGCGACAATTTTGACGTTAAATATTAACTTCTGTGGTCCCGGTTTCAAATCTGGGCTCTTGGAAAGAGTCGCCTAATTATTCCCCTGCCAGCAATTCTCAGGACCCTGGTTTGATTTCCACCCTCCTCGGCAATGTGGCCAGGCGCTGAGTGATTTCCACTGGCGTGTGAGATTTCAGCTGGTCCAGTTAACCCTTTGCTTCCTGCTAACTCCGGCTCTCCCTTCCCCTGTTCTCTTTCCCACTCCCAGAATCGCATGTCTACCCATAGCCTCGTGTACTGTCCCACCAAGAACTCCCCCCACCCACCCCTCCCCAGAAAATTGGCACTTGATCTTCCCAGCAGGACGGGGCAAGAACTTCGCTTTCCGCTAACCTGTTCCCTTCCCTTCAGCTCTCCACCCCCTTCCCCCCCTCATTTCTACCCAGCCATTCCCGGGTGGCACGGTTGGTGCAGTGCCTTTACGGCGCCAGCGGTCGGGACCGTGGCTTTGAATCCCGGGCTGTCTGTAAGGAATTTGTACGTTCTCCCCTTGTCTGCATTGGACGGGGGGGGGGGGGGGGGGGTGCTCTCGTTTACTCACACTGATCGAAACGTACCGGGGGTGTAGGTTAACGCGCTGTAAATTGGGCGGCACGGACTCGTGGGTCAAAATGGCCTGTTAACATGCTCCATTTCTAAATTAAAAAATAATCCCTCCTCTCCCTGCTGTACCCTGCCTCCCTTCTCCACCTATTACCTCCTGCCTTTGGGACTGTGCTCCTCCCCACACGCACCCTCCCGCCCTTGCTTTTTTGTTCGGACGCCCTGACAACATTTTGTCCGTACCTTAATGAAGGGCTCAAGACCGAAACGTCAGCGATGTATCTTTATCTTTGCTACGTTATGGACGCTGTTTGATCTGCTGAGTTTCTCCAACGTTTGGTTTATGCCAGCATTGTGTTCGTTCTGGTCACCTCATTACAGGAAGGGTGTGGAGGCTGTGGAGAGGGGGCAGAGGAGATTTACCAGGATGTTGCCTGGATTGGAGAACAAGTCCTCGTGAGATAAGGTTAGCAGAGCTGGGACTTTTCTCTTTGGAGGGTAGAAGGATGAGAGGAGATTTAATGGAGGTCCACAAAATTATGAGAGGCATAAACAGTGCCAGTTTCCCAGGGCAGGATGAGCAAACACCGGAGGACATGTGTACAAAGTGAAGGGGGGGGGGGAGATTTAGGGGAGACGTCAGGGGTAAGTATTTTTTAACCCAGAGAATTGTGGGTGCCTTGCCAGGGATGGTAAAAGAAGCTGAAACATTGAGGGGCATTTAAGAGACTCTTAATGACACATGGATGAAAGAAAAATACCGGGTTTCAGGATAGGGATGGTTTAGTATATATATGGGTTGGCACAACATCGAGGGCCGAAAGGCCTGAATGTGCTGTGATGTTCTATGGTCGGTTTTTTCGACATTTTGTCCGTGATGTCGGTGATGCATCTTTATCTTCGCTACATAAAGGACACGGAGTTTCTCCAGTGCTGTGTTTTCACTTGAACCACGGTGCCTGCGGACTTTCCAGTTTCACTTCTTGTTGGAGTTCTGCATCTCACAAGAACAAGCTGTGTAAATACGCTTGCTGTCTGTGTGTCAGTTTATCATCTGGTGGGATTGACCAGCCCACAGGTGCCTGACAGGGCTGCATTCGGCACAAGTGATGAAGAGGATGGTTTGCTTTCAGTGACAGAGTGGACATGTGCCTCGCGAATCTGGATCCACACCGGAATGGGTGCTATTGTTTTCAGGAATCTTTTCAACTGCCCAACAGTCAGCATTTTATATTTAACAGAGGGATCGCATATGATCCTGAACAAAACCCAATGTAAACTAAAAGACTAGGCCTCACCTGAGTTTCATAAAACAAATCATGATATGCAGGTAATTAACCATACCACTAGATTATACATCAGAGAGATTACACAGCATTCTCGGTCCTCGGTGTAAAACACAACCAGATGCAACAGGCAAACAGACAGGGCGGTACGGTTGGCGGCGCGGTGAGCGCAACGCCTTGACAGCACTCGTGAGCGGGACCGGGGTTTGAGTCGCGCTCTGTCTATACGCTCTGTCTGCTTGGGTTTTCTCTGGGGGCTCCGGTTTCCTCCTACCGATCGAAACATATCGCGGGCAGTGACGGATTAACTGCGACACGGGCCCCCAAGCACCCGCCCCCCCCCCCCCCCCCCCGGTGATGCCCTCCCCTCACATATTCTAAATTTATTCGCCAGGTATGTACTCAGGGTGTGCGAGTGCACGCCGTGCTTGGCGCTGGCAGAGTAGAATCGGTGGGCCTGGTGGCAAATAGCCCGGTGGAGAGGGGTGCATGAGGAGGAGCGGGGTTGGGCCGGTGGTGGGTTGCCTTGATTCCAGCAGTTGGCGGGTCCTCATCGCCGGGATCTGACGCAGGGCTGAATTTGGGGAAGTCTGTCCAGTCCCTGCGCAGCAACAATCCCCGCCCCACCAGCTTGTACCAGCCACAGCCCCGCCTTTCAACCATTTACAGTGAGCATTGCAATTTGCAAACTCTGGGTACAATTTCCAGAAACCCTTCTGTCGTTCATAATTGAAATAGCATGAATAATTAAAGTGATCACTCACTCCGCTTCCGTCCAATTGAATCAGTTGTCAACCGACTTTTCCGTGAGCGACGCTGACGCTGCAGGAGAGACCTCGGACTCCAGTGCCCTTTTACAAACGCGAGCATTGATTGACAGGTGGCTTTGGGACTGGCGGAACCCGAATTGATAGATGGGACCGAGACCCCGCTGCTGATGGGGTGACCGCGGTCCTTCCTCGAGGCACGAGACTGGGTGGAGGGATGAGCATGACTACTCTACTGTGTATCTTCTTTTCTTTGGCTTGGCTTCGCGGACGAAGATTTATGGAGGGGGTAAAAAGTCTACGTCAGCTGCAGGCTCGTTTGTGGCTGACAAGTCCGATGCGGGACAGGCAGACACGATTGCAGCGGTTGCAAGGGAAAATTGGTTGGTTGGGGTTGGGTGTTGGGTTTTTCCTCCTTTGCCTTTTGTCAGTGAGGTGGGCTCTGCGGTCTTCTTCAAAGGAGGTTGCTGCCCGCCAAACTGTGAGGCGCCAAGATGCACGGTTTGAGGCGTTATCAGCCCACTGGCGGTGGTCAATGTGGCAGGCACCAAGAGATTTCTTTAGGCAGTCCTTGTACCTTTTCTTTGGTGCACCTCTGTCACGGTGGCCAGTGGAGAGCTCGCCATATAACACGATCTTGGGAAGGCGATGGTCCTCCATTCTGGAGACGTGACCCATCCAGTGCAGCTGGATCTTCAGCAGCGTGGACTCGATGCTGTCGACCTCTGCCATCTCGAGTACTTCGACGTTAGGGGTGTAAGCGCTCCAATGGATGTTGAGGATGGAGCGGAGACAACGCTGGTGGAAGCGTTCTAGGAGCCGTAGGTGGTGCCGGTAGAGGACCCATGATTCGGAGCCGAACAGGAGTGTGGGTATGACAACGGCTCTGTATACGCTTATCTTTGTGAGGTTTTTCAGTTGGTTGTTTTTCCAGACTCTTTTGTGTAGTCTTCCAAAGGCGCTATTTGCCTTGGCGAGTCTGTTGTCTATCTCATTGTCGATCCTTACATCTGATGAAATGGTGCAGCCGAGATAGGTAAACTGGTTGACCGTTTTGAGTTTTGTGTGCCCGATGGAGATGTGGGGGGGCTGGTAGTCATGGTGGGGAGCTGGCTGATGGAGGACCTCAGTTTTCTTCAGGCTGACTTCCAGGCCAAACATTTTGGCAGTTTCCGCAAAGCAGGACGTCAAGCGCTGAAGAGCTGGCTCTGAATGGGCAACTAAAGCGGCATCATCTGCAAAGAGTAGTTCACGGACAAGTTTCTCTTGTGTCTTGGTGTGAGCTTGCAGGCGCCTCAGATTGAAGAGACTGCCATCCGTGCGGTACCGGATGTAAACAGCGTCTTCATTGTTGGGGTCTTTCATGGCTTGGTTCAGCATCATGCTGAAGAAGATTGAAAAGAGGGTTGGTGCGAGAACACAGCCTTGCTTCACGCCATTGTTAATGGAGAAGGGTTCAGAGAGCTCATTGCTGTATCTGACCCGACCTTGTTGGTTTTCGTGCAGTTGGATAATCATGTTGAGGAACTTTGGGGGACATCCGATGCGCTCTAGTATTTGCCAAAGCCCTTTCCTGCTCACGGTGTCGAAGGCTTTGGTGAGGTCAACAAAGGAGCTGCTGGCAAAGAAGCGAGCTGCCCACCAGGCTCACCTTACAAAGCCGTCCTGTCCAGAGAAGAAACAAGCCTTCCGTCGCGCATGCAGCCATCTTCAGCGCAAACTCCGGGAGATCCAAAATGAGTGGTGGACTAGCCTCGCCAAACGAACACAGCTCAGCGCGGACATTGGCGACTTCAGGGGTTTCTACGAGGCTCTAAAGGCTGTGTACGGCCCCTCACCCCAAGTCCAAAGCCCGCTGCGCAGCTCAGACGGCAAAGTCCTCCTCAGCGACAAGATCTCCATCCTCAACCGATGGTCAGAACACTTCCAATCTCTTTTCAGTGCCAACCGCTCAGTCCAAGATTCCGCCCTGCTCCAGCTCCCTCAACAGCCCCTAAGGCTAGAGCTGGATGAGGTTCCACCCTGGATGAGACATATAAGGCAATCGAACAACTGAAAAGTGGCAAAGCAGCAGGTATGGATGGAATCCCCCCAGAAGTCTGGAAGGCTGGCGGCAAAACTCTGCATGCCAAACTGCATGAGTTTTTCAAGCTTTGTTGGGACCAAGGTAAACTGCCTCAGGATCTTCGTGATGCCACCATCATCACCCTGTACAAAAACAAAGGCGAGAAATCAGACTGCTCAAACTACAGGGGAATCACGTTGCTCTCCATTGCAGGCAAAATCTTCGCTAGGATTCTACTAAATAGAATAATACCTAGCGTCGCCGAGAATATTCTCCCAGAATCACAGTGCGGCTTTCGCGCAAACAGAGGAACCACTGACATGGTCTTTGCCCTCAGACAGCTCCAAGAAAAGTGCAGAGAACAAAACAAAGGACTCTACATCTACTGTGTATAATGTTGTGCTAGTCTACATGGATAATAAAATATCACAGGGACAAGTTATAAACAGGCCCTTTGATTCCAGACTCTCATTGTAAATAACTGGTGCCTGCTGGTTAGCAAAGTAGCACCTGTGTGGAGCACGACGGGGGAGGGGGGGAGGTCACAGTTATTTTGTTAGGGATTTATCCATCAAATCAAGCTGCCCCAGATTATTTAATAGATGGTGTTCCCTTTGTCTGGAGAGGGAGTGAGACCCTTCAAACACGGCACAACCAGGTAGCAGCACGAGCACCAAACTACCTATTTGCCCAAGTTGGGGGATAGGTAGTTCGGTGCCTGTTCCTGGCAGTGCCGGGTTGTGTCGTGCTCATCATGTGGGCTCCTAAATTCTCCCTTCTTGGAGATTACGGGCAGGGTTTGACCCCCTCCTCCGCCCAGTCCTCCAACTTCTCACCATATTATTATATATTTAACAACCGAATTGGACATTAAAATTCTAATAATTTGGTGCTGGGAAGGTGGAAGAGTGGGGAGTGGGGTTTGAATTAAGGCAGCTCACACAGAGCGTCCAGAGGCAGTTAGTGGCACCCTGGTCAGGTTGGTGGGCACCCCTGGGTAATTGACTGAGAGGATCATAAGAGTGGCAGAGAGGATCACTGGAATCCCCTCCCCCTCATCAATGTGATCAACCAGGATCGTTGTCTGAAGAGGGTGCACAAAATCATTGAGGATCCCCTTCCACCCTGCACATGGCATCTTTCAGCTGCTCCCATCGGTGAAGAGATGCAGGAGGATCAGAGCCAGCATTGCCAGGCTGAGGAACAGCTTCTTCCCATGGGGAATGAGAATGGTGAATGGTCAAAGGAACTGATCTAACCATCCGAGGCTCTCATTTGTACAAAACAATATTTACTGTATTTGTATTGATAAAATATTTGTTCTATGTCTATCTTCTTTGTGTTATATCTGGTTGTGTGTCTGCATTTTTTGCACTGAGGACAGTAGAACGTTTTTTCATTAAGTTGTACTTTTACAATAAGATGAAAATAAGCATGACTTGAATTTGATTGAGGTGGACGGGGTCATCTTGGGTTCAGGCTTTGCCCATTAGCGGAATTTGGCAAGCAAGTTTTGTGTGTGTGTTTGTGTGTACCTTGTCTGTACTTGTGTGTACCATCTCTGAGTGTGTCTGTTTGTGTGTGTTTGTGCATATCTTGTGTGTGTGTGTGTTTGTCCATGCCTTGTCTGAGTGTGTGTGCGTATCTTGTCTGTGTGTGTGTGTGTGTGTGTGTGTGTGTGTATAAAACGTGGAAGTCCGATTTAACGCGAATTTGGATAGAACATAATGAGTCATTGGACCCCTTTAATGTCCATGTTCCGTTCCTTGAGGTCGGACGTTAAGTAAGCCCATTTTAAACGATGCAGCACCAGAGAATGACACGCTGTGGCAGAGCAAATGTTCAGAAATTGTGCATCTAAATGATTAAATTCAGTACAGTAATGTTTATGTTGGTGGGGAATTCATCGCATGGATGGATGGGGGGGGTGGTGAGTGCTGCTGTGAACAGCGGAGGGAGGGCTGGGTTGCTGTCGCGATGGATGTGTGTGTATAGCTTGACCCCGCTTTTATTGCAATGTGATTTTTTTTGGGAACCTAACTATGGCATTAAAATAAGGTTCCACTGTGTATATATACACGCATCATGGCCCGGAGAAACGCTGCTTTGTCAGGTTGTATCTGAAGGTCATACACTTAAAGTTGAAAAGGCAATTGAACACATTGAGGGAAAGTAATTTGCAGGGCTGTGGGGTAAAATCAGTGGGATTGGTCTGAGGGCATTGCCCTGAGAATCCGTATGGGCCAAATGTTGATGCTGTAGCAAGTTCACGAATCCCTGCTTCTCCTGGGAACCCATTAGAGCACTAAATCTGATCAGGGAGTGGACTGTTTGTTGATGGTTTCCTTCTTTACAGGGTTATTCACAGGAGAAGGTTGTTAAATCTCACCAGTGACCTATTTTGAGTGTGCTCACAACAGTTCAATCAAATCAAGTTGCATTTGCTGGAATCTGAAACAAAAACAGAATCAGAATTTATTATCATGAAAAGTCACAAGACTCATTGTTTCATGGCTGCGTCACAGGGCAAACGGCCTTACAAAATATAAATAAAGCTAGTGCTTGAAAAGTCAAAGTGAGGCAGTGTCTTTGGTTCATTGATTGGTCAGGAATCTGATGGCAGCTGGAAAGAAGCCAGATCAAAATGGTGGCTCACCTGTGCCAGGCTTTTTATTGGCCACGTGGAGTATCCCTGCTGCATTCCCACATGGGTAAGGCTCTTCAACTCTTCCTCCACTACATCGATGACTACTTTGGTGCTGCCACATGTACCCGTGATGAGCTCGTTGGCTTCATTCGCTTTGCTGCCAACTTCCACCCCAACCTCAAATTTACTTGGCCCATCCCTTTCCTTGATCCCTCTGTCTCCATCTCAGGAGACAAATTGTCGATGAACATTCTCTACAAACCCACCCACAGGTACCTCAACTACTCCTTCCCACCCGGATTCCATTCCATTCTCTCAATCCCTCTACAGTTCGAAGCTCCATTCTCCAGGTGTAATTCATGCTGTTGCCTCCTCCCTATCAGCTCAAACCCTCCTCTCTCGCATGCTTTCTCTGGATGTTCTTCCAAGCCTATCCTTCACCCATTACTGAACCCCATATTCTGAACGTGCAGTGGAAGCTGCTTGAGCCTTTGACTGAAGCGTCAGTCCTGCCCTTCGCATTTGCCTGCAAGTTCAATGGGAATTTTCATTTTCAAAACTCCCATCATGGGATCTGGCTGAGGGTCTGGGGGAAGAGAAGAGGTTAAAAGTCTCAGGAAATGGTGCGAGAGTAACAACGTGAGTCTCAATGTGCACAAGATGAAAGAGATGATTATGGAGGACCAGGAGTGACCACCCTCCACTATGCATCAACAACTCTGTCATGGAGAGAGTAAAGAGCATCAGGTTCCTTGGAGTTCACTGAACTAGTGACCTATCGTGGACACTCAACATCTCCTCGCTTGTCAGGAAGGTGCAACAGCAACTGCACTTACTGAGAAGACTGAATCGGGCAAGGCTTCTGGACACCATTATGTCAGCCTTCTATAGGAGCTCTATCGAGAGTGTTCTGGTCAGCTGCATCACAGTGCTGCAGGGAAATGGATTGGAGGTCAATCCACAGGACCATGAAAGTGACAGGCAGAATCACTGGAATCCCCTCCCCCTCATCAATGTGATCAATCAGGATCATTGTCTGAAGAGGGTGCGCAAGATCATTGAGGACCCCTTCCACCCTGCACACGGCATCTTTCAGCTGCTCCCGTCGGGGAAGAGATACGGGAGGATCAGAGCCAGCACTGCCAAGCTGAGAAACAGCTTCTTCCCACGGGCAGGGAGAACGCTGAATGATCAAAGGAACTGCTCGCACTAACCATCCGAGACTCTCACTTACACAAAACAAAATCTATTTATTTATTTATTTATTTGTATATGTGAAGACTTTTCCTGCATATGTATTGTTTGCCTGTATCTGTGTTATGTCTGGTTGTGTGTCTGTACGTTTTGCACCGAGGACCGGAGAACATTATTTCATCGGGTTGTACTTGAACAATCAGATAACAATAAACTGTACTCGACTTGACTTGACCGACTTTCAGAACAGGCAGCAAAAATGTTACCATTCCAAAATCTGAGTGAGATGTGTGTCTGCAAGAGAAGATTGAATGCTCCTTGTTGAGCACAGGGGTGTCTGTCGCACAATGGTTTGAGGTGCCCCAAGTGCGACAGGGGGTTAACTGTCACTCAGTGAAACACTGCCTTCGGACTGCCCGAAATCTGTTGGTCTTGAAGCACGCAGATTTGTCGGTGGGGGGAATACTACCAACTGGCACATTCCAGGCTGCAGGGGGACGTGCTGAGGCTGGGCCCAGCCCATGCAAGGGCGCTGTGGGCAAGGACCACAGTCGGGAGTCTTTGGCCATCCAGGCACTCAGTCTCTCCCACCTCCTTCATAATTACCTCTGGGCAACAGTTTAAAAGTCTGCGGTTCAACACAGAATTTGTAAGACTGAACGTTGGAATGACTTTCCAGAATTGTGCCTAAGCTGTAACGGTTTGGGTATCTCTCTCATACATGCGCACACATGCACACCTATATTCGTGCATAGTTGGGGTAAATTTAAGTAAGATGTTTTATTATTAGTAATTATCGATAAAGTTATTGTTTTAAAAGAAAAACATTAACTCTCTCTTGGTGGATTTCCATTGCTGCTGGTCTGTGACGTAACGGCCCCTTTTTATGCAACCCACTACAGTGAATTTGTAGATGGTTATTGTAATATGGAGCCACATGGACATAGTTTTAAAGAAGGGCAGGGGGCTAAGAACCCAGCCCTGTGGTGCTCCACTACTGATAGAAATTATGGAGATGTTCTTCCCAATCCTCGCTGATTATGGCCTGGAGATGAGGAATTCTGTAGGCTAGGCTCTGGGACCCAATCCACAGACCAGTCCTCAGGCTTCTGTGGCCCAAACCATAGACCAGGCCTCAGGCTTCTGTGGCCCAGAGCACAGACCAGGCCTCAGGCTTCTGGGCCCAAAACGCAGACCAGGCCACAGGCTTCTGGGCCAAATTTGAAAATACCGAGATGCAAAGGGGCCTGTGAGACCTCGTGCAGCATAGCCTGATGGTAAACTTGCATGTTTAGATGGCGATGAGGAAGGCCAATGCAATACTGGCATTCATTTCAAGAAGACTAGAATATAAAAGCAGAGGTGTGATGCTCAGCTTTATAAGGCATTGATCAGACCTCACATGGAGTATTATGTGCAGTTTTGGGCTCCTCGTTTAAGAAAGGCTGTGCTGACGTTGGAGATGTAGAAAGGTTGTTTCCCAAGGTGGAAGAGTCCAGGACAAGAGGGCACAACTTCAGGACTGAAGGACATCCACTTGGAATAGAGATGAGGAAGGATTCCTTCAGTGAAAGGGCGGTAACATTTATGGCCACAGGCGGTTGTGGAGACCAGGTCACTGGGTCTATTTCAGGCAGAGATTGATTAGCCGGGGTATCAAAGGTTATGGGGAGAAGACCAGGGAGCGGGGCTGAGCGGGGAAATGGATCAGCTCGTGATTAAGTGACGGGGCAGACTCAATGGGCTGCATGGCCTATTTTTGCTCTTATGTCTTCTGGACATACATGGAGCTTTCCTCTTTTCGACTCTCGGGAAGCAAGACTGTGAAAATCCTGGCCGCAAAATCTTCCTGGCAGATGTACCAAAAGTGGAAAGGGAGGTGAGTCAACTCCTGCCAGCTGGATGAGCACTTCCTAATGGTGGAGGATACACGGAGTCAGAGTGCAATGTGTTTCTTGGGGATCTGCCACCGTAGTAGAGGTCACTGGACTATAGGACTTGAGGAGGGAGGCTGCGGAGAGAGAGAGAGAGGCCCTGCTGTGCTGGAGCAGGAACGAGGGGGGGGGGTGGGGGGCACGTGGACCCTGTTACACTGTTGTTTCCTGTCATTCTCTTCCACTGATGATTGTGTGCGGAGATTTAGAATTATGTGCACATCAGAGAGAAATCCACAGTACAGACATTCACAGTCTGCGTTCCTACTTCAGAGTTTCCCATATAACATTTCCCGGCATTTGAGAAACGATTGTCAGCTCTTGGACTGTACACATTGAAGTGCAGAAGGGTTGGTGGGGGGGTGGGGGGATCTCATAGAGGCATTTTCAATGCTGAAAGGTTTGGACAGAGTAGATGTGGCCAGGTTATTTATCATGGTAGGGAAGAAGCTGCAGCTTCATGATAAAAGGGCGTCAATTTAAAACAGAGCCCGAGGGTCATGAGTCTGCGGAACCTCTTGCCACAGGTGGCTGCAGAAGCGAGGTCGCTGGGTGTATTTGAGGCAGAGATTGACGGGTATTTGATTAGTGAGGGCATCTCAGGTTACGGCGAACGGGGCCAAGTGATAAGGATCACCTCATGACTGAATGGCAGAGCAGGCCCAATGGGCCAATCGGCCTACTTCTGCTCTTGTATCTTGTGATCACTCAGAAGCACATACACCATCTTCTCTTTGTGCCCGTCACTCAGCATAACAATTCAAAGTTGTGCTTAGAGCTTGTATGTCTGAACTTAAATGAGCTGGTATTTACACTAATATTAGTTCTTTCTGTGACAGATGTAAGAATGAGGACAGATCATTAATTCATACGTTTTGGTCTTGTTCGACCCTTGCCAAGTATTGGGAAGAGAATTTTTGTACTCTATCAATAATTATTAATGTTAACCTAGCCCCAGACCCGTTGGTGGCCTTGTTTGGGATGGTTGAACAGAGGGAAGTGAAATTGTCTTCATTTCAATGCCATGTGTTAGCCTTGGGCTCTCTTATTGCGAGACGAGCTATTTTGATCAGATGGAAAGATGCTGACCCACCCACTCATAATGAATGATTATATAAGAGCATCAGAAATAGGAGCAGGAGTCGCCCGTCGAGCCTGTCCTGCCATTCACTGAGATCACAGCTGCTCTGATGATAGGCTCATCTCCACCTACCTGCCTTTTCCCCACATCCCTTCATTCCCCAACTATGTAGAAATCTATCCAACCTTGTCTTAAATATATTTGCCTCCACTGCTTCAATGGGCAATGAATTCCACATATTTTCACCACCCTCTGGGCACAGCATTCCTCCTCATCTCCGCCCTAAATCTACTACCCTGAATCTTGAGGCCATGTCCCCTAGTTCTGGTCTCCCCTACCAATGGAAACAACCTACCTACTTCTATCTTATCTCTGCCTTTCATAATTTTATAGGTCTCCTTAAGACCCGCTCTTCCAAATTCCAGTGAGTACTTGTCCCAGACAACTCAACCTCTCCTATTGGGCCATCCCCCTCATCTCCGGAATCAACTTGGTGGACCTCCTCTGTACTGCCTCCAAAGCCAGCACATCCTTCCTCGAGGAAGGAGACCAGAACTGCATGCAGTGCTCCAGATGTGGCCTCACCAGTACCTTGTTGCAGCATAACCTTCCTGCTCCTCACTTCAATCCCTCCAGCAATGAAGAACAGGATTCCATTTGCCTGCTGCACCTGCAAACCAGCCTTTTTGCGATTCATGCCCAAGCTCTCCCAGGTTCTTCTGCATGGCAGGATGCTGCAATCGCTTGCCATTTAAATAATAGACAGATCTTCCATTCTTCCTTCCAAAATGGACAACTTTACATTTACCAACACTGTACTCCATCCGCCAGACCCTTGACCATTCACTAAACTTATCCATATCGGAACTTGTATTTAACCTGGGAGAAAAGGAGATGTTCCATAAGTAGCTTGAATTTAAACTTTCCCACTCTTTGGGGTTCTTTTCTGAATTATTTTCACTGCCTTCAATAGGAATCTTAATCAGGTTGTGATTATTGACTTCAGGAAAGGGAAACCAGATTTGTATGATCCAGTGACCAGTGGGGAATCAGAAGTGGAGAGCGGGAGGAAATTTAAGTTCTTGGGAGTCTTTATCTCGGAGGATCTATCCTGGACCCAACACACTGATGGCATCGTGAAGAAAGTACGTCAGCACCTCTACTTCCTCAGGGTTGCAGAGGCTTGGTACGACACCAGAAACCCTGGCAAATTTCTTCAGAAGTGTGACAAGCTGCATCACGGTCTGCTATGGGGACACCAATACCCCTGTGCATAGTCCAGGACATCACAGGTAAACCCCTCCCCACTGTACGGGGAATGCTGCCGTTGGAGAGCAGCAGCAATCATCAAGGATCCACACCACCTAGCACCCTTTCTGCTCTCACATCTGCCATCAGGAAAGAGGTACAATTGCCACAAGGCTCTCACCACCAGGTTCAGGAAGAGCTGCTACCCCTCTACCATCATACTCCTCAACGACAAACCCAATCAGGGACTCATTTAAGGGCCCTGTATTTACATTTCCTGTATTGGTTTACTTTGTGTGATGTGTATAGTTTTTTTGAAACTGCCAATAAGTGGTGATTCTTTCTGGCCCGCAGGAAAAAGAATCTCAGGGTTGTATGTGATGTCACATCTGTACTCTGACAATAAATTTGAAATCTGAGATGTTAGGAGTCAGTCTAATTATGGAAAGTTGCTTCTTAAAAAAGAAACAGGGCCAACGTGGGAGGAAAACTCCCCTCGTCTGTACTTTCATGTCTTGTGTGCCCTTTGATGTGGGATTTTGGATGGGGATGTTTGGAGTCTCACCATCTGGGCAGCATTTCCAGGAAATATTTTGTTATTTTAAGTTTAAATTACTCACTTTGCCCTGATTTTAAAGAGGAGCGTATTTCTGTTCTGTAATTTTCATCTCTCTGCGGCTGCCTGACTGGGTTACACTTCCCAAGTCAAGTCAAGTTTATTGTCATCTGATTGTATAAGTACAACCCAACAAAACAGCGTTTTCCGGTCCTTGGGGCAAAACATGCAGACACGCAACCACACATAAAACCGATACAGACAAGCAATACAGCACAGAAAACAAGCTATTCGGCTCTTCTAGTCTGTGCCGAACAATCATTCCACTGGTCCCACTGACCTGCTCCCATTCTATAACCCTCCAGCCCTCTCCCATCCATGTATCTATCCAATTTATTCTTAAAATTTTGGAGTGAGCCTGCATTTACCACGTCAGATGGCAGCTTGTTCCACACTCCCACCACTGTCTGAGTGAAGAGGTTCCCCCTAAACCTTTCCCCTTTTACCATAAACCAGTGGTTCTCAACTTTTTTCTTTCCACTCACATTCCACTTTAAGTAATCCTTATGCCATTGGTGCTCTGTGATTAGTAAGGGATTGCTTAAGGTGGTATGTGAGAGGGAAGGGAAGGTTGAGAATCACTGCTCTAGACTCAATTGTTACTGAAATATTTTGCTGAAGAAAAATGTTCATTGGCCCATTTCCTTTGGAATTGTGAAACCGCGGACATAACGAGTCAATTAGGTATGATTAAAACAGTGGTTTTCAGACTTTTTCTTTCTACCCACATCCCACCTTAAGCAATCCCTCACTAATCACAGAGCACTTATGGCATAGGGAATACTTAAAGTGGGATGTGAGTGGAAAGAAAAAGTTTGAGAACCACTGCCATAAAACCATGTCCTCTTGATTTTACCTCTCCTAATCTAAGTGGGAAGAGGCTTCTCGCATTTACTCCATCTAAACCCCTCATAATTTTGTAAACCTCAATCAAATCTCCCCTCATTTTTCTACAGTCCAAAGAATAAAGTCTTAACCTGTTTAACCTTTCCCTGTAACTCAATTCCTGAAGACCCAGCAACATCCTAGTAAATCTTCTCTGCTCTCTTTCAATCTTACTGTTATCTTTACTGTAATTTGGTACCAAACTTCCACACAATCCCAGTGACCTAACTGCAGCTCTTTGTTCACCTGAATCTGGTCTATCCACCTTCACCTTTTTGTTCACCTGAGTCCGGGGTAACCCTCTGCATCTCTTTGTTCACTGAGACCAGTGTGTCCAACTTCAGCTCTTTGTTAATTCGAGTCCGGGGTATGCACCTGCAACATTTTGTTCACCCGAGACCGGGTTATCCAACTGCAACTCTTTGTTAACCCGAGTCCTGTGTATCCACCACAACCCTGTCTACCTGTGTCTCCACTTTCAGGGAATTATGCATCTGTCTTCCCAAATCCCTTTGTTCCTCCACACTCCTCTGTGCTCTACCGTTTACTGTGTATGTCTCACCTTGGTTTGTCCTTCCAAAATGCAACACCTCACACTTGTCTGCATGAAATTCCATCTGTCGTATTCTGGCCTATTTTTCCAGTTGGTCCAGATCCCTCTTCAAGCTTTGAAAACCTTCCTCACTGTCCCCAACACCTCCAATCTTAGTGTCATCTGCAAACTTGCTGATCCAATTTACCAAATTGTCATCCAGATCATTGATAGAGACAACAAGCAACAATGGTCCCCACATCGATCCCTGAGGCACAGCCCTAATCAGAGGTCTCCTGTCTGAGAAGCAATCATCCACTACCATTCTCTGGCTTCCCCCATTCAACCAATTTTGAATCCAGTTTACAATCTCTCCATGGATACCTGGTGTCTGAACCTTCTGAATTAATCTCGCACGTGTGACCTTGTCAAAGACTTTACTAAAGTCTGTGTAGACAACATCCACAGCCTTCCCTTCATCTATTTTCTTGGTAACCTCCTCAAAAACTCTATAAGATTTGTTAAACTTGACCTACCATGCACAAATCCACACTGACTAATCTTAATCAGCCCTTGGCTTTCCAAATACGTGTATATCCAATCTCTCAGAACACCCTCCAATAATTTACCCCCTACTGATGTTAGGCTTACCAGCCTGTAATTTCCTGGTTTAACTTTGGACCCGTTTTTAAACAACGGAACAACATGAGCTACCGTCCAGTCCTCCAGCACCTCACTGTGGGTAAGGACATTTTAAATATTTCTGCCAGGGTCCCTGCAATTTCTACACTCCTCTCCCTCAAGGTCCAAGGGAATATCATGTCAGGCCCGTGGGATTTATCTCCCTTTATTCGCTGTATGGCAGCAAGTACCTTCTCCTCTTTAATCTCTACATGTTCCATGCCACTACTGCTTGTTTCCCTTCCTTCCTTATACACGATGCCAGTTTCCTGTGTAAATACTGATACAAATAACTGTTTAAGATTTCTCCCATATCATGAGGCTCTACACATGGATGACCACTCTGATCTTCTAGAGGATCAATTTTTCCCTTATTATCCTTTTACTCTTAACATACTTGGAGAAACCCTTCGGATTTACCTTCACATTATCTGCCAAAGCAACCTCATGTCTTCTTTTTGCCTTCCTGATGCTCTTCTTAAATATTTTCTTACATTTTCTATATTCTTCCAGAACTTTATTTTCTCCTTGTTGCCTATACCTGCTTTATACTTCTCTCTTCTGAACCAGATCGCCAACACCCCTTGAAATCCAGGGTTCCCTCTGCTTGTTAACTTTTCCTTTAATCCTGACAGGAACTTGCAAACTCTGCACTCTCAAAATTTTGCCTTTGAGGGCCATTCACTGACTGAACACATCCTTGCTGGAAAACAACTTATCCCCATCCTAGATCCTTTCTCATTTTCACAAAATTGGCCTTTCTCCAATTTAGAATCTCAACTTGAGGATCAGACTTATCCTTATCCATAATTAACTTGAAACTAATGACAATATTCCGCTCCACCTACTTCTGTCACCTGAATAGGAGACCAATAGGAGACCAAATATTGCATCCTCTCTGGTTGGTACCTCTATTTAATGATTGAGAAAACTTTCCTGAACAGATTTGACAAACTCCAAGCCATCCAGCCCTTTTACAGTATGGGAGTCCCAGTCAATATGCGGAAAGTTAAAATCTCCAACTATCAGGACTTTCTGTTTCTTACATTGGGCTGCTGTCTCTCGATAGATTTGTTCCTCCAATTCTCTCTGACTGTTGGGTGGTCTATAATACAGCCCTATCAGTGTGTTCAATTAACCCCCTGCTACACTTAGGTCACCTCAAACCATTGTGCAACAGACCCCCCCCCCCTGTGCTCAACAAGGAGCATTCAATCTCTCTCTTGTAGTTACACATCTCACTCAGATTTTGGAATGGTAACATTTTTGCTTCCTGTTCTGAAAGTCGGTCAAATCAAGTCGAGTCTAGTTTATTGTCATCTGATTGTTCAAGTACAACCCAACGAAATAATGTTCTCTGGTCCTTGGTGCAAAACATACAGACACACAACCCTACATAATACAGATACAGACAAACAATACACATGCAGGACAAGTATTTTGTCGTTGCAGCTCCCCAAGTTTCTTGGAAATGTGCCATGATTTATTGTGATTGGCCTACTGTGCAGGTGTGGAGCAAGACCCAGACGATCAGCACTCGAGGTAAGTTTGTCAGTGTGGGCTATCAGGCAGCAAGGGAGAGAGCTACTCTCTGCCCACAGCCCTGTCACTTTGCAGGAGCCAGCCAGTTTTCTTTTCCAAAAATATTCTTTATTCACAATCAATTATTCAAGATTCAATATTAATTTCACTCATATAATAAAAACAGTGTCCTATTACAAGAAATTTCCTTCTGCCTGCTGTTCGGCAGACAGTTTTGCTAGCGGCAGAAATTGCCTGAAGCGCCTCTTACAGTCAGAGAAAGAGAAACAAAAGCGAGTTCAATCTGGTCACCGAGTGTCCGTGGATTTTCCCCCTGAGCTCTCGGTCCAAAACAATAGCAAACTGAGCTCCTGATCTGAACTTCCAACACAATCAGGAACCTTTTGACACCCTCTCACCTCCCAGTTCCAATACCCCTTCAGTCAGCTTCAAGCCAGTCTCCAGCACTTACAAGACAAGAAAACCATTCCAGACTTTTTATATTACTAGTGTCAATCAGATCGATACATTGTACATTGTACATTTTCTGTACCCCGTTACCACCACTGTGGCACCTTGTCGTTTCCCCGCCCCCTCTCTCCATTCCCTCGGTCTTGATCCCTGGTAATGGGAGGACTCCTTCCCCATAGCACTCTTGCGTTGGCTGCACCCAGCCTCAGTGCGTCCCTCAGCACGTACTCCTGCAGCCTGAAATGTGCCAGTCGGCAGCGTTCCGGGATGGACATCTCAGCATGCTGAAGGACCAACAGATTTGGGGCAAACTCAAATCCGTCTTTCACCCAGTTGTTGGTGTTCCAGCAGTGCTGGATGCCGGCTTTTCACCATGAGATACCCTTTGGTGGATTTTTGTCTCAGTTTGGGGAGTGTAAGAGCCAGATCTGTTCAGTCTGCCTGTGCAGGTCCTCATTGAGGGGCCAGCAGTGCAGAGGGTCGAAAACTTCAAATTCCGAGGAGTCAACATCTCCGAGAATCTGTCCTGGAGTCTCCACGTCGATGCAATCACAAAGAATCGCCAGTGGTTGTAATTTGTCAGGTTTTTGAGGTGATTTGGTATGTAAAAGGTAAAGGTTCTATTATTGTCACATATTACTACATTTAGAATGTAGCGTACAAAAATTCTTTAGATTTTCCTACCGTAAGGAAGATAGAATCACCACTTTATCCAGCACCCCTCACAGAAATGAGGCCCCAGTAAGGGATGAACTTGCAACCCCAGGTTTACAAGGCCGGCACCCTAACCACTGAGCTATCAGAGTCTCACCAAAGACTCTTGAAAACTCCTTCAGGTGCACCAGAGAGAGCATTCTGGCCTGTTGTATCACTGCCTGATATGGAGGCACTGACTCTCAGGAAAAGAAAATACACCAGAGGGTTGTTACCTCAGCCTGCGACATCACAGGCACCAGACTTTATTCCATCGAGGTCATCTACATGATGTGGTGTCTTATAGCAGCCTCTATCCTCAAGGACCCCCCACCCCCCAGGCCATGCCCTCTTCACTCTGCAGCCACTGGGGAAAAGGTACAGGAGCCTGAAGATGATCACTCAGCAGCACAAGGACAGCTTCTTCCCCACTGCCATCAGATCCCTGAACCATCAATGAACCAAAGACACTTTGACTTTTCGTGCACTGCTTTTATTTATTTTTTGTAAGGCAGTTAATATGGATGTTTTCCCTGTGACGCTGCTGCAAAACGACGCATTTCGTGACTTGTTCATGACAATAGATCCTGATTCTGATTCTAAAGAGTGGTTTTAACTTCCACATTCTTTTCTGAATCAAATTTAAATCCAGCATCCGCTGGTGAGGGGTTGATTTCACTTGGCCTGGACTTCAGTGTCGTTCAACCACTGGGATTCTGTTGGAGCAAGTAGCAGTTACTTACTCCTGCTCAGAACTGGACCACAAGGGCTTGGTCGGGGACATGAAGCAAAGCAGGTTTCCATGTTCAAGGAATTCCCACATTCACGGATAAATCCGATAAGGGATCCGGGAGAATCTTCCTTGCTGGGTGTCTGTGCAGTACTGTAAACAATTTGGGTAGAGAGGACCACTCCCCTGTCAGGTCATCCAGCAGGCTGGCTTCAGGGGTCAGCTGATCAGAGCTGCTGAAGGGGTGATGGGGCTCTACACTGGAATAAACCTGTCTGTTTATTGTTCACATGTGGGCTAACTCTCTACCTCTCTGTCACTCTCTCTCCCTCCCTCCCTCCCTCCCACCCCTCTCCCTCCTCTCCCTCACTGCCTCCCTCAACCTCCCCCTCTCCTCTCTTTCCTATATCCCTTCTCCCTCATTCCCCATCTTCCTTCCCTTCTCCTCTCCTCACCCTCCCTCCCTCTCACCTCAACCTCCCCATATCCTTCTCCCTCTCCATTCTCTCCCTACCCCTCCTTTCCCACTGCTCTCGCCCTCCACCCCCTTTTCCACCCCTGCCCTTCTCCTCTCCACTTCTCCTCTTCCCTCTCCCTCTCCTCTCCCTGCCCCTCTCCCTTCTCTTCCACCTTTCCTCTCTGCCCCTCCTCTTCCCTCTACCTCTCCCTCCCCTCCCCTCCCCCTCTCCTCTCTCCCTACCCCTCCCTTCCTGCATCTCTCCCTCTCCACCCCCCTCTCTTCCCCTGCCCCTCTCCCCGCCTTTCCCTCCCCTCTCCTCCCTCCCCCATAGGAGCCTTCTGCCGAAGCCACCCCCTGAGGGACTCACCTATGGAAGGTGAACCGTGGACATCACTGAGCCCTGATGAGTTTGCTCAACTACACAAGTACATCGAGTGTGAGTCGGTCCCTGTGTCCATTCGTGCAGTGTGGTGGACTGGAAGGGGAGGGGGAACTTTGGGGGGGCGGGGGAATGGGGCAATACCCACACTCCTTGATCCATCTCAGTCCAGACCCTCCCTCCACCCCCTGCATCTCTCGTGTCATGAGCAGTAAAGCCCCCATGGTCTACAGATGTCAGTCAAGGGGAGGTGAGGGGAGGGGTTGAGAGGCAAGGGAAAGTGTGTCTATGTGCATTAGTGTGCGCGTTTATGTGTGTGTGCGTGTGTGTGTGCGTGCGTGCGTGTGTGTGTGTGTGTGTGTGTGTGTGTGTGTGTGTGTGTGTAGTATTTGAATATGTGTGTATGTCTGTATGGCTGTGTGTGAGTGTTGTAACTGTGCCAGTGGATGCGGTAACAGTGCAGTGAGGGTGTGACCAGTTCTTCTATGATGTCCTGGCAACACACAGCAACCTTTGGCCTTGTGAGCACAGAACAGTGTGAGACATTCTGTGTTCCACAGATGTAGTTGCCACACCAGAGGCAGGAGAGAAGCTGCAGTTAGAAACACAATGTGACTCAGGGTCTCCACATGGTCCTTCACACATTAAAACCAGACCTTCATCCTGCCCTTCATTCAAATAATGAACTCAGAGTCAGAAACAGGAGTTATTGCCATGAACAAATCACAAAATTTGTCATTTTGAGGCTGCATCACAGGGCAAACGTTCATATAAACCATCTTCCAACAATAAATAAAACTAGTGCACAAAAATCTAAGTGAGCCGGTGACTTTGGTTCATTGATTATTCAGGAATCTGATGGCAGCAGGGAAGAAGCTGTCCTTGTGCCACTGAGTGCTCGTCTTCAGGCTCCTGTACCCTGATGGTAGCAGAGTGAAGAGGGCGTGGCCTGGGGGGTGGAGGTCCTTAAGGATAGAGGCTGCTTTTCTTAAGACTCCGCTACTTGTAGAGGTTCTCGATGGAGTGAAGTCCGTGATGTTGTTGCAGCCATTTTAACAACAATCTGAAGTTTTTTTCCTGCCCTGAGAGTTGGTGCCTCCATACCAGGCAGTGATACAACCAGCCAGAATGCTCTCCACGGTCCACCTGTAGAAGTTTACAAGAGTCTTGGGTGACATACCAAATCTCCTCACACCCCTTACAGAGTATACCTGCTAGCGAACCTTCTTTGTGATTACATTGACTTGGAGGCTGCAGGACAGATTCATACTTCCTTTCAAAACTGGGATCTTGGATCATTGTGAAACAACAGATACATGCCCACTGTTCAGTTAGTTGCCTGGAGTTGCGGGACTGTCTGAACCTCTCCTAGGCCAGACATTTAATTACTATTTCAACCAGTTTGCTCTTCTCACTCGACACCCATGTACAAATTTGCTGATGACACCACGGTTGTCGGCAGAATCACAAACGGCAATGAGGAAGCAAATAGGAGGGAGATAGATCAGCTCGTTGAGTGGTGTCACATCAACAACCTTGCGCTCAACGTCAGCAAAACCAAGGAGATGATTGTGGACTTCAGGAGGGAGTCGGGAACACAATCCAGTCCTCATCGAGGGCTCAGTAGTGGAGAGGGTCGAGAACTTCAAATTCCTGGGTGTCAACATCTCTGAGGATCTATCCTGGAACATCCATGTCAATGAAATCAGGAAGAAGGTTTGCCAGCAGTTATATTTGATGAGATATTTGAGGAGATACGATACATCACTGAAGACTCAGGAAAACCTCTGCTGGTGTCCCGTGGAAAGCATTCTGGCCGGTTGCATCACTGCCTGGTACGGAGGCGCCAACTCCCAGGACAAGAAATATCTCCAGAGGGTTGTTAACTCAGCCTGTGACATCAAGGGCACTCCATCGAGGACATCTACAAGAGAGATTGTCTTAAGAAAGCGGCTTCTATCCTCAATGATCCCATCATCCAGGCCATGCCCTCGTCACTCTGCTACCATTGGGGAAAAGGTACAGGAGCCTAAAGATGAGCCCTCAGCAGCACAAGGACAGCTTCTTCCCCACTGCCATCTGATTCCTGAACCATCAAAGAACAAAAGACACTGCCTCACTTTGACTTTTTGTGCACTGTTTTTATTTATTGTTGGAAGGCGGTTTATATGAACGTTTGCCCTGTGACGTTGCCGCAAAACACAAATTTTGTGACTTGCTCGTGACAATAAATTCTGATTCTGATTTGAAACCTCAACTCAGTATCAAGCCACAATCGCAAGTGTGTGTGTCATTTGGATTCACAGGAAAAGAAAAAAGAAAACAGTTCTGGTCTAAAACAGGTGACACAAGCTCACCTTGGCTGGACACAGTCCCCTTTTTCACTAACAGTCACCCGAAGGGTGTCACGAGCAGGCATTGCCACAGAATGAGCAGGGACAAGAACCCGCTCATCAGGGTAGGGAAGGGCGAAATTCACAAAAGGGAAGGGGTGAATTAATGGGGGGGGGTGGAGAGGGGTAAATTGCTGTTGGCTGCTACAGTTGCTACAGAGAAACGGATCGTAGGTCAATCCACAGGACTACAAGAGCAGCAGAGATGTAGTTGAAGATATAATTGCCACACCAGAGGCAGGAGAGAAGCTGCAGTTAAAAACACAATGTGAAATAACTCAGGGTCTCCATATGGTCCTTCACACATTAAAACCAGACCCTCATCCTGCCCTTCATTCAAATAATAAACTCAGAGTCAGAAACAGGAGTTATATACGTGATCTACTGGGGTCATGGTCAGAAGAGGCCACGCAAAATCATCGGGAACCCCTCCCAACCCACTTCTCCTTTGGGAAAACAGCATTGGGGGATCAGAGCCAGCACCACCAGGCTGAGGACCAGCTGCTTCAGTGGCAGTCAACGGCAGTGGGAACGCTGACTGACCAAGTGAGCTGCTCACACTAACCATCTGAAACTCTCTTTTACACCAAAAAATATTTATTTGTATAGATGAACTACTTGTCCTGCACGTGTATTGTTTGTTTGTACGTGTATTATGCCTGGTTGTATGTCTACGTGTTTTGCACTGAGGACCGGAGAATGCTGTTTCGTTGGGTTGCACTTGTACAATCAGGTGACAATAAACTTGACTTGAATTAACGAGGGTGGGGGGGGAAGGGGTGAATGCAGTGTTGGCATTCATTTCTCGAGGAACAGCAGACAAAAGCGGAGATGTAATGTTGAGACTCTCTCGGGCACTGCCAAGCCCTCACTTGCAGTACCGTGTACAGTTATGGGAGCCGTATTGGAGAAAAAATGTGCCAGCATTGGAGAGGGTTCAAAGAAGGCTGACTAGAATGATCCCAGGAATGAAAGGGTTAACATGTGAGGAATGTTTGTCGGCTCTTGGACTGTACTCGTTGGAGTACAGAAGGATGGTGGGGCGGTGGTGGTGGGGGGGAATATATCATAGAGACATTTGAATACTGAAAGGCCTGGACAAAGTGGATGTGATAATGTTTCCCATGGTAGGGGAGTCCAGGACAAGAGGCCACAACTTCAGGATAAAAGGTTGTCAATTCAAAACAGAGAAGCAGAGAAATTTCTTTAGTCAGAGGGTCGTGGAACAGTTGCCACAGGCAGCTGTGGAAGCGAGGTATTTGAGTGTATTTAGGACAGAGTTAGACAGGCATTTAATTAGACAGGGCATCGAGGGTCACAGGGAGCAGGCTGGGAGTTGGGCTGAGTGGGCGGATGGATCAGTTCATCATTAGAATGCCAGGGAAAACTTGATGGGCCGATAGGCCTACTTCTGTTCTTATTATCTTGTGAGTTAATGAGGAGAGAAGGGGTGAATATGAATTAAGGAGGGGTGAATTGATGAGGAAAGGGAAGGGGTGAATTGGCGAGGAGCGGGAAGGGGTGAATTAGCGAGGAGAGGGAAGGGGTGAATATGAATTAAGGAGAGGTGAATTGGCAAAGAGAGGGAGGGGGTGAATTGTCGAAGAGAGGGAGGGGGTGAATTGGCGAGAAGCAGGAGGGGGTGAATTAGCGAGGAGAGGGAGGGGGTGAATTGGCGAGGAGAGGGAGGGGGTGAATTGACGAAGAGAGGGAAGGGGTGAATTGGCGAGGAGCGGGGGGGTGAATTGACGAAGAGAGGGAGGGGGTGAATTGGCGAGGAGCGGGAGGGGGTGAATAGTAAGGAGAGGGAAGGGGTGAATATGAATTAAAGAGAGGTGAATTGGCGAGGAAAGGGAGGGGGTGAATTGGCGAGGAGAGGGAGGGGGTGAATTGGTGAAGAGAGGGAGGGGGTGAATTGGCGAAGAGCGGGAAGGGGTGAATTAGCGAGGAGAGGGAAGGGGTGAATATGAATTAACGAGAGGTGAATTGGTGAAGAGAAGGAGGGGATAAATTATCGAAAAGAGGGAGGGGGTGAATTGGCGAGGAGCGGGAGGGGGTGAATAGTAAGGAGAGGGAAGGGGTGAATATGAATTAAAGAGAGGTGAATTGGCGAGGAAAGGGAGGGGGTGAATTGGCGAGGAGAGGGAGGGGGTGAATTGGCGAGGAGAGGGTGGGGGTGAATTGGCGAGGAGTGGGAAGGGGTGATTTGGTGAGGAGCGGGAAGGGGTGAATTGGCGTGGAGAGGGAAAGGGTGAACCACATTAGAGAAGTGGGAGAATTTTTAAAGTCAGCCGGCGGTCAGGCTGGCCTGTGCCCGGCGTTACTCTTTGGAAGGACTAATCCAGGTGGGACATACACTGTGTCTGGTCATCTTATCCACCACTCTGCCCACCTGTAGCGCCACTTTCAGGGAATGATACACCCATATTCAACTCCAACTGAATAGGAAGAAGTGCCTGACGAATAACGTGAGTGTAACACAACTTGCTAAGCTTTGCCGAGCGGATGCTCCGTTACAAGAGAAAAACAGTTGTAACCTTCAACAGGGTCTTTCTGCCAGAAAGCCCATTCTCAGCCTTTTTAAATGGTCCAGCATCCCATTCTACAGCCCATTCACATGACCTGTAATCAGCAAACTTCAGCAAAACCTCTAGCGCGTGTTTTGAGACCAACACAGCCTTGGTCTTGCAGCCATGCTTCTGAAAAATATTTCTTTAACAGACTCTAGTATTTGTGTGGTGGTACACCACCAGCCTACTGCAGGGGGCATCTCTGTACCTGCAGGAGTACAAGGGGACAGGACAACACCTGGCCGGCTGTCAATCAGTCGGCCTGAATGGATCAAGCCCCTCCTGGTCGGGTGTCAATCACCCTTCGGGATATAAGCCTGTGCAGGCCTCCTGAGGCCTCACTCAGAGTTACTGCAGCTCTGTGGAATTCTTTGTGGATTAAAGCCTGTTGTACAGTCTTTACCTTGTGTATGTCTGATTCTGGCGAACAGTGCACCACAATTTGTCCATTAAAAAATATTCTTTTTTCAGCCTTTTCATGCTGCTGAAATTTATGACAAAAGGAAAGAAGCAGATAAAGCAAATTTGTGCTGCAATCTCCCCACCTTTCTGTTCCATGGCCCTGAATGACTTCTCACTGTCCCAGTTAAATTCCACCTGATGTTCCTGGCTCACTTCCCCAGTGTATCCGGATCCTCTTGGAATCTTGCTCTTGACCTTGGGACTTCTCCGACACCACAAAAGGACGTGTCTGTACTATTGTAGATCACTTTTATTATGGAACTAGGATTACTTATTATCGAGAATAGAGGTCTCCAAAGTGGTTGATATCGATCCCTAGGGGTCGATGGGACTATCCAAGAGGTCGAAAAATGCCAGGGGATTGAAATAGGGCTGATAAACGCCAGGAGATCCATTGATCTTTTGGAGTCAAAACTATTGTAGAGCCCGAGGTACCCCCTCACCCCCTCGCTCCGGCCCCGGGAGCCCAAGGCAACCACTTGGATGCAGATGGCACTGTACCTGATGATGTTGAGAATGGAATTGCCGTGGCCGATGGTGAAGACTTGGACCCAGCTCCGTTCGGCATCTTCTCAGTCAGAAGCAAAGGTTTTTTTTTTCTGTTATTGCGATCACTTGGTTAATTTACAGATTTGTTACTTGGCGATTGGGGTGTGGTAACAAAGTTTGGTTTGTTACTGAAAGGCCCGGACACCATGCACATGGTGCATTTGGAAACTGCACGTCTATTTATTTATTTTCTACATGCCTGGGGGTCTAGGAGGGATCAAGGATTCCATGAAGGGGTTGATGGTCTAAAACGTTTGGGGACCCCTGGTCTAGAACATAGAACAATCCAGTTCAGAACGACTTTTTTTTTGCACTTGGATTACTGTGAATATTTATTATCCAGAATATTAAAGTGCAGAACCCTAACCTCACACGAGTCCTGGTTCAATTCCGTCTGCCATCGCTGGCCCATGTTCCCAGTTTATCTTTTAGTGATAGACAGCACGGTATCAAACAGGCCATTCCGGCTCAAGAGCCCTTGGTGCCTTGTGATACCCAAATAACCTATAACCCCCCCCACCCACCCCGGAAATCAGAGCCCCCGGGGAAAACCCACGCAGGCACAGGGAGAACGTACACACTCCTCACAGGCAGGGTGGGATTTGAACCCCGATCGCTGGCACCATTAAGGCGTTGCTGCCCCAAACATGCACAAAGATATGCAAATATACATGTTCCACACACAAAACCACTCACACTGTCGAATAATTCAAAGATCGAAATACTCCTGTCACCTGGCTGTGCACTGTAGATCCATCTGAGCATCACAGCAATTTCTCTTTAGAACCATAGAGCATTTGGGTTAGGGTTATCCCTTTCGGCCCTTCTAGTCTGTGCCGAAACATTTACGTCGTCCCACTGACCTGCATCCAGTGCATTCCTCTCCCATCCACGTACCTGTCCAAATTCTTCTTAAATGTTAAAATTGAGGCCGCATTCACCACTTCAGCTCGTTCCACAGTCCCACCACTCTCTGTGTGAAGATCCCCCTCACGATTCCCCTAAACCTTTCCCCTTTCACCATGACCGATGCAAAGGTGGGGGGGGGGGGCTACATGTGGCATTGCCCCCCAAAATGAGTTATTATGCCTCCTCCCCCCCTTCCCCCACCTACAGCACTTGGTTTGTATTTCACCTACCCTCAATGGAAAAAGCCTATCTACCTTTACTCTCTCTTTGATTTAAATATCAAATCTCCCCTCATTCTTCTACTCTCCAAGGAATAAAGTCCCAACCTTTTTAACCTTTTCCTGTAATTCAGTTCCTGAAGTCCGGGCAACATCCTAGTAAATCTTCTCTGCACTCTTTCTATTTTATTGATCTCCAAAAGGACACAGCCCAGGACATCACAGGCAAAACCCTCCCCACTACCAAGTACATCTACAGGGAACGCTGCCATTGGAGAGCAGCAGCAATCATCTACACCACCCAGCACACACACTGTTCTTGCTGCTGCCATCAGGAAAGAGGTATAGGCACCATTAGGTTCAGGAACAGCTGTTACCCCTTCACCATCAGACTCCTCAGCGACAAACTCAATCAGAGACTCGCTTAAGGACTCTTACTTGTGCACTTTATTGATTTTCTTTTGTTCTCTGTATTGCACAGTCAGTTTGTTTACATTCGTTATCTGTTTACTGTTCTTTGTTTGCTTACTTGTTTACTGTGTACAATTTATTTTTTCAACTAGCATTTAGTGATGATTCTGCTGCACCCGCAGGTAAAAGAATCTCAGGGTTGTATGTGATGTCATGTATGTACCCTGACAATACATCTGAAATCTTAGGAAAGATCATTAGGTGACCAAAACTGCACACAATACTAAATTTGGCCTCACTTTTCTCTGAGTTTCTCACTTCTCAGCCTCTGTCAGAGCTTTCCCCTTTGTGTGAGGGTTTGCTCTGATGGTGAGATAGGATGGCCCTAATGGGTCTAACGGCCTCCTTCATACGGGAATCACGCACCATGAACTCAGATCAAAGCCACTACTACCATTGGAAAGTTCCCTGTCCTAAACAATAACCTCCTTAAAATTTATCTTCATTTGTTTTTGCAGATTCTACCAAGAAGGTGAAGGACGTCCTGGAAGAGTTCAATGGAGAAGGCCAGCTCTCAGAGTACAGCACGGAGCAGGTGATGGTCGCAGATAGGGTCATACCACACCAACTGCATCCGTTGCCCATCTCCCCAACAGGGTAACTCTGCTGTCCCAGGATCATTGACCATAGAAGACGACAGCACAAGACAGTCTCTTCTGTCCTCGATGTGGTGCCAACCCATATGTTCTTTAAAAATACTAAGCCCTCCCTATCCCTTAGCCCTATATTTTTCTTCCATCCATGTGCCTGTTAAAAATCTCTTAAATTCCCCTCCAGCACCATCCCTGGAAAACCATTCCAGGCACCCACAACTCTCTGTGTACAAAAAAAAACTTAACCCTGATGTCTCCCCTAAACTTCCCTTCACTTTGTACACATGTCCTCCAGTGTTTGCAATTGGAAACAGGCGCTGGTCGTCCACCCTATCTCTGCCTCTCATAATCTTGTAGACATCCACTAATTTTCCTCTCCTCCTGCTTCGCTCCAAAGAGAAAAGTCCTACCCAGCTCTGCTAACCTTGCCTCATAAGACATTTTCACCAATCCAGGCAACATCCTGGTAAATCTCTGCCTCCTCTCCATAGCTTCCACATCCTAACCCAAGCCTTAACCCCCAGCCCTCCCGAACCTCAAACCCTATCCCCAACCCTCCCAACCCAAACAAAGCCCATCACAGGAGCAGGTCTCTGCGCTGCCTATGTGGGCACACCACCAAGGAAGGGTGTGCCTGGATTCACCACTGCAGCTCCCACTAGGGGTGGTGGGAGGGTGCTTTCAGTGCCCAGTAAGGTTATTGATCGTCATAGAGGCATGGACCAGACCCTGGATGAAACCTGCCCCCGTTATGTCCCCATGAGAGCTGTGTGAACTGAGTACAGGGAAGGCGTACCGCACACATACACGCACACACACACGCACACACACACATGCGCGTGCGCAAACACAAATACAGACAGACACACACACACATTACAGATACATACACACACATATGCATATATGCATACACATACACACACACAAGTGGCTTTGAAGTTCAGGGTGACAATGACTTTGATCCACACAGGCTGGGCAGTCAGACATGGGTTTGTATTCTAGCTTTGCATGTTGAAGCCACTCGTGTCGTGAAGTATTATATCCTGCTCGGAGAGTGTACTGGTCCTACAAGCATTTCTGAGGAGTGAGAGGGTTAGCGTCTATGGATGAACCTTCCCTTAGAACCATAGAACATTACAGCATGGAAGCAGATCAAGTCTTTGTCAAATCCTTTTTCTGCCTAGTCGCACTGACCTGCACCTGGCCCATACCCCTCCATTCCTCTCTCATCTATGTACCTGTCCAAATTCTTCTTAAATGTTCAAATTGAGGCTGCGTTCACTATTTCAGCTGGCAGCTCGTTCCACACTCCCACCACTCTGTGTGGGAAGAAGATCCCCCTCATGTTCCCCCTAAAACCTTTTGCCTTTCACCCTTAACCCATGTCTTTTGGTTTGTATCTCACCAACCCTCAGTGAAAAAAAGCCCACCGACATTTACTCTGTCTATCCCTCTCATAATTTTATATACCTCGATCTAATCTCCCATCATTCTTCTACATTCTAACCTGTTTAACCTTTCCCTGTAACTCAGTTCCTGAAGTCTAGGCAACATCCAAGTAAATCTTTTTCCAACTTATTAGTATCTTTCCTTTACTTTGGTGACCAAAAATGCACACAATACTCCTCCTCATTCTTGTACACTCCAGGGAATAAAGTCCTCACCTGTTTAATCTTTCACTGTAACTCAGTTCCTGAAGTCTGGGCAATAACCTAGGAAATCTTCTCTGCCCTCTTTCCATCATATTGAAATCTCTCCTATGGTTCAATGACCAAAACGGCACACAATACTCCAAATTTGGCCTCACCAATAACTTATACCACATAGAACAGTATCGACCAGGCCCCTCAGCCCATAATGCTGTGCTGACTTTTAGACCCTCTCTCCTACTTAACTCTCCACTTTAAATTCCTTCATATGCTTGTCTGGTCGTCTCTTGAATTTCACCAAATTACCTGCGTCCACCACTGTCCCAGGTCGAGCATTCCACACACCAACCACTCTCTGGGTAAAAGTCCTCCCTCTAATATCTCCCTTGAACTTCCCACCCATTTCCTTAAAGCCGTGCCCTCTTGTACTGAGCAGTGGTGCCCTGAGAAGGAGATGCAGACTGTCCACTCTATCTCTTCCTCTTAATAATCTTGTATACCTCTGTCATGTCTCCACTCATCCTCCTTCTCTCCAAAGAGTAAAGCCCTAGCTCCCTTAATCTCTGCTCATAATGCGCACTCTTGAAACCAGGAGGCCTCCTGGTTAATTCCCTCTGCATCCTTTCCAACACTTCCACACCTTTCCTACAATGAGGCAACCAGAACTGGACATGGAACTCCAAGTGTGGTCTAACCAAAGTTTTGCAGAGCGACATCTTTCCCTCGCTACTCTTGAACTCAATCCCTCAACATGAAAGCTAACTCTTTCTTAACAATCCTATCTACCTGTGAGGCAACTTTCAGGGATCTGTGGACATGGACCCCCATGCGAGAAGCTTTTCCATGCGACCAAGAATCCTGGCGTTAACCCTATACTCTGCCTTGGAGTTTATCCTTCCAAAGTGCACCACCTCACGCTTCTCCGGGTTGAACTCCACCCACCACTTCTCTGCCCAGCTCTGCATCCTATCAATGCCTCTCTGCAATCTTCTACAATCCGCAACACCATCAAACTTTGTGCTGTCTGCAAACTTGCCAACCCACCCCTGAGACTGCAGGTGATGCTCCACTTGTGGAGCTTCTACCCCATCACCCAAGCCATTAATAAAAATCACGAAAAGCTGAGGTCCCAGAACTGATCCTTGAGGGACTCCACTGGTCACCACCCCTCCCCCCAATCCGAATATTCTCCCTCCACTACAACCCTTTGCTTTCTACAGGCAAGCCAGTTGTGAATCCATATGGTCAAGGTTCCCTGGATCCTATGAATAAGCCTTCCATGTGGAACCTTGTCGAATGCCTACTAAAATCCACATAGACCACATCCATATGACTGGTCACCATAGTATCCCAACTCCTATACTCAGTTCTTTAATCTATGAAGGGTAATTTTCCAAAAGCTATCTTTACGAACCTATCTACCCATGTTGTCACTTTCAGGAAATTATGTATCTATATTCCCAGATCCCTCTGATCTACCATACTCCTCAGTGCTTTCCCCCTTACCTATTCCTTCTGGTTACTGATCCTCTGGGCAAGAGACTCTGCAATCACCAAATCTATTCCTCCCATGATTTTGTACGCCCCCATGAGATCACCCTTCATCCTCCTGGGCTCTGAGTTATATGACCGAACCCACCTTCCCTTCCTTCTTTGGTGATTCCATTTGAACCCAGAGCCGGGCAGGGTGACAGTACGAATTACCCAGTGTATTTTGCAAGGGAGTGTGTGGGTGTAGGGAGCAGGGTATCCCCCGTGCTCAGCCCACTCCTGTTCATACTTCTGACCCATGACTGTATTGCCAGATCCAACTCCAACAGAGTCATCAGGTTTGCAGATGACATGACAGTCATTGACCTTGTCAGCAACAACAATGAGTCGCACAACAGAGAAGTGAACTGGTGCGAGACAAACCTGAGTCTCAATGTGCACATGATGAAAGAGATGATTGTGGACTTCAGGGGGTCCTGGAGCGACCACCCTCCATTGCACATCAACAACTCTGTCGTGGAGAGAGTGAAGAGCATCACTGAACTAGTGACCTATCGTGGACACTAAACATCTCCTCGCTTGCAACAGCAACTGCACTTACTGAGAAGACTGAATTGGGCAAAGCTACTGGCCACCTATTATGTTGACCTTCTCTAGGAGCTCTATCAAGACTATCCTGGCTGTCTGCATCACAGTGTGGTACGGTTGCTACCGAGAAATGGATTGGAGGTCAATCCACAGGACTATAAGAATGGCAGAGAGGATCACTGGAGTCTCCCTCCATCCCCTCCCCCCCATTAACGTGATCTACCAGGATTGTTGTCTGACTAGGGTGCACAAAATCATCGAGGACCCCTTTCACCCCGCACTCAGCATCTTGCAGCTGCTCCCATCAGGGAAGAGATACAGGAGGATCAGAGCCAGCACCACCAGGCTGAGGAACAGCTTCTTTCCACGGGCAGTGAGAACGCTGAATGACCAAAGGATCTGCTCACATTAACCACCTGAGACTCTCATCTGTACAAAGCAATATTATTTATTTATTTGTAGAGATGAAATACTTGTCCTGCATATGCATTGTTTGGCTTTACGTGTGTTGTATCTGGTTGTGTGTCTGCATGTTTTGCACCGAGGTCCGGAGAACACTGTTTCGTTGGGTTGTACTTGTACAATCAGATGATTGACTTACTGATGGAGGAGTTGTTGTGACAGGATGAGACCCTTTCCCATGGCCGCCGATAACTCTCGACTCTATTTGCAGAGCATAGACTTTGAAGGCTTTCGGACACTGATGAAGATCTACCTGGATGTGCAGGATATTCCCAGCCAGTTCTGTCACCACCTCTTCTGGTCCTTTCAGACAAGGTCAAGTGAGAAAGGTGAGAACAGTGGTCCAAACTCCTGGAGGTCTCTAATGACTGCAAGACTGGACTGCAAAGCATTCATGCATGCAATATGCTCACGGCCACAGATGGAAGGCACATTTCCATTGGGTAGTAAAAGCAGCCAGAATTGCTGGAGGAACCCAGCTGGTCTTTCAGCGTCCATATGAGACAAAGAAGTATTGGCTGATGTTTTGAGCTGGAGCCCTTCAGGGAATAAGGAGGACAAGCCAAGATCTCAGGATACAGACAGTGCCAGCTGGGGAAGGGACCCAGATCAACAAAAGGTGTTATTTGGACATGATAAGGGGAGGGATGAGAATTTATCATGTCTGTGCGAAAGGGGAGGGACAGAGCTGGGGGAAGGTGACGGATAGAAGTGAGTGGGGAGGGGGGGTTTCAACGAAAGCCAGAGAAGTCAATATTAATGCCATCTGGATGGAGGGTGCCCAGTTGGAAGATAAGGTGTTGTTCCTCCAATTTGCGGGTGGCCTCAGTCTGGCAGTGAATGAGACCATGGACAGACTTGTCGGCAAGGGAAGGGGACAGGGAATTGAAATGGGTGGCCACTGGGAGATCCATGCTATTGCGGCAGACAGAGCAGAGGTGCTCGACATAACGACCTCTCAGTCTCTCTGATGTGGAGGAGACCGCAGTATAAGAGCCCTGGAGATTCACAAGTGAAATGTGGCTTCACTTTGGAAGGACTGTTTGGGGCCCCAAATGGTGGTGAGGAAGGCATGGGCATGAGTGGAGCATCACCTGCAGTCACAGGGGTGGGTCCCATGGGGACGATTGGTGGGGCGGGAGGAGTCCCTGCAGAAGGCGGAGAGGGAAATATGTGTCTGGTTGTGGGATCACATGGTAGGTGATGCGGAGGCTGGTGGGGTGGTAGGTAAGGACAAGAGGAACTGTGTCCTTGTGTGTGGGTCCAGAGGAGACCAGTGCAGATGTGAGGGTAATGGAGGGGATGCGGGTGAGCCGACGGTGGTAGAGGGAAAGCCATGTTAGTTTATTGGGTACCTTTACACATTACCATCACACTTCACCCGCTCCTGACCCTTATCTCACAGTTTGTTCCTGTGTGGAGGAACACCAGCAGCTAATTTGACCCATGACCCCCAGGTAGGAGGTACAGGAGCATCAAAATCAGAATTTATAGAATCAGAATTTCTTTATGGTCACGAACAAGTCACCAAATTCGTCACAGGGCAAACGTTCATATAAATCACCTTCCAACAATAAACAAAACTAATGCACGAAAAGTCAAAGTGAGGCAGTGTCTTTGGTTCATTGATAGTTCAGGAATCTGATGGCAGCGGGGAACATTGACACCTCCGTACCAGCCGTGATGCAACCAGCCAGAATGCTCTCCACGGTTCACCTGTGGAAGTGTTCGAGAGTCTTTGGTGACGTAGCGAATCTCCTCAAACACCTCAGTAGGACCTAGTCCCCCCGATGCACCGTTCTGTCTGAGCCGAACCTGCTCTCGCTGTCCTTGACTGTGACTTCTCGCCTGCCATTTTGTTTCTGCAGATGCGCAGAGCGGCAAACCTGAAGATGTAAACGGGCAAGACGTGGTCTGTGTGAAGGATGTCGTCTGTTATTTATCCTTCCTGGAAGGTGGACAACCTGAGGACAAACTCAAGTGTGAGTTTTGTTGGGATCTTTTTAAAAAATATATAATAGAAACTCAGCACACATCTAAACTCAGTGCGAGGTATCTTCTTGGTGATGTAATGCACATGAGTTTGGTTAGATTGTGTATATCAATTCTGTAGTAATCAATCAAATTTCATTTTATATTTAAAGTTTAGACATACAGCATGGTAACAGGCCCTTCCAGCCCATGAACCCATGCTGCCCAATTATAAAATGCTGATATCCAACCAAACAGTTAAGTTAGAGGTAGATACAGTTGTAAAGAGATCTTTTGTCATATTGACCTTCATAACAGCAAAGGGTGAATGTTACCACATAGTTATTGAGTTGCTGAAACTTGGGTCCTGTCCCTGCTGTGTTTCATAACCACTCTTGGGCCTGTCTTTGGTTCCCTGTTACGACGTGTGAGGTGTTGCATTTTGGAAATTCGAGAAAGGTTAAACTGATCCAATTGACCACATTATCATCCAGCTCATTGATGTGTTTGTCAGCACGTTTGCAGGGGACACTAAGATTGGACACGTTATGGATAGCAAGGAAGGTTTTGAAGGTTTGCAGAGGGATCTGGATGGGGTGAAAATGCAGATGGAATTTCATGCCGACAAGGACGAGGTGTTGCATTTTGGAAGGACAAGCTAAGAAAAGACATACACTGTAAATGGTCGGGCACTGAGGAGTGCGGTAGAACATAGGGATCTGGGAATACAGATACATAGTTCCCTGAAAGTGACGTCACGGATGGATAGGGTTGTGAAGAGAGCTTTTGACTTCTTGGCCTTCATAGATCAGAGTATTGAATACAGGAGTTGGGATGTTTTGGTGAAGTTATAAAAGACGATGTGAGGCCACATTTGGAGTATTGTGTATAGTTTTGGTCACCTAACTACAGGAAAGATATCAATAAGATAGAAAGAGTGCAGAGAAGATTTACGAGAGGATGTTGCCCGGACTTTAGGAACTGAGTGACAGGGAAAGGTTAAACAGGTTTGGACTTTATTCCCTGGAGCATAGAAGGATGAGGGAAGATTAAATTTTTAAAAATTTTAAATTCAAATGTACAGCTTGGTAACAGGCCCTTCTGGCCCAGGAGCCTGTGCCATCTAAATCCATCATTTTGAAATTTCACAGGCTGGGTCCAGGGAGTCTTGTATTGGATGTCCTGGCATTTAGAACATTGGCCATAGAACACCACAGCACAGTACAATACAGGCCTTTCGGCCCTTGATGTTGTGCCAACCCATATATTCTTTAAAAAAAGTACTAAACCCTCCCTACCCTGTAACCCTCTATTTTCTTTCCATCCATGTCCCTCTCTAAGAATCTCTTACACACCCCTAAGATGTTTCAGCTTCCACCACCATCCCTGGCAAATTTAAAAAATTTCTCTGTCCGCTGCAATAGTGGGGATCTCCCAGTGTCCACCATTTCAATTCCCCGTCCCATTCCCCTGCCAATATGCACATCCTTCACAAACTGGAGGAACAACACCTCATCTTCTGACTGCACCCCCCCCCCCAACTGGATGACATTAACATCGACTTCTCTGGTTTTCATTAAAACCCTCCCACTTCTCCCCCCATTGCCTTCCCCCAGCTCTGACTCTCCCCTCCCCTCCCCTCCCACACAAACCTGACAGATCCTTACCTGTCCCCTCACCATATCCAATTAACCCCTTTTGTTGGTCTGGATTCCTCCCCCGGCCAGCACTGTCTGAATGCTGACATGTTCTGACAGTTCCTGCTCCTGCCTCATCCTGATTGTCCCTTGAAGAGGGGCTCAGGCCCCAAATGTATGTTTGTCTCCTACAGAGGCTGAAAAGACTGGCTGAAAAAGCATTTCACTGTGTTTGCACATTAATGGAGCGAGCCAGCCACAGCCACTTCTACACTTTACCAGTATCTCTCTGTTGTTTTCTCTTTCCAAGCACTCATCTGATAACTTTTTGAAAGTTACAGTCTAATCTGCGGCCACAAATTGTTTAGCATGTTTTGTGCCTCAGTGATAAAAAGCAAAGTAGGTTGTCAATCTGCGGAGCCAGGCAGTAGGGTAGGAAGTGCTCCACGGGTTGAGTTTTCAGTTCAGCGACACACCAAGGGCTGGAAGAACTCAGTGGGTCAGGCAGCGTCTGAGGAAGGCAATATACAGTCGATGTTTCATCAGGGCTGGGAAGGAAGAGATCGGCGCCTGGCTTCTTGGTGTTCACTTAACATCTCCTTACTGGTTAGGAAGGCACAACAGCGACTGCACTTCCTGAGAAGACTGAATCGGGCAAGGCGACTGGCCACCATGATGTTGACCTTCTACAGGAGCTCTTTCGAGAGTGTCCTGGCTGGCTGCATCACAGTGTGGTATGGTAGCTTCAGGGAAATGGATCAGAGGTCAATCCACAGAGCTGTAAGAGTGGCAGAGAGGATCACAGAGTCTCCCTCTCCCTCACCATTGACGTGATCTACCTGGATCAACGTCTGAAAAGGGTGTGCAAAATCATCGAGGACCCCTTCCACCCTGCACACAGCATATTTCAGCTGCTCCCAGTAGGGAAGAGATACAGGAGGATCAGAGCCAGCACCACCAGGCTGAGGAACAGCTTCTTATGGGCAGTGAGAATGCTGAACGACCAAAGGAGCTGCTTCCTCTAACTGCCCAGGACTCTCCTTTGTACAAAAGCAAAATATTTATTTGTTTGCATTTATGCAATTGATGCAACTTGTTCTACACATGTATCGTTTGTCTGTATCTGTGTTACGTCGGATTGTGTGTCTGCGTGATTTGGACTGAGGATTGGAGAACGCTGTTTCGTCAGGTTCTCCTTGTACAATCAGATGACAATAAACTTGAATAATAGGGTGGGCAGAGAGGGAGGAGCACTGGCTGGGAGGTGGTGGGGGAGTCCATGTGGAGTTGGGGGGGGTGAAGAAATGGGAATTATGGAGGGGCTGAGGAAGATGCACCCTGATAGGATGACAATGGATCATGGAATGAAGGGAAGGAGGTGGGGAGCTGGAGGAAGGAAGATGAGGGTGACAGACAGGCAGAGGAGCAAAATAGCAATACCACGTGGAGTTCGACCGAAACAACTGGCGATTTATTAAAACTGATCTACAGAGTATGATTTTGGTGCCCGTTTCATACTCTCAATGGACATGATTACAGACAGTTGATTAACTTGGTCTTGATTACAGAATGGGAGTTATAAAGATCTAGTTACTGGCAAGATAAAGTTTGATTATTGAATCGGATGCTTATTTATTTATAAGTTACACTTAGTTAACAATGGGTCTAAGTTTCTGCATAAAACAACAGTGCATTTTGCAATTGCAGTTTACTTAATCATTAATACAATTTCCTGTTAACAGCAAAAGGTGCATATTATCACATCATTAATGGTGTTCCAGAAACTTGGGAGCTATCCTTGCTGCGTCCCACTTCTCCACTCTTTGGCCTGTCTTTGGTTCCCTGTTACGACAAGAGTGAGGTGTTGAAGGACAAACGAAGGAAGGATAAAAACTTGGTCAATGGTCGGGTACTGAGGAGTGGGATAGAACAGAGGAGCCTGGAAATACAGGTCCATAATTCCCTGAAAATGATGAGGGTTGTAAAGAGAGCTTTTGGCATATTGGGCTTCATAAATCAAAGTATTGAGTACAGGAGTTGGGATGTTATGGTAAAGTTGTATAAGACCAAATTTGTGAGGTCAGGTATTGTGTGCAGTTTTGGTCACAGGAGAAATATCAATAAGATGGAAAAAGTTCAGAGAAGATTTACTAGGATGTTGCCCGAACTTCAGGAACTGAGTTACAGGGAAAGGTTAAACAGGTTAGGACTTTATTCTCTGGAGCGTAGAAGAATGAAGGGAGATTTGATAGAGGTATTTAAGATTATGAGGGGGATAGACAGAGTGAATGTAAGTAGACTTTTTCCACTGAGGGTTGGTGAGATACAAACCAGAGGACTTGGGTTAAGGGTGAAAGGGGAAAGATTTAGGGGGAACATGAGGGGGATCTTTTCCACACAGAGAGTGGTGGGAGTGTAGAACAACTGCCAGCTGAAGGCTGAAGAATTTGGAGAGATACATGGATGGGAGAGGTATGGAGGGCTATGGGCTGCGAGCAGGTCAGTGGGACTAGGCAGAGAAATGGTTTGGCACAGACCAGAAGGGTCAAAAGGGCCTGCTTCTGTGCTGTAATGTTTACTGGTTCTATTACCACAAGCCACATCCCTCTTCCCCTTCACACCTTTTTCCCCTGCAACACAGGTGAAGAGGGCAGTGAAGGGGAAAAGGAAGGAGTTGCAGGGGGAATCTGTTAATTGAACGCAGATCCAACATTTATTGCCCCTTGTCCAACTGCCTTGGGGAATGTGGGGGTGAGGCACCTCCTTGATCCGGTGCAGCCCAGCTGACTGCCACGCTGTGCGGCAACGGGGCCAGGCCCGCCCCTCACAGCACCTGGGGCAGGTAGAGCCACAGCACATAGTGGCACCTGGTGCTTTGGGCCCATGCACAGCCCAATGCAGCCGCACACGAAAGCGACCATCGGGATGAGGGCCACGTCGGGTACAATCTGCTTCTAATTTGATAAAAAGCAGAGGGTTGATCTAAATTTTCAATTAGATTTACACATACAGTACTCTTTCGTGGTGCTCAATTACACCCAATTGACCTACAACCCCTGGTGCATTTCGAATGGTGGAAGGAAACCAGAGCCCCCAGAGGAAACCTACACAGACATGGGGAGGATGTACAAGCTCTTTGCAGACAACGCGGGATTCATGCCCTGGTCCCATTCGCCGGCGCTGTAACGGCATTGCGCTAACCGCTGCACCCACTATACCACCCTACTAATATTTGCGGTTTATTGTTTCCCTAACAGTTACCTTCAAGTTGTATGACACTGATGCAAATGGCCTCCTGGACAGCTCTGTAAGTGTTTCCGTATGTTTTTGGTCCATCAATGCATTTCATGCACAATATTTGTTATTTGAGAGGTTGGTCATGGCCACGATTAACATGTAACCTAAACAGCGTTCTGGACCCACTGCAAATCACCTGTCGTCACAATCGCTCCACAGTAAACACAATATCACTGGCTCTCCACTCAGCCCTGGATCACCTGGAAAACAGCAACTCATACTTATAGCTGCTCTACCTTGACTACAGCTCAGCCTTCAACACCATCATTCCCTCAGAGTTGGTCAACAAGCTCCAAACCCTGGGTCTCTGTGCCACCCCCCCCCCCCCCCCCCACTCACCCTCAACAACTGGATCCTTGACTTCCTCATCAGAAGACAGTCAGTATGAATTGGGAACAACGTCTCCTCCTTACTGATTAGCAACACAGGTGCACCCCAAATCATGCTTAATCCATGGCTCTACTCATTATACACCCATGTCTGTGGGGCCAGGTACAATTCCAAAGCTATCTACAAGTTTGCCGATGACTTGTAGATAGATCAGCTCGTTGATAATAACATTGGGCTTAATGCTATCAAAACCAAGGAGTTGATTGTGGACTTCAGGAGGAAGTCAGGGGAACATGACCCAGTCCTCAACAAGGGCTCAGCAGTGGGGAGGGTCAAGAACTTCAAATTTCTGGGTGACAGCATCTCTGAGGATCTGTCCTGGAGCCTCCAGGTTGATGCAATCACAAAGAGGGCTCGCCAGTGGCTATACTTTGTGTGGGGTGTGAGGAGATTCGGTACATCACCGAAGACTGGCAAAAACCTCTACAGGTGTACCGTGGAGAACATTCTGGCCGGTTGCATCACTGTCTGGTACGGAGGCACCAACACTCAAGGCAGGAAAAAAAAACTCCAGACGGTTATTAACTCAGCCTGTGACATCACGGGCACCAGACTTTACTCCATCAAAGACACCTACAAGAGATAGTGTCTTAAAATGCAGCCTCTATCCTCAAGGTTCCCCACCACCCAGGCCATGCCCTCTTCGCTCTGCTATCATCAGGGAAAAGTACAGGAGCCTGAAGATGAGCACTCAGCGGCAC
The DNA here is from genome assembly GCF_036971445.1 of Narcine bancroftii. Classification (NCBI taxonomy): domain Eukaryota; kingdom Metazoa; phylum Chordata; class Chondrichthyes; order Torpediniformes; family Narcinidae; genus Narcine; species Narcine bancroftii. The sequence continues at coordinate 210,463,056 of NC_091473.1, forward strand.
AAGGACAGCTTCTTTGCCAACCAAAGTCACTGCCTCACTTTGACTTTTCGTGCACCAGTTTTATTTATTAAGGTTGTTTATATTATTGGTGAGGCCAATTTTGGAGTATTTTGTGCTATTTTGGTTGCCTAACTACAGAAAGGATCAAAAGAGGGCAGAGAAGATTTACCAGGATGTTGCCTGGGCTTCCAGAACTGAGTTACAGGGAAAGGTTAAACAGGTGAGGACTTTATTCCTTGGAGCGTAGAAGAATGAGGGGGAGATTTGATAGAGGTATTTAAAATTATATGAGGGGGATTAAACAGAGTAAATGTAGATCGACTTTTCCCACTGAAGGTTGGTGAGATTCAAACCAGAGGCCATGGGTTAAAGGTGAAAGGGGAAAGGTTAAGGGGGAACATGAGGGGGATCTTCTCTACAAAGAGAGTGGTGGGAGTGTGGAACGAGCTTCCAGCTAAAGGGTGAACGTGGGCCTGATTTTAACATTTAAGGGAAATTGGGGCAGGTGCGTGGATGTACAGGCTATGGGCTGGGTACAGGTCAGTGGAACTAAGCAAGAAGAAGTGCTTTGGCACAGACTAGAGGGGCAGAAGAGGTTTGTTTCTGCCTTGTAATTGTTCTACATGAAAATTTGCCCTGCGATCCTGCTGCAAAGCAACGAGTTTCGTGTCTTGTTCATGGCATTAAATTCTGGTTCTGATTCAGATCACTTAGCAACCAGCAGGAATATTGGCAACATGAACACTAATCGTGGCTGACTCTTGCACCTTCTCCTGCATACCATCATCGCCTCCCCACCATCAGTGAGCTCGCACCCATGGGGGGGGGGTGGGGGGTGCAGAAATCACAACCCTGGATCACCTTGCACGCAGCGTAGAGCGCTAAACATGTACCCTGCACTTCGACAAAGACATCCCCTGCCGGATATCTGGGCCAGAACCAGACGAGGAATTTCTGAATCAGAATCAGAATTTATTGCCATGAACAAGTCAAGAAATTTGTCGTTTTGCAGCAGCGTCACAGGGAAAACATTCATATAAACCACCTTCCAACAATAAATAAAACTAGTGGACGAAAAGTCCGAGTGAGGCCATGCCTGTGGTTCATTGATGGTTCAGCGGCGAAGAAGCTGCCCTTGTGCCGCTGAGGGCTCATTTGCAGGCTCCTGAACCTTTTCCCGGAGGGTAGCAGAGTGAAGAGGGCATGGTCTGGCGGGTGGGGGTCCTTGAGGATAGAGGCTGCTTTTTAAAGACACCGCCTCTGTTGATGTCCTTTGCAGTGAAGTCTGGTGCCTGTGATGTTGCAGGCTGAGTTAACAACCGTCTGGAGTTTATTCTTGTCCTGAGCATTGGCATCTTCGTACCAGCCAGAATGGTCTCCACGGTTCAACTGTAGGAGTTTTCGAGCATCTTCAGTGACGTACTGAATATCTTCAGACATCTCAGAAAATATAACCACTGGCTCACATAAGATTCTCATCCTGTGGAGAGTGCTGACTGTGAAAGTTCTGCATTTAAAGCCTGGCCTTATTTGCCTTTGAGGATGGTGCCCTCCAAGAACCATGGTAGAGTATGCACATGTGTGTGCGCGTGTACAAACCTGTACTAAGCTGATAATAGGTCCAGACAGGGTCAGTGCCAGAATGCGTGTTGTGTGGTGGGGGGGAGGGGGCATTATCATGACTGGTGTGAGCTTACAAGCTCACTCAGCAAGGAGGGGATTGCTGTGTGGGTGGTTGCTGGCAACTACTTGCCGACGAACGTTACAGTCTTCGGTCCTTCTGATGTAGCAGATAAAAGAGCTGCTTTTATTGCTGGGAGAGTCACTAGCGTGTGTCAAGCTGGACGCTTGTGATGCTTGGCACACGCTAGTGGCGCGGACTGGGCTGGGTCTGGCAGCGAGCGATAGCCGCCAGCGTAGGGGGGGCACAACACCTCACTTGGGGGGAGGGAGGGCAATGCCCGTGGATTGATGCCGGCCCTGGTGCCCAGGTCAGGTGGAAAATAGGCTCATAAAATATTTTTGTAATGGGTGCTAAATACACATGATGTATGTCTGGGTTTATACATGTACATGGTGAACAGAACAGAATAAAACAACTAGAACAGTTTATGAAAAGGGTAATGACAGGTAATTTTATTCAAAATGTACATGACATTTGAGCTGATCAATAATATAATTGTCAATGAAGTTGAAGCCCTGCTCATTGCTGCCCTTACCTGTGACCTCCCATGTAATAGAGTTTTCTGTGTGTAAGTTAGAATTTTCTTGACTTGCAGTGCGATCCTTTAATTTTCTCCACACTTTCTCCATCCTGGATGACAGGTTAATGCTCTCGCACTCGAAGAGACAATCCCCCTTGGTAAACAAACAACAAAGGGGCACAATACAGCAATTGCTTCATTTGACTCCAACGCAGCCCATCTCATGTACCTTTCTCTCCATTTGTTCCTATAAAAAGGCGAGCTGGAAATGAGTGACTATCTTGTTCTTGGGAACATCAGTTGATACTTCGAAACCCTGAACTTTTGGCAATGATTCAGGGTCAATTCTATTCCTCAGTCAGTCCAATGTCAGTTTGAGATGCGGAGGCTTTTCCGTCTTCGGGCCCTGTTTCATTATTATCGTCTTCAGCTGGCAATTGTGTTCCACTGTTTGCTCGATCGGTTTATCATCAGTGTCTCTGGGAGTTTTACCTTCAGTGTCTGCAGCTGGGTCCTGGTCCGACAACCTGGTGGTCAGCGTCAGCGTGGTCATCCTCGGATTCACGTTGATGGTGAAGTCCAGCTGGGAAGTCAGCAATTGGTTTGGACTTTTTGCTACACCACTCTCATATTTTTTCATTGTGAAAATCTTCTAGGTCAGTCAATTTGCTACCACAGACCAAGCAAAATGACTGACCAAGAAGATTTTCACAAACTTAGCAGCTCTATTATATTTAATGTAATATAAAATATATTTAACATAAAAAGTATAAACAGTTAACAAAAAATAAAAACAGGAGTGTATAAAACACAAAAGACAGTGCTAAATAACAAAGCTAATAATGAAACCATTAATTTAAAACATAATAATGAACCTTTTATTAACAAGCATCGAAGCCACCCACAGGCCTGACTACTCAAAGTGACGGCATTTATCTGCTGTCAAAGCCAAGTTCCCTGAAATTGAATAAAGAGATATGTTGCGTGGTGAGTGTGTCCCGGAGCTGCACAGGCTCAACGCAGAAATCTATTTATAAACCAATTACACAAACGCAACAACTATATGAGCACGAAGAAACTGGTGGGGAAAGATTGGCTCTATTGAGCTAATGCTCGATGGCGAGGCAGGCACGATCACTTGTTCCCACACGATGCGCGTGCATGGCTAGCATTGCGGCAGTTGTGAGAAGAGCGTGAAAAGATGGTGTATATTTTAATTTGCAACACCACAAGATTTGTATAATAAATCAAAAAACATAAGTTGGTTTCAGTTACCTACATTTATTTATCTAATTTTATCCGTATTAATCTTTAATAAATCTTTAAAATATTAATATTTTGTGCCAAAGGATCCCCCCCTTTGCCTTGGTATTGATATTGTAAAGGGTTCCCCCCCCCACCCTTTGCCTCAACCAGGGGGAGTAGGCCCCCTCAAAATCATAGGCCCATGCCAACTGGCCCACCTGCAACCCCCTCCCTCTGTTCTGGGATGTGTGTGCATGCTGCATGAGACCTGCAGCAGAAAAGAAATGTGGGTCTTGCGATCACTATACAGCCGCAGCATTTCCACACGTGACCCCGCCTGCACGGTAGCTCAGCGCACCCATGATAAGGTCCCGGCAGCTGGTCTGATCTGTGGCTCCTGCTCCCTCTAGGAGGTGGATCGTATAATCGCCCAGATGATGCACGTGGCAAAGTATTTGGACTGGGACGTGACAGAACTTAAACCTGTAAGTCTTCCTTCAGCTTCGCCTGAAAACCCTGAAATCACGCAACCACAACTCGTATCAACAGCCTTCATCAGTGGGTCTGACACCTCCGTGTCCCTTTGGGGAATAAACGGATTGACCCTCCCCCTCCTCTTCATCACTTTCCCCCTCCCCTCTTTCCCCTACCCTATGCCTTGCCCCATCTCCCTCCCCTCCACCATCTTCCTCTCCTTCTGTCACCTCCCTTCCTCCCCCTCCATTCCTCCTTCCCTCTCCACCTCCCCTCCTCATCCTCCCACCCCCTCTTCCCCTTCCCCTCTCCCTCTCTATCTTCATCTTTTCATCTCCCTCCCTTATCCCCATCCCACCCTCATCCCTTTCCCCACCACCCCCTCCCTACCCCCTCCTGATGGAAGAAGCTGAAAGATGCTAAGTAAAGGATGAGGGGGGTCCTCAATGGTTTTGTGCACCCTCTTCACACTACGATCCCGGTAGAATCACGTCGATGGGAAGGAGGAAGGGAGACTCCCGTGATCCTCTCTGCTGCTCTGATGCACCTGTGCATTGGCCTATGATCCATTTTTCTGGGTATTCAACTGATTTTAAAACTCTTCTTTCACCGTTTAGATTTTGACAGACATGATGAATGAGATTGATTACGACAGGAATGGTACAGTTTCATTGGACGAGTGGATTAAAGGAGGAATGACAACAGTTCCACTGTTGGTCCTTCTCGGGCTGGAAACTGTGAGTAATATGGTGGGTCTCGGGGATTGGAGTCAGGGACAGTGTGGGCTGGAAGCTGGTCTGCTGGTAGGTCGCTGTTCACAATCCTGACCACGCAGAATTATCTATCTGGTTTCTGTCCGTGAGATCTGAGAATTGAACAGAAACCAAGCCCTTGTGAGGGGTGGGATGAGCAGAGAACAGCTCGGCGTTCACCTCACCAGGAGGACAGAGGTCAGAGGATGCAACACGTGGACACTCATGCACACTCATATACTCCCTCACTCACACACACACACACACACACACACACACACACACACACACACACACACACACACGTCTACTCTCACACACTCACAATATCAAATACAATCAGCCACACTCTTATACTGTCACTCACACTATCAAACACACACACACATATACTGTCTCACACACACTATGAAACACACTCACGCTCACTCATATACTCTCACGCACTATCAAACACTCTTACTGACATTCTCACTCACACACATACACACAAGTCTCATACACTCACATACAAATAGAGACAAACATACGTACATTCACACACATGAACAGACACACACACATTCAAATATATATACACATTCAGTCACACACAGTCACACACACACACACACACACACATGCGGGCACATGCACTGACATGCACCCACACTATCTGACATTCACACCCTCTTTCTCACCGACTCAGGCTCTGACAATCTCACTCTGTTGAGAGCAGTGGGATGGAATGAACAACTCCTGATTTCTGCATGGGGAGTTACAGTGTCAGCATCTATTGTTAGTTGCCATGAGACGACATTGTGATGTCCTCCGTTTTACAAGGCCATGTCTCTGATTCTGCTTCTCTCCGCAGAGTCTGAAGGATGATGGACAACATATTTGGCGGCTAAAACATTTTAAACGGCCGGTCTTCTGTAACATGTGCCAAAATATTCTCCTGGGAATCAGAAAACAGGGATTATGTTGCACATGTAAGAGCTGAGCTCGACATCCCCTCCCTGCTGCCTCGCCGACATCCCCTCCCGGCTGCCTCGCCTCCCCTCCTGGCTGCCTCACCTCCCCTCCCAGCTTCTTTGCTGACATCCCCTCCCAGCTGCCTCGCTGACATCCCCTCCCGGCTGCCTCGCCTCCCGTCTTTTCTACTCTGCCTCAAACGTTCTTTCAAAACTTTCTCCTTCACTGACCTTTATTCCCGGTGTGAATGTCGACCCAGGAGACTCGATGTCAAATATTTTTCAAATGGTCTTCCTACAATCTCGGGTGAGACTTGGGAGTGTTGTGTTCAGTTCTGGTCACCTCATTACAGGATGTGGAGAGGGCACAGAGGGGATTTACCAGGATGTTGCCTGGATTGGAAAATGTCTCATGAGGCAAGGTTAGCAGAGCTGGGAGTTTTCTCTTTGGAGCATAGAAGGATGAGAGGAGACTGATAGAGGTCCACAAGATTGTGAGAGACATTGATAGGGTGGACAGACAGCTGTTTCCCAGGGCAGGATCAGCAAACACCAGAGGACATTTGTACAAAGTGAAGGGAGAGCAGTTTGGGGGTGCCTGGAATGGTGGTGGAGGCTGGAACATTAGGGGCATTTAAGAGACTCTTGGGCATATGGATGGAAGAAAAATAGAGAGTTACAGGGTAGGGAGGGTTTAGTACTTCTTTTAGGAATATAAGGCACATGCTCGTGGACTGGAAGTGCCTGTTACCATGCTACATGTCTACGTTAAAATAACATTTTTTTAAAAAGCCAGGGGGAAGGGGTGCAGTTGGTGGATAATGATTTGGACTGGAGTCTGCAGTTGAGGAGGTGCACCCATGGGCACTCAGTGACTCTGGGAAGTGGGGGGGGGGGGTCCTCTCTTCTCTTTCGCTGATTGTAAGAGGTGCTTCAGGCGATTACTGCAGATGGTGAATCTGAGTGCCTTACAGCCGACAAAAGGAGTTTCATGCGATATAAAATCCTCGAACCGTAGAACATGACAGCATAGATACAGGCCCCTTCAGCCCTTCTAGTCTGTGCCCAACCATTCCTCTGCCTAGTCCCACCGACCTGCGCCCAGTCCATAGCCCTCCATGCCTCTCCCATCCACGTACCCATCCAAATTCTTCTTCAATGTTAAAATTGAGCTCACATTTACCACCTCAGCTCATCCTACACTCCCACCACTCTCTGAGTGTAGCGGTTCACCCTCATGTTCCCTTTAAACCTTTCCCCTTTCACCCTTAACCCATGTCCTCTGGTTAGTATCTCACCAATCCTCCGTGGAAAAAAAACCAACCCACTTTTTCTCTGTCTATCCCCCTCGTAATTTTAAATATCAAATCTCCCCTCATTCTTCTATGCTCCTTGTAACCCAGTTCCTGAAGACATCCTAGTAAATCTTCTCTGCCCTCTTTTCAACTTATTGATATCTTTCCCGCAGTTTTGTTACCAAAACTGCACCCAAGACTCAAAATTTGGCCTCACCGATGTTTTCTATAAATTTACCACTGTGAATATGACACTGGTTACATGACAATAAATTGAATCTTGAGTCAATGCATTGAGAAGGGAGGCCCAACGTTAAAATGGGGGCTGCTCTTGGGGAAGAAGAGAGTGTTGAGTTCAACCCGGAGTGTGGTTGGGTCAGGATTCAGGGTCACTCACTGCCTCACTCTTTGTTTGCAGTTTGTAAATATACCGTGCACGAGAGGTGTGCCTCCAAAGCTCCCTCATCCTGCATCAGAACCTATGCCAAGTCTATAAAGGACACCAACGTAAGTCTTTTCTCTGGCTCTCCTTCATGATATTCACTCCCTCCATCTCATTTCTCCAGTCCACCGTGGAGGCAGCATTGTCTTCATCCCACGATGCTGCCTCCGCAATTCAGAGGGGCAGATGCCAAGGTTTTATCCGTCCCCCATGCCTGAGCGAGTGACCAAAGCAGGACGGTCTCCTGCCCCAAGCAGGCCCCGTCCTGCAATCCCACCGGAAGGGGAAGTTCACCCCGGCGCGTGGCCTGGAGGGTGGGGAATCGAGGTGCGGGGAAGGGAGGTTTGGGTGGCAGTCCTGCTGCAGTTTCCCCAACTATGGGGAAAGGCTGCAGTTTTCCAGAATTCACTCTCCCCGCCCAACTGGAATCTTGGTGAAGCCACTATTGTGGCCTTCTGTACATCAGAGAGACCAAGCGCAGAGTGGGGAATCGCTTCACTGAGCACCTTCGCTCTGACCACACTGACCTCCCAGTGGTCAGCCATTTCAGTTCTGTGTCCCACTCCCATACTCACGTGCCTGTCCGTGGCTTCATGCACTATCCCAGCAAGATCACCCGCAAATTGGAGGGGCAACACCCGATTATCCATCAACATCCGTCTGGACACTCTTTGACCAGATGGCATCAACATCTGTCTGGACACTCTTTGACCAGATGGCATCAACATCTGTCTGGGCACTCTCAGCCCAGATGGCATTAACATCCATCTGGGCACCCTCTGACCGGATGGCATCATTATCTGTCTGGACACTCTCCGTCCGGATGGCATCAACATCCGTTTGGGCACACTCTGACCAGATGGCATCAACATCCATCTGGGCACTCTCCGACTGGATGGCACCAACATTTGTCTGGACACTCTCAAACCAAATGGCATTAACATCCGTCTGGACACTCTCCGACCAGATGGCATCAATTCTGAATGGACACTCTCCGACCGGATGGCATCAACATCTGTTTGGGCACTCTCTGACCAGATGGCATCAACATCCATCTGGGCACTCTCCGACTGGATGGCACCAACATTTGTCTGGACACTCTCAAACCAAATGGCATTAACATCCGTCTGGACACTCTCCGACCAGATGGCATCAATTCTGAATGGACACTCTCCGACCGGATGGCATCAACATCTGTTTGGGCACTCTCTGACCAGATGGCATCAACATCCATCTGGGCACTCTCAAACCAGATGGCATTAACATCTGTTTGGGCACACTCTGACCAGATGGCATCAACATCCGTCTGGGCACCCTCTGACCAGATGGGATCAACATCTGTCTGGGCACTCTCTGACTGGATGGGCAGCAATATCCGTCTGGACACTCTCCGTCCAGATGCCATCAACATCCGTTTGGGCACTCTCCGACCAGATGGCATCAACATCCGTCTGGGCACCCTCTGACCAGATGGGATCAACATCTGTCTGGGCACTCTGACTGGATGGGCAGCAATATCCGTCTGGACACTCTCCGACCGGATGGCATCAACATCCTTCTGGGCACTCTCCGACTGGATGGCACCAACATTTGTCTGGACACTCTCAAACCAGATGACATTAACATCTGTCTGGACACTCTCCGACCGGATGGCATCAATATCTGTCTGGGCACTTTCCTTCTGGATGGCATCAATATCTGTCTGGACACTCTGATCAGATGGCATCAACATCTGTCTGGGCACTCTCTGACCGGATGGCATCATCATCAGCCTCATGTACTCTCCCACCCAGATCACCCAGAAATTTGAGGGACAACACCTGATTTTCCACCTGGCCCTCTCCAGCTGGAAGGCACCAACATCGGCTTACCTTTCCCCCTTCCTTCCCTTCACCCATCTGTTCTCCACCCCCTTCCCTCTTTATTCAATGAGCCATCCCTCCTCCCCACGCTTGCTGCTGTGCCCTCCTTCCCTTCTCCACCAGTACCTCCTGCCAGGGCCATGCTCCGGCCCCCACGCCTCCCGTCTTTACCATTTTAGTTCGGACACCTGCCGACATTTTTCCAGACCTTGATGAGTGGCTCAAGCCCAAAACGTTGGTTATGTATCTTTACCTTTGCTACATAAAGGACATGGTTTGATCTGCTGAGTTTCTCCAGCGCTGTGGTTTTACTTCAACTTCGGCGTCTGCAGACTTTCGTGTTTTACTGCAGGAAAACGGTGCTGAGGTAAAGAGTAATCTACAGGAAGCACAGCAACTGCTCCATGTCCGCATTGATGTCCCAGGGCCCCCTTATCCATGGCTCAGCAGTGGAGAGCGTCCAAGAACTTTAAATTCCTGGGCAGTCCTGGAGTCTCCATGTCGTTGCAATCACAAAGAAGGCTTGTCAGCAGCCATACTTTGAGGAGATTCGGTACAGCACTGAAGACTTGAAAACTTCACCAGGTGCCCCATGGAGAGCATTCTGACCAGTTGCACTGGAAACACCAACTCTTGGGACAAGAATAAACTCCAGAGGGTTGTTAACTCAGCCTGCGACATCACAGGCACCAGACTTAACTCCATCGAGGGCATCCACAAGAGGCGGTATCTTAAAAAAGCAGTATCTATCCTCAAAGACTCCCCCACCCCCCCAGACCATACCCTCTTCACTCTGCTAGCATCGGGGAAAAGATACAGGAGCCTAAAGACGAGCACTCAATGGCACAAGGACATCTTCTTCCCTGCTGCCGTCAGATTCCTGAACGACCAATGAACCAAAGACACTAGCTGACTCCGATTTTTCGTGCACTAGTTTTGTTTATTGTTGGAAGGTGGTTCATGTAAATGTTTGCCCTGTGAAGCTCCCACAAAACAACAAATTTTGTGACATTCATGTCACAATAATAAATTCTGATTCCGATTCTGATCCAACCTGCCCCACTGACTCGAGTGTACAGGAGGCTACCTCCCCCACCTTGCCCCAGCACAACCTTGGGCACCAACCTTCTCGCCGTTTCCTGCCATCTTCCCGTAATCTGGTGCGTTGGAGCAGAGGGGGCGGCAGCTCGACAGGAGAGTCTTCACATTCCATTGGCCGTGTCCTCCCCCAGACACAATCTATCTGCATTCCCCTAAAGCCCCCTCCCCCACCCCGCATACTGGACTTGCCACCCTGTATGGCATGATCAGCCAACTTGGATATAGTAAACCCCTCCCCCCAGTATCCTGTACTATGGGGATTGGTGGATGCCAAAAAATTAATTTTCTGCTTGCTTGAAATCATGTGTTGTGTGGATTGGCGAACTTGCGGGAGGGCCCCAATTTAAAATTCTTGTGCTGGTTGTTTGAATTCCAGATAATGGGGATTTCTCTGTATATCACACTTAACTCCTAGATCCAAACAGATAGTTTGGGTGGCCCTTCCAGCCCACAAGCTTGTGCCACCCAATTATACCTCCAATTGACCTGCAACCCTTGGTACGTTTTGACCGACTAGAGGAAAGCAGAGCTCCCCAGGGAAACTCACAGGGACATGGGGAGAACACATGAACTCCTTACAGACAGCTCTGGATTTGAACCCCGGTCCTGGTCGCTGGCACTGTAACAGTGCAACATTAACCGTGCTGCTTCTTTCTCTGGACAGAAGGTCAGAAGCCCCTGACCAGGGGCAGTTGTTACTGAGGACTTTTGGGCCTCCGGCTGTGGCTGACTTTTCCTGCCTAGGGCCAGGGTGTGGTGATGGAGGGAGACAGATCTGGACCAATGCTGTGACTGGACACAACAGGGCCACCACCCTTGCTGAAACCCACCCAGCCACACCACACTTCTCAGCCTTGTCCATACAACCACAGAACTTCACAGCACAGAAATAGGCCCCTAAGCCCTCCCAGCTCATGCCAAACCATTTTTCTGTCATTTCTCACAGACCTGCACCCAGCCCATAGCCCTTCATTTCTCTCCCATCTCTATACCCGTCCAAGTTCTTCTTAAATGTTGAAATGGAGCCCGCATTCACTACTTCACCTTGTTCAACACTCTCACCATTCTGAGTGAAGAAGTTCCACTTAAACCTTTCCCCTTTAACCCATGACCTCTGGTTTGTATCTCACCTACCCTTGGTGGAAAAAGCCGACCTATATTTAGGCTGTCTCCCTTCATAATTTTAAATTCCTATAATAAGATCTCCCCTCCTTCTTTTATGTTCCAGGGAATAAAGTCCTAACCTGTTTAACCTTTACCTGTAACTCAGATCTTGAAGTCTGGGCAACATCCCAGTAAATCTTCTCTGCCCCCTTTTGATCTTATTGCTGTAATTAGGTGACTAAAATTTCACACAATACTCCAAATTTGGCCTCACCAATATCTTATACAACTTTACCATAACATCCCAACTCCCGCACTCAATACTCTGATTTGTGAAGCCAAGATGCCAAAAGCTCTCTTCATAACCCTATCCACCTGTGTCTCCACTTTCAGGGAACTATGTAACTGTGTTTCAAGATCCCTCTGTTCTACTGCACTCCTCAATGCCCGACCATTTACCGTGTACGTCCTTTCTTGGTTTGTCCTTCCAAAATGCAACACCTCACGCTTGTCTGCATCAAATTCCATCTGCATTTTTCAGCCCATTTTTTTCCAGCTGGTCCAGATCCCTCTGCAAGCTTTGAAAAACCTTCCTTTGAAGCCCGCAACGCCTCCAATCTTGGTGTCACCTGCAAACTTGCTGATCCCATTGGACCAGATTATCATCCAGATCATTGATAGAGATGACAAACACATCAATGATCTGGATGATAATGTGGTCAATTGGATCAGTTTAATTTTTCCCAAACTCACTTCCTGAAGTTCCAGGGAGAGATCAGGGCCACTGTTCCTTCCAGTAGGGGTGGGGGGGAGTGGGGGGAGATGTCTTGCTGATCAAGAGTTAGAGTGTACGAGGTTCAAACCAGTGATCCCGGGATTAATCACCAAATGATTCAATTTTATTCAAGTGTTCTGCATTCTCGCTTCAGGTCATGAAGCACATGTGGGTCGAAGGGAACTGCAACATCACCTGCGGAAGTTGTCAAAAGACAATAAAGAGTTTTCAACGGCTGACGGGTGTCCACTGCGTCTGGTGCCACAACACTGTGAGTCCGACAAGTTGTGAGAACATTCGTGGTTCAACATTAAATTCATGTGTGGTGTGTCTTAGTGGTTTTCCACCGAGGACTGGTTACACTTGTACAATCAACCGACAATAAACTTGACTGGTCCAGGAGTCCTTGAACTGGGACATTGGCAAGGCTTCGTGACCCCACTCCTGACAGTGGGGACACACGCTGAGAGTGTGTGGTCATTTCCTGGTTACCCGCTGCAAGACATCCAGGGAACAGGTTTCTCAGCTGTCCCATTGGCTGCGTAGATACTGGACTCGAAGTGAAGGGTGGGGGAACATTTGGGTCTCTCTCCTTTGTGATCAGCTCAGTCATGCCATTATTCCTATGCCAACAGCTCCACCATGAATGTGTGTCTCAGGCGATGGAGGTGTGTGACTGTGGACCATTGAAGGACCATGTGCTTCCCCCATCGGCTATCTACCCTGTGGTACTGGTAAATGTTCACCTCGCAGCCGCAGGATTTGTCTTTCTTGGGATAACCACGTGTCAAGCCATTGACTCGGGTGCCAGAGAACTGGGAGAAGATCTGGGGGCAAGGTGTGCCTCGCTCAGCCTCCCTTGCTCATGGAATTCAGCAGTTCTGGAAGAAGTGAAGGGAAGCTGCCCAGATCAACAGTTTGGAACATCAGTAAGAAGAATGAGTCTCCTGGTGAGCTCAGTAACTGCCAAGGGGCTGGCATTCCATTGCTGATGACAGAAGAATCTTCACCATGATAAAGGAAAATCCCCAGATGCACATCTGACAGATCAGAAACGTTCTTCAGGAGACAGATGTGTCAATGGCGACCGTCCGCAGAAGACTTTCTGAACAAAAATGCAGAGGCTGCTCTGCAAGATGCAAACTCCATGGCAAAGATGGTGGGCTTTGGATCTTGGGCCGTTCTTTTACGCCTCCAACACTTCGCACCTGCCATCACGTCTGACACAGGTTCATCTTGGGCTCATCTGTCCACAAGACCTTTTCCAGTGTTCTACAGGCTCTATTAAATACTTCTTGGCAAATTGTAATCAGGCCATTCTGTGCCCATGACTAACTAGACATACAGTGTTGCCTCTGTGTTTCTGTTTATGAAATCTTTTGCGGAGAGTCGTCATTGACACGTCCACACCTGCCTCCTGAACAGTGGGTCTGATCTGTCGGACAGGGGTTTGCGAATTTTCCTTCATTATGATGAGGATTCTTCTGTCATCAACAGTCCTTTCGCGATTGCTGAGCTCACCTAGTCTGCTCTTTCTTCTTAACGATGTCCCAAACTGTTGTTTGGGCAATGCCTCTTACTGTTTTATGATTCCTGGATTGGAAAATAAGTCGTATGAGGCAAGGTTAGCAGAGCTGGGACTTCTCTCTTTGGAGCGTAGAAGAATGAGAGGAGACTTGATAGAGGTCTACACGGTTATGAGAGACATAGATAGGGTGGACGGCCAGCGCCTTCTCCCCAGGGCAGGAGTAGCAAACACCAGAGGACGTGGGTACAAAGTGAAGGGAGGAAAGTTTAGGGGAGCTGTCAGGAGCAAGTTTTTTTATACAGAGAGTTGTGGATGCTGGGGAGGGTGGTGGAGGCTGGAACATTTTAGGGGCGTTCAAGAGACTCTTAGACAGGGACATGGATGGAAGGACGATAGGTTTAGGGAGGGTTCAGTGTTTTTTTAAACGAATATATGAGTTGGCACAACATCGAGGGCCGAAGGACCTCTACTGTGCTGAGGTGTTCTCTGTATTTGGGGTTAAAGCATGCTCTTTCTGTTCGTAGGGGTGGTGTGAAAACACCCTGGAGGGCATAGTTTTTTGTGGGTAGGGCCATGCGGGGAGGGGCATCAGCTACTCGGGAAGTACTCTTCCCTGACATGTTTTCCTCTTTTTTTTTAAACTAAGGACAGGCAGAACAGCCTGAAGAAGAACGAAGAGGAGAGCTCGTCGATCGATGGGGACCAGGCCGTGACTACAGTTGATGGGAAAATTCTCCAGGTATTCTGTTTTTTTCAGGGTATAAGCAGGACAAGCCAAGGGTAGGAAATCTCAGGATGCAGACAGTGCCAGCTGGGTGAGGAGCCGGGACCAACATGAGGTGTTAATGAGATATGAGAAGGGATTGATCATGTCTGTGTGAAAGGAGACAGGGAACTGGGAGAGATGGAGCTGGGTAAAGGGGATGCGGGGAAGAAGTGGGGGGTGGTAGTTTAATGAAAGGCAATGAAGTTGATATTAATGGCATCTGGTTGGCTGGCACCCTGCTGGAAAATGAGACATTGTTCCTCCAATTTGCACGTGGTCTCAGTCTGGAAGTTCATGAGATCATGGACGGACATGCCGGCACGGATGGAGCTCCATGCAGCGATCTCCCAGTCTGTGCCCAGTCTCTCTGGTGTAGGGGAGACCACAGCGGGAGCACCAGATACAGTAAATGACCCTTGCAGATTGATGTGAAGCATTGGTTCAGTTGGGTAGGACTGTTCCAGTTGGAAGATGAGGTCTTGCTCCTCCAGTGGGAGGAAACCGGAGTGCCCGGTTGGGGGGTGAGTGGAATCCCATGTGGGTGGCAAGGGAGGTGTGCAGATGCAGTGCGGACAGAGGTGGAGGTAGGGATTGAACTGGGGTCTCTGGGACTGTGAGACAGTGACTCCGCCTGCTGCATGGTTAGTTGGCCTGATCGGAGAGCTGAGTGTTTTCACACACCTTTGCTCTCTGGGTTCTGGACACGACAGCCACCACCCAATTACTCCCCATTGACCTACAACTCCCCCCCACCCCAGTACGTTTTTGGAGGGCGGGAGGAAACCGGAGCCCCCCTCCTCGGGGAAAACCCACATAGATACGGAGAGAACGTTCAGACTCCTTACAGACAGTGTGGGATTCGAACCCCAGTCCCAATCGCTGGCACTGTAACAGCATGGATTCCCTGTTTCCCTGAATTGCGTGGGATTCCTGAAGTGGCATGGATGAAATTTTGCCGGCTTGCTTGGACCAGTCCGATTTTCTTGCCCTTGTTCCCTCCCCCCCAGTCCCACCATTCCCCAAAGATTCAGCAATCTGAATATATTTGTTTTGGGTGCTAGTGTCGTGGGCGTCTGGAATGCTTTGTCTGGATGGGGGATGGTGGAGGCTGGAACAATAGGAACATTCAAAAGACTCTTAGACAGGCAGATGGATGGAAGAAAGGTAGGGTTATGGGGGTGATGGAGGGAAGGGCGAGATTGTTGTGGTAAAAACACCGAAATGCTGGAGGAACTCACTGGTATCGCAGTGTCCACATAATTTAGATATACAACACCGTTACCTTGTTGAATGTTTACACAGTGATGTGGCAGGTGTTTCACAGTCCCATAGACCACAACCTCTGCTGCTGTCTGTGCGGGGTTTTCATGTTCCCCTCTCTACCATGTGGAGTTCCGTTCCCACCATCACCCTCCCACTCCCCCCCCCCCCCCCACACTGGGCACTCTGGTTTCCTCTCAAAGTCACCCTTTCGGCCCACAAGCCCATGCCACCCAATTGCACCTCATTGACCTGCACCCCCCAGTACGTTTTGAACGGTGGGAGGAAACTGAAACCCCCAGGGAAAGCCCACGCATCACGGGAAGGACATAAAAATTCCTTACAGAGAATGTGGGATTCGAGCCCTGGACCCGATTGCTAGCGCTGTAAAGGCCGGACACTAAACACTACACCAACTGTACCATCTTATGGTAATGTCCCAACAGAAAACATTCTCCTGTCATGCACATAATGTCACATATTGGACATGGGCCAGACTAGGCCATAGAACTATAGAACATTACAAGCACAGAAACTAGCTCTTCGGCCCTTCTGCTTGGGGCTGAACTATTAGTCTGCCTAGTTCCTCTGACTTGCACCCAGTCCATAGCCCTCCCTACCTCTCCCCTCCACGTACTTGTCCCAATTCTTCTTCAATGTTAAAATTGAGCCTGCATTCAACACTTCAGTTCATCTCAAACTCTCACTACTCTCTGTGTGTAGAAGTTGATTTTAAAATTTAAATTTTAAATGTAGACACACAGCATGGAAACAGGCCATTTCAGCCCACAAGTCCATGCCACCCTATTTAAACCCAATTAACCTACAGCCCCGGTATGTTTTGAGCGGTGGCAGGAAACCAGAGCCCCTGGAGAAAACACACGCAGCCACAGAGAGAACATACAAACTCCTTACAGACAGCGTGGGATTCGAACCCCAGCCCCGATTGCAGGCGCTGTAAAGGCATGGCGCTAACCTCTAAGTTAAAGTTCCCCCTAAACTTTTCCCCTTTCACCCTTGACCCATGTCCTCTGGTTTGTATCTCACCAACCCTCAGTGGGAAAAGCCCATCTACATTCACTATGTCTATCCCCCTCATAATCTTAAATACATCTATCAAATCTCCTCTCATTTTTCTACGCTCCAGAGAATAAAGTTCTCACCTGTTTAACCTTTCCCTGTAACTCAGTTCCTCGTCCTGGCAACATCTGAGTAAATCTTCTCTGCCCTCTTTCTATCTTATTGATATCTTTCCTGTAGTTAAGTGACCAGACCTGCTCACAATACATGTGACACACGTTCAAGGAATGTGCATTTTCACATCCCCCTGTTCTACTGCGCACCTCAGTCCCCTACTCCAGTGCCGATGGTATTGAGCTACAGACATTGTTGATGGAGTGCCGCACTCTCTCCGTTCGAGCTAGCTCGCACCACACAGTTGGTAGTGACAGTGTGGCCGAGAATGTTGTCTCCAGGTTGGCTTGAAAGTAACTGAATTAGAATTGGAATCAGAATTTATTGTCATGAACAAGTCAAGAAATTCGTTGTTTTGCAGCAGTGTCCACAGGGGAAACATTCATATAAACCACCTTATATTAACAAAAATTAAAACAGAGCACGAAAAATCAAAATGAGGCAGTGTCACAGGTTCATTGTCCATTCAGGAATCAGATGGCAGTGGGAAAGAAGCTGTCCTTGTGCTGCTGAGTGCTCGTCTTCAAGCTCCCAAACCTTTTCCCCGATGGTAGCAATGAAGAGGTCGTGGTCTGGGGGTTGGGGGTCCTTGAGGATAGAGGCCGCTTTCTTAAGATACCGCCTCATGTAGATGTCCTCAATGGACTGAAGTCAGTGCCTGTGATGTCGCAGGTTGAGTTAACAACCCTCTGGAGTTTTTTCTTGTCCTGAGTGTTGGCGCATCCATACCAGGCAGTGATGCAACCGGCCAGAATGCTCTCCATGGTTCACCTGTGGACGTTTTCGAGAGTCTTTGGTGAAACCGAATCACCTCAAACTTCTCACAAAGTATCACTGGTGGTGAACCTTCTTCAGGATTACATCAACATGGACTATTTGCCTCAGTTGAGATAACTTAATTCCCAATACATTTCTACTTCAGGAGCCTCCTCCAGCCCATTCTATTTCCATTCTCACCTGTCCCATCATGAAATGACTGGGAAGGCTTGCTGTCTGAGTACAAATAGCATAGGGCTGATCTTTGGAGACCTATCAAATGCTGAAAGACCTGGATAGAGTAGATGTGGCAAGGATGTGTCCCATGCTAGAGGAGTCCACAACAAGAGGGCACAACGTCAGGATAAAAGGGCATCAATTTAAAACAGAGAGACAGACAAATTTCTTTAGCCCAAGGGTCGTGAGTCTGTGAAATTTGTTGCCCCCGATGGCTGTGGAAGCGAGGTTGTTGGGTGTATTTAAGACAGAGATTGACAGGTATTTGATTGTCAGGGTGTGATAGTACAGATCTATCACCAATGTACATAGTGTATATAGTTACTGTATCTAGACTGTGCTTACAGCGATTGGCTGAGAGCTAAGCCACACCTATTGTTTGGGCCTTAAAGGGTTGTGTCCCTAGCCAGGTCGGATCATTCCGGACTGGTCGGCCACCTGTGAAGAGCTCCGGTCTTTTGCTAATAAAAGCCTTGGTTTGGATCAACAAGTCTTTGGTTCTTTCGACGAGCTCTACAATTTTATTAGCAAAAAGAATTTTTTTTGAAAGGGATGGAGCGTTTAACTCGGCCAGAAAAACTTGATATCGACCCACAGTCAGCTACAGCCTTCAAAGCCTTTAAGTTCTGGCTGCTGAACTTTGAAAACTTCCTGAGATTCATTCAGGTAGAGGAGGATAACCAGCGTCTAACAGCATTGCTGTCTATGGTGTCCTTGAGAGTCTACGAGAACATCCAGGATGAGACCACTTACACCGCAGCCATAAAGGTACTGAAGGAACTGTATGATCAACCGGTGAACAGAGTTCATGCCCGGCTCATGCTTGCGTCGAGGAAGCAACAGCCCGGTGAGTCCAGCAGGGCATATTTACAAGTATTAAAGGCATTGGGCAAGGACTGTAACTGTGTGGACAAAACTGCTGCCGAGATCACTAGCGACCTCGTCCGGGATGCCTATGTGGCCGGGCTCCGATCGAACGAAGTGAGGCTGCGTTTGCTCGAACAAGGGGTAGAAAAACTAGAGGACGTGGCCCGGATTGCAATCACAATGGAGGATGCAGCCTTAAAGTCCACCGAGCTCTCTAGGGACTGGACCCCACATTCTGATGTGAGTAGAGTGCCCTTCTACCCTACCCCTGACGGCCTGTCGGCTGCTGCTACCCTGCCCCGTGCGAACCCGAAATGTTATTTCTGCGGGAGGGACAAGCACAGCAGGTCCCAGTGCCCAGCAAGAAAAGCCAGGTGCCAGAAGTGCCTTAAAAACGGCCACTTTGCTGCAGTCTGTAGGTCTAAAATGGCCGCCAGCAAACACAGTGCCTCGTGTGAAGCTCAACCGCCACTATCCCATTCAAACTCTTCTTCCCCAGAGCTCTCGTCCAATGAGAGCGAGGGCTCCCCTGCACGGCAACGCCTGACGTCACGGAGACGCCGAACCCGGAAGGGGCAACCCACCGTCGCAACCATGGTGATGGCCTGCCTCTCGCCCCCGTGCGGAACACTTGACACTACCGCCGCTGCTGCCGCCGCCACAGCCACCCCCGGGGCCGACGCTACCGCCGCTGCTGCCGCCGCCACGGACACCCCCGGGGCCGACGCTGCCGCCGCGGCTGCCGCCGCCAAAGCCACCCCCGGGGCCAACGCTACCGCCGCTGCTGCCGCCGCCGCCACGGACACCCCCGGGGCCGACGCTACCACCGCTGCTGCCGCCGCCACGGACACCTCCGGGGCCGACGCTACAGCCGCTGCTGCCGCCGCCACGGACACCCCCGGGGCCGACGCTACCGCCGCTGCTGCCGCCGCCACAGACACCCCCGGGGCCGACGCTACCGCCGCCGCAGCCACCCCCGCGGCCAACCAGGTGCTCACCCTAGCGTCCATCGCTGATGACCGCCAGGGCCCGACCGCCGATCGCGAGCAACTACAAACCCCACTACTTACCATTCACCCGCCACAACAGCACTTCCGGGAGGTTCTCCAACCTGCTCCTCGAGCGTTGACTACGTCATCCCGTTGCGTGACGTCATCCCGTTGCGTGACGTCATCGCGCAAAACTCGCCTGTCAACTGCTTCAATAACATTAAACCAGCAATGCTCTCATCCCCTCACCAGAGCAATGGAACTGATTAAAGTGCATGGACACTACACCAATTGCTTATTTGACTCTGGGTCAACTGACAGTTTTATCCAGCCAGATCTGGCCCTCCGTTGGGGACTTGACATTATCCCCACTACCCAGAGGATCTCATTAGCGACGAGGTCGCACTCGACTGGGATAAAGGGGTATTGCATCGCCACGCTGGAAGTACAGGGCGTGACGGTCACCCAATTTAAATTATTCGTCCTTCCCCAATTGTGCGCCCCAGTGTTGCTGGGATTAGACTTCCAGTGTCAGTTCCAAACGGTGTCCCTACACTTTGGGGGACCCCACGCCCCCCTCTCGGTCTGCCATCGCCCCACTCCCGAAGCACCCGAGCAACCCGCCCCCGTGCCCCGGGGCCAATCCTGCGGCCTTTCCACACTCCGGATTGCCCCGCCAGCACTCTTCGCAAACCTCACCCCTGGCTGGAAGCCTGTGGCCACCAAAAGTCGGCAATATAGTTACGAAAACAGGCAATTCATTAGGAGTGAGGTGCGTAGATTGCTGGATGAGGGCATCATCGAACCCAGTTCAAGCCCCTGGAGAGCCCAGGTGGTGGTTGTCAAGAATGGGGAAAAACTATGGATGGTGGTCGACTATAGCCAGACCATTAACCGCTTCACACTCCTGGATGCGTACCCCCTGCCACGCATCACGGATGTGGTGAACCAGATCGCCCAGTACCGCATTTTCTCCACTATTGACCTACGTTCGGCCTACCACCAGCTCCCGATCCGCTGCGAGGACCGACCATTCACGGCCTTTGAAGCGAATGGGCGGCTATATCAATTTCTCAGGGTACCATTCGGGGTCACAAATGGTGTCGCGGTCTTCCAGCGGGAAATGGACAGGATGGTGGACCAGAACGGGCTAACCGCTACCTTCCCGTATCTGGACAATATCACCATCTGCGGCCACGACATGCAGGACCATGACGCCAACCTAGACAAATTTCTTCAAACTGCCCGTCAGCTAAACCTGACTTACAATTTGGACAAGTGTGTTTTCCGGACCACACGACTCGCTATTCTAGGTTGTGTGGTGGAAAACGGGATAGTCATGCCAGATCCTGACCGCATGCGTCCCTTAATGGACTTACCCCCCCCACATACCCAGAAAGCTCTCAAACGCTGCCTGGGCCTTTTCTCGTATTATGCCCAATGGGTTCCAAACTACGCCGACAAGGCACGTCCTCTTATCAAGACCACCTCTTTTCCCCTCTCGACCGAAGCCACAGTGGCTTTCGATCGAATCAAATCTGACATCGCTGCTGCGACGCTGCACGCGATCGATGAGTCTGTCCCGTTTCAAGTCGAGAGCGATGCATCCGACTTCGCCCTGGCAGCCACCTTGAACCAGGCCGGTCGGCCTGTAGCCTTCTTCTCCAGAACCCTCCAGGGTCCGGAGAGTAGACACTCCTCGATCGAGAAGGAGGCCCAGGCCATAGTTGAAGCGGTACGTCGTTGGAGACATTACCTCGCTGGGAGGCGCTTTACACTGTTGACTGATCAACGCGCGGTCTCCTTCATGTTCAGCAACACCCAGCGTGGTAAGATAAAAAACGACAAAATCGCCAGATGTAGAATCGAACTCTCCACCTTTAACTATGACATCCTGTACCGGCCTGGTAAGCTCAACGACCCGCCTGACGCGCTCTCCAGGGGGACGTGCGCCAGCATACAGATGGACAGACTACGGAAACTCCATGAGGCGCTCTGTCATCCAGGGGTCACTAGGTTTGCTCACTTTGTCAAGGCGCGCAACTTACCCTACACAGTTGAGGAGATCCGCTCCATGACCCGAGCCTGTTCGGTGTGCGCCGAATGCAAGCCCCACTTCTTCCGTCCGGATAACTCCCACGTCATCAAAGCCACCCGCCCCTTCGAGCGTCTTAGTGTAGACTTTAAGGGACCCCTACCGTCGACCAACCGTAATACCTACATCCTTACGGCCATCGACGAATACTCCCGCTTCCCATTCGCTGTGGCCTGCCCAGACACCACTGCCACCTCAGTGATACAGGCCCTTCACAGTATTTTCACCATCTTCGGGTACCCCAATTCCATCCACAGTGATAGGGGGTCCTCATTCATGAGTGCAGAGCTGCAACAGTACCTTCTGGAGTGTGGTATTGCTTCAAGCAGGACCACGAGCTATAACCCACGCGGTAATGGCCAGGTCGAGAGGGAGAATGCCACCATATGGAGAGCGGTTACACTGGCTCTCCGGTCTAAAGGTCTCCCCACCTCTCACTGGCAGGAGGTTCTCACTAGTGCCTTACACTCCATCCGCTCCCTCCTATGTACTGCAACAAATGCCACCCCCCACGAAAGGATGTTCCTTTTCCCGAGGAAATCCGAATCGGGAACCACTGTACCGGCATGGCTCACCGTCCCTGGCCCTGTCCTTTTGCGACGCCACGTCCGGCACTCAAAGAACGACCCCTTGGTCGACCGAGTGACTCTACTCCACGCGAACCCACATTACGCATACGTGGAGTTCCCGGACGGGCGGGAGGACACTGTTTCGGTGCGGGACCTAGCTCAGGACGCGGTAGACCCAGCAAACCCCCCAACTCCTTATGCTCCAGGCCCCGTGCCGCAACAGAAGGACCAACAGCACCCCAATGACTCGGGCCACCCTGCCGACAAAACGACTGGGGAATTGAGCGACGGAGCAGTCGCACCCGATGAGCCCGCTGGCGACACCACTCCAGCGACCCCAATCCCGGCACCACGGCGGTCACGCCGGATGGTCAGACCCCCTGACCGCTACAGTCCTTGACCTACCCCTTCCTTTTCATTCTCTCCCTCGTTTTTGTTTTTTTTTCCAGGGTCAATTCTCCAAGAAGGGGTGAATGTGATAGTACAGATCTATCACCAATGTACATAGTGTATATAGTTATTGTATCTAGACTGTGCTTACAGCGATTGGCTGAGAGCTAAGCCACACCTATTGTTTGGGCCTTAAAGGGTTGTGTCCCTAGCCAGGTCGGATCATTCCGGACTGGTCGGCCACCTGTGAAGAGCTCCGGTCTTTTGCTAATAAAAGCCTTGGTTTGGATCAACAAGTCTTTGGTTCTTTCGACGAGCTCTACACAGGGCATCAAGGATTTAGGGGAGAAGTCTGAGAAGTGGGACTAAGTGAGAAGATGGATCAGCTCACGATTAAATTGCAGAGCAGGCCCGTTGTGCCAATTGGCCTATGCCTGCTCATACCTTGAGATCTTAATCACATTTTGACTTGCGCCCTGTACGTTCATCAATTCATAGTAATCTACAGGCCCTTTGACCCACAGTGTTGTGCCAACCCATTCTGGAGACTCCCTAGAATTTCCCTATGGCATAACCTTCCAATTCCATGTACCTGGATCTCTTAAAAGATCCTATTGTGCCTGGCAGCTTGTTCCACACTCCCACCATTCTATGTGTGCAGGATTCCCACTTGCTCCACACTCCCACCACTCTCTGTGTGCAGGGTACCCACTTGTTCCACACTCCCACCACTCTCTGTGTGCAGGATTCCCACTTGTTCCACACTCCCACCACTCTCTGTGTGCAGGGTACCCACTTGTTCCACACTCCCACCACTCTCTGTGTGCAGGATTCCACTTGCTCCACACTCCCACCACTCTTTGTGTGCAGCATTCCCACTTGCTCCACACTGCCACCACTCTCTGTGTGCAGGATTCCCACATGCTCCACACTCCAACCACTCTCTTTGTGCAGGGTACCCACTTGTTCCATACTCCCGCCACTGCCTGTGTGCAGAGGTTCCCACTTGTGTTCCCCTTAAAAGTTTCCCCTTTCACCCTTAACCCATGTCCTCTAGTTGGTATCTCACCGACCCTCAGTGGAAAAGGCCAACCTACATTTACTCTGTCTATCCCCCTCATAACTTTTCCCCTCCTTCTTATATGCTCTAGGGAATAAAGTCCTAAGGTATTTAACCTTTCCCTGTAATGCAGTTCCTGAAGTCCCAGCAACATCCAACTAAATCTTCCCTGTACCCTTTCCATCTTTTCCTTTTAAAATATTTTTATTGAGTTTAACATCTTAATCCTACATACATATGCTACTAATATAACAAAAAGCATCATATACATATCACAAATTAATATAAATCTAATTCAAATCCATCCATTTTTGTTGATTTAACATTATTTCATAAATAATTCTGGATAGAAACCAAATGAGTTACATTATACCAGAACTTGGTCGTAACATGGAGTAATATCTGTCTAATTTGATGATATGGTCTGATTAGTAAGGGATTGCTTAAGGTGGTATGTGGGTGGAAAGAAGAAGTTTGAAAATCACTGTTTTAATTGTACCTCATTGACTCATTATGGGCATGGTTTCATAACTCCAAAGGAAATAGGCCAAATGACAATTTTTCTCCAGCAAAATATTTCAGAGACAATTGGGTCTAGAGCAGTGAATCTCAACCTTCCCTTCTCACTCAAAGACCACCTTAAGCAATCCCTTACTAATCACAAAGCCCCAATGGCATAGGGATGACTTAAAGTGGGATGTGAGTAGAAAGAAAAAGGTTGGGAACCAATTAATCTAAAAAAGAGGAACCAAAAGAAAAAAAAAGAACCAAAAAAAACCAAAAACTAGATCTAATTGATGCCCTCCCTCTGATCAAGGTGACCTTGTAGAAAAAATAGTAAAGATATGGATTGAATTGGACCTTCAGAAACCAGGCAGAGAGTTGCCGGAGAATCCAAATTACTTCAATCTGTCAAACGGGATAGTTTTCTATGAATGGGCCTCACATCTTTTCAAATTGAAACTTTCCATCTAAAATGTTGTATCTCATTTTCTCCAAGCTTAAGTATGTCATTACATCATGTAACCACTATGTATGGGTCGGTGAAGAGTCAATGTTCCATTTCATTAAAATTACTCGTCTGGCTGTCAACGTGATAAAAAGCTAAAACTTCATTTTGAGATGCAGACAAAAGTATATCTGGTTCACAAGAAAAACCGAACAGGACAGTTAGAGGGCATGGTTCTATTTTGATCAAGATTGAAAAATGCTTGCCCAAACTCTTCCTAAATTGGGACACTCCCAGGGCATATGGATCAATGAAGCTTCAAAAATGTTACACTTCTCTCATCGTGGATCAACATCAACATAAAAACGAGATCATTTAAGTTTGGGCATATGTATTCTCTGCACTCTTTCTATTTCATTGATAGCTTTCCTGCAGTTAGGTGACCAAAGCTGCACGTAATACTCCAAAGTTGGCCTCGCCAATGTCTTACACAACTTTCCCATCTCAGCCCAACTCCCATCCAGGCCGTCCCTGGATTACAAATGGGGTCCATTCCTAAGTCGAGTTTGACGGTAAGTCAGAACTTGCTGCACGTGCAGTTTTTAAATCGTTGAAAAGGCTTTGAGCCTTTTCTTGCACTAAAGCAAGGCTGACAGGCATATTACACTGATTATGATCGTCGACGGCAACGTGGTCCAACTTAAAATGGCAGACAGCATTTTTCCCCGGGCCAACGCACCGTTGAAGCCGTGCGTAGTCTGTTTGGAAGTATGAGCTGTCTGTGTTGGACATTTGTTACCCGGAGGTCTTCTTCAATACTGTGGCTTGGATTAACTTTTTCCTTCTGAAGGAGTTGAGGACATTTTAGTGATGAACATAGTGCTATTTAAATGCAGGTAGTTGCTCCTAAAAGGGCCTGCATCCAAATCTTGGTGTGCGCGAACGGACGCTAGCGGAGGCCACCTGAACGCATTTTGAAACTGATTGCTAATGCTCCTCTTTTCACTGACAGATTATCCCGGTTCCCAATACACATCCCCTGCTGGTGCTTGTCAACCCAAAGAGCGGAGGGAAACAGGGAGAGAGGTAAGGAAATCCGCCCATGTTGCTTCCCTGACCCTGAAGAAGCCATTCCCCGCCCCACTCCCTAGCTGACACGTCTGTCCATGTTAGACCCGCACCTCATCTTCTGGCTGGGCACCCTCCAACTGGATTACATTAACATCGACATCTCCAGTTTCCGTTGGCCCCCAACCCCACCATCTTCCTGTCTCCTTTCCACCAGCTCTATCTCTCTCCCCTTTTCCCTGCCTCCTTTTACAAAGCTAAAAATTACCCCCCTCCCCAAATCCTCTTATCATATCCATTGAACACCTTTTGCCTGTTTGTCTGGGCTCCTCTCCCACCCCTCCCATTCTCTCACCCTCACTTCTTTCCCCACCACCTTCCCTCAACTCTGTCGCTCTCCCTTTTCCCTGTATCCTTTCGCACAGATTTGATCAATCCCCCACCTCCCCCCCCCACTCCCCCAGCCAGTAGCGTCTGTACTCTGAGCTGTAAGCCAGGCACACACAACCCTGCGATGGAGACATCCCAAATATGTGGACTAAAACCGAGTGACAAGCTCCCCAGTGCTTTTGTCATGTGCCCTGGAGCCCCCAACCCTTTGCCCCCCAACCACCAGCACCGTCCCCTCCAATCCATCTCTACCCTCCGAAGGCCTCCCACATCAGCACCTGATGCTCCCATTGTGGTCTCCTCTATGTTGGAGAAACTGGGCGCAGACTGCGAGATTGCTTCAGTGAGCACCTCAGCTCCGTCTGCTGCAATAGTGTGGATCTCCCAGTGGCCACCCATTTCAATTCCCCATCCCATTCCCGTGTTGACATGTCAGGAGCAGAATCCAAATTTATTGTCATGAGCAAGTCATGAAATTTGTCGTTTTGTGGCAGCGCCACAGAGCAACCGTTCGTATTGTAAACCACCTCACAACAATAAATAAAAACGTGCACGAAAAGTCCAAGTGAGCAGGGTCTAGTTCATTGATGGTTCAGGAATCTGATGGCAGTGGGGAAGAAGCTGTCCTTGTGCCACTGAGGGCTCATCTTCAGGCTCCTGCACCTTTTCCCCGACAGTAGCAGAGTGAAGAGGGGCTAGCCTGGGGGGTGAGAGTCCTTGAGGATAGAGGCTGCTTTTTTAAGACATCGCCTCATGTAGATGTTCTTGATGGAGTGAAGTCTAGGACCTGTAATGTTGCAGGTCAAATTAACAAACCTCTACAGTTTATTCTTGTCCTGAGAGTTGGCGCCTCCACAACAATCTAAAGGCCCTTTCATGCAGTGAAAAAGCCTGCCTGTAAAGGCAGAGATTCTCCACCCTTACGTCGGGAGACTTACCTCGATGAATGGGCCGTGGCTGCCTCAAGGCGCTGGCTGCAATCCCTCTCGGGGAAGGACAATCAGCGGAGACCAGCGCTCCGCCGCCTCACATGAATGCAATGTCACTGTTTGTCTGGGCGCTGCTGGCTAGGGGCCACGACCCATCTCCTCTCTCTCCCACCCACTCACCCCTCTCCCTCTATGACCCCCCACAGGATAGGGGCAGCTGGCAGGAGCCATCAGGGGGAGGCCAGTGCGGGCTGTAACAGCCCCGCCGGCCATTCCGGCACCTCACCGGGCTGCTCCGGCCTTTGGGGCTGTTCATCGGTGGCTCAAAACACAGTAGAGCAAAGACCATCTTCCCGATCCGTGATTTCCCACGCAGCTGGGACCATTCTGGGAAACACAGAGAGTTTCCAGCTGCCTGGGGAGTTATGGATAGGGAAGACGGCCATTGCTTTGCCGCGTATTTATGATGGGCAGTGCCATGGCAGCAGTCACCCCGCCTCCATCGGCTCTGGAGGATGCTATGAGGTGCGTCTCAATGGGACGCTGGAGCAGCCTTTTAGGGCTGCTATCTGAAAGGTGCTTATAGCCAGACTCCAGGCAGTGGCCTGGCATGAAAAGGCCTTAACCCTTCCCTACCTCACACCCATAACTCTTAATTTTTCTTCCATTATGTGTCTTTCTGAGAGTCCTTTATATGTAAACCCTGCTGCACAACAATCCCAGAGAGAGGGTAACTGCCTGCTTTGTTCTCATAGCTTGAGGAAGGGCTCAGGCCCGAAATGCCAGTAAGATATTGGGGGGGGGGGGGGGGGCACGGTTGGCATAGTGGCTAGAGCGGAACTGTTAGAGCGCCACCGATCGGGACCGTGCTGTCTGTAAGGAGTTTGCATATTTTCCCTGTGTCTGCGTGGGGTTTCCCTGGGCGCTCCAGTTTCCTCCCACCGTTCAAAAAGTATCGGGGGTTGTAGGTCAGTCGGGTGTAATTGGGCGGCATGGACTCGTGGGCTGAAAGAGCCTGTTACCCTGCTGTATGTCTATATTTAACATACCATAACCTTCTGTGGACACTGCGAGACCGGCGAGTTCCTCCAGCATTTCAGTGTTTTTACCACAGCAATCTTGCCCTTCCCTCCATCACCCCCATAATCCTACCTTTCTTCCATCCATCTGGCTGTCTGAGAGCCCTTTGAATGTCCCTATTGTTCCAGCCTCCACCACCCCCCCCCCCCACCCCACCCACCACCTCTGCCAAAGCATTCCAGATGCCCACAACTTTCTAGTGCCCAAAACAAAGATTGTCAGATTGCTGAATCTTTGGGGAATGGTGGGACATGGTGGGGGGTGGGGGGGAGAGGAAACAACTGCAAGAAAATCGGACTGGACCAAGCAAGCCAGCAAAATTTCATCCCATGCCCAACGTTGGAATGCCATGCGTTTCAGGGAAACGGGGAATCCACTCGAGTGGTGTAGTGAATGCTTTGTTGTTATGGCACCAGTGATCGGGACTGGAGGTTTGAATCCCACACTGCCTGTAAGGAGTTTGAATGTTCTCCCCTTGTCTGCCTTTTCTCCGGGGGGGTGGGGGTATTTGGTTTCCTTCCACCATTCAAAAACGTACTGGGGGGGGGATACCAGGCTGGATGTCTCAATCTCAAGAAAGCCAGGTGGGATTCTTTCAGTCTTTCAGTGGGCCCTGATTGGCAGAGAGTGTTATGGAAGCACATTTGCAGAGGTAATTAGATGATGCTTTGCTATGTTTTTGCAGAGTGTTAAGGAAGTTCCAGTACCTTTTAAACCCAAGACAAGTTTTCAACCTGGCCAAAGATGGACCAACACCAGGGTAAGGCTGTTTTTTGTGACAATTTAATAGCTTTCAGGTCACAATGGCTTCTCATTCAAACTCTCCATGCCCATCCAAAGTGGCTGAGGTTCTCAGCAAACATCTTGTCTAATTCTGGTGTTGCTCTGAATTACAAAAATAAATAAATCAGTGCAAAAAGAAAAGGTGGGGTCTGTGTTTTGTTGTCCGTTCAGAAATTTGATGGCGGAGGGGAAGTTACGGCGCCAGCGGTCAGGACCAAGGTTTGAATCCCACTCTGTCTGTAAAGAGTTTTCCCCGGGGGCTCTGATTTTTTCCCACCGTTTGAAGAGTACCGAGGGTTGTAGTTTAATTGGGTATAAATTGGGAGATGCCGGATCGTTACTGTGCTGTATGTCTTTCAAAAAAAAAATCTAAATTTAAGCTGTCCTTGTGCCACTGAGCATTTGTCTTTAGGGTCCTGCACCTCCTTCCTAAAGGGGTGGTGGGGGTCCTTGAGGATAGAGGCCACTTTCTTAATCCACCGCCTCTCATTGTGTGGCTTTGATCAAATTCATGTCAGTCTGTGAGTGAAGCCCCCGGGGATAATAAGCGCAGTTCCACTGGGTGTCACCTGTCTAGAGTAGTAGTTCTCAACCTTTTTCTTTCCACTCACATATCACTTTAAGTAATCCTTATGCCATAGGTGCTCTGTGATTAGAAAGTGATTGATTAAGGTGGGATGGGGGTGGAAATAAAAATGTTGAAAACCACTGTTTTAATCATACCTAATTGACTCGTTATGTGCACAATTTCACAACTCCAAAGGAAATGGGCCAATGACAACTTTTCTCAAGCAAAATATCTCAGTAACAATCGAGCCTAGAGCAATAATTCTCAACCTTCCCTTCCCACTCATATCCCACCTTAAGCAATCCCTCACTAATCACAGAACACCGATAGATGGTGTAGGGATTACTTAAAGTGGGATGTGAGTGGGAAGAAAAAGGTTGAGAACCACTGGTCTAGAGGAAGGAATCAGTGAAACTGGAACAGAGGGAGATACAGGGAGGGACATTTTACTATATTGCTTTTGGAAATTGGGCAGTGTTTGGTTCAGGAAATTAATGTCTCCAAATTGAAGGAAATGCTTGAACAACGTAGTCAAACCCCTGGTATTCAGTATCTATGGAATTGGTAGGTGAGTGATTTTCCAATTGCTTGAGATTGCGTGGATTGGCCAACTGAGGGTGGTGAGTGGGGGTGGGGGGTGGAGGAGAGAGGCGGGCACCAATTTTAAACGTTCCTCTCTCTTACCTATTTGTTTTCCACGCCTTCTTTTTGCCGGTTGTGTAGAGGTAAGGTTCAACGTGGTTTAGATTGGTGTTGATTAATACATCAAACACATGAACAGATTGGTTAATTGGCCAAAATATTAATACAGAAATACAATTTGGTTAATATTTATGCTGGAACAGTGAAGCGGGCCTAGGATCTGTGTTGCCCAGCACGACAGCCATCTACATTCCATTAGCCCTGACCAGGGATAGTGAGAGACTCTGGAATGTGGTAACACCAATTTGACTTGATCAATTACTTCATAGCTTAACACTGATGAGATAATGATAATGTTTGCAGACATGCCGATGACTGTTTTGAAATTGGTTAATGTCAGATAGTGTTGAAGGCACATCTTAGCATGTTCTGAGAGCTCCTGGATTCCCTGGGGGGGTGGGGGGGGTGATGGATCTCCAGCCAAGCTATGTGTGTAATCAAGAATATTTATTCTTACATAGAACTTGCGTGATTTTCCTGTGTGTTGAAGTGTCTCCCGACCACCCTGGAGTAGTTGCTCACACAGGAATGACCAAAACTCCAAATATCCTTATCATGCGGCGGGTTTAGATAGAACACCTGAAGTGTGGTTTTTAAGGAGGCTGAACATCCCATTCATTAGCCCGTTGTTCACGGATCATCTGCAGTTCGATTTACACCGTGGGCGATCCGGGAAAATAACTCGGGGTCAGGGAGGTAAAATGTCAGAATGGGAATGACCCCTTATTCCTGCTCCGATCTTTTTATACACAGACTGTGTTCCGGGAAATTGGGAATAATTTCCTGGAACGCAGCGGCTGTGTGAAAAAAATAAGGGAGGACTGGGGAAACAAAAGTGTCCAAGACCTCCATTCCTTACACTACATTTGCTGAAGAACAGAGCATCATCCTGGTCCTGGACGAAGGGGGTTGAAAAGCAAACATCCACTGTTGCTTGAGGCTGCCGGTTCCTTGAATTCCGGATAACAGGGGTTTTACCACATATTGAAGGATTATTTTGTCATTGTTCATTCTGCCCCTATAGACATGTCCTCCTGAGCTTCTGATTCTGAGTGGCGAGAATATCTCCCCCGGGCATCTCTCATCTCCTGGCATCCTGCCTGTTGTTCAGGTGGATAATTGGCATCCAAGGAATGACAAGAAGCCACACCAGTTGGTCACATCGACGCTCTTGCTCTTGCTCCTTGTGTTGTGGATGGCTGACGGGGAATTGAGAGGCTCACACCCGTAGCTCGATGCCTCCTGGACTTGCCCAGCATGGTCAGAGGTAGCCTCAAACTGGGGAACACGTAGCAGTCCTCGGGGAGGGCTCAGCAGGGGAGAGGGTAAAATGTCGGAAATGTCCCTGGGTGTCAACATCTCCGAGGATCTGTCCTGGAGCCTCCGTGTCGATGAAATCATGAATAAGGCACCCCTGTGGCTATACTAATGGCCTGTGATTGTCTAATCTTGGAAGCTAAGCAGACTCAGGCCTGGTCAGTACTTGGAGGGGAGACTGCCTTGGACCACCAGATGCTGTAGGTTTCTGCGAGAGATGTGACTTTCTGTCTGCCTTACGGTAGACAAAAGTCAACGAATTTAAAGTATGTTACATTCTCAATGTAATGTTACATGACAATAATGGAACGTTTACCTGTGAGGTGTTTGATGAGATTCGGTATGTCACCGAAAACTTCTGCAGGTGAACCGTGGAGAGCATTCTGACTGGTTGCATCACCGTCTGGTACAGAGGCGCCAACCCTCAGGACAAGAAAAATCTCCAGAGGGTTGTTAACTTGGCCTGTGACATCACAGGCACCAGACTTCACTCCATCGAGGACATTGACATGAGGCGGTGTCTTAAAGAAGCAGCCTCTTTCCTCAAGGACCCCCACCTCCCAGGCCATACCCTCTTCACTCTGCTACCATCGGGGAAAGGTACAGGAGCCTGAAGATGAACACTCACTGGGACAAGGACAGCTTCTTCCCCTCCGCCATCAGATTCGTGAACCATCAATGAACCGAAGACCCTGCCTCACTTGGACTTTTTCGTGCACTGTTTTTATTTATTGTTGGAAGGTGGTTTATATGAACTTTTGCCCTGTGACGCTGCCGCAAGACGACGAATTTCGTGGCTTGTTTGCAACAATAAATTCTGATTGAGGGGATGCGGTCCTGCAGAGGGCTGGACAATAACAGGCCGAGGGCTTCATCATGTCTGGAGCTACCAAGTGTAGCTGGTGCAAACAGTGGCCTGTGCTGAATTTGGCCATGATGCATCAGTGAAGGCTTGACAATGTGATCACTCATTTGGTTCAGCCAACGCCCAGCAAATGATTCACTGACTCGTCACCACTGAGACCAAGCATTTCAAAATTTAGAATCTGAGCTTACTGTCAGGAACATGTCACTGCTTTGCAGCAGCGTCAGGGGCGCAAACATTGCTATAAATTACATTTTTTTAAAAAATGAATGCAAAGAAGAGTAAGTGAGGAAGGGTCTGTGGTTCACTGTCTGTTCAGGGATCTGGTGGTGGGTGGGGGGGGGTAGAAGCTGTTTCTGTGCACGTCTTCAGGTTGTGTAATTCAGTGCAATGACTCTCAAAGGCTATTGCGTAGGTGAAGCCGGTTTGGTTGGTCGCAAGACTAATGAGTCTGAACACTGGTGATTGAACAGTAGTGTTTTATTTACACGTGGAGGGGAGTCACAGTCGGGCTAAAGGACACACACATGCCCTTCTCCCCACGGGCACTGAGAACACTGAACGACCAAAGGAACTGTTCACACTAATCCTCCGAGACTCTCATACACTGCTGTCCAAAGAGGGGGTGCAAAATCACCGAGGTTCCCTTTCTGCCCTGGACTCAGCATCTTTCAGCTGCTCTTGTCGGGGAAGAGATACAGGAGGATTAGAGTCCAGCATCACCAGGCTGAGGAACAGCTTCTTCCCACGGGCACTGAGAACGCTGAAAAACCATAGAAACTGCTCCCACTCACCCTCTGAGGCTCTCATATTCATGAGACAATATTTGTTTATTTATTTGTATAAATAAAATACTTGTCCTTCATGGATATTGTTTACCTGTATATGTGTTACGCCTGGTTGCATGTCTGCGTGTTTTGCCCCGAGGACCGGAGAATGCTGCTCCGTCAGGTTGCACTTGTACAATCAGATGACAATAAACTTGTCTTGACTTAACATACCCACACTCGCCAGATTAAATGATGCACGTAGCTTGTGGCTGCGGTCATAACTCTGGGTTAGAGCTCCAGAGAAGACGCGCACACTCGAGTGTACAAACAGTACTGATTTATTGGTCATTCGCTCTGCCTACGTCATCAGTGGGCGTGGCCTATGCTCTGCCAATCGCTGATTGGTAATTGGTCCATTCCCTCCGTTGCCATTGTGGCCTATGGAAGAAGGCTCTCTAGGCCCATGCTGCCTGCTCAACCATTGTGTTCACGTGTCGCTACTTGAGTCAGGTCGTGGAGTAGTCCATGGGTCGCTACACATTCACAACCACTCGCGGGGAGAAGGCTTTACAATCAAGTTACAATGTACGATACCCACCACCTCTTGCTGTGCCTTGCAGGTAAGGCTTGTACCTAACTAAACTAGGGACACTAGGCTCCCAACCCTTACCAATGACCCTCCAGCCTTGCCCACAGTTCCCAACCTGGAGTGTACCTGGCTTCGTCACGGAACAGAAAGAGGAAGATGGTTCATGTGTGGTGGGCTTGATTAGAACTGGAATCAGAATTTATTGTCATGAACAAGTTATGAAATTTGTTGTTTTGTGGCAAATATACTATAAACCAACTCACAAAAATATATAAAAATAGTGCATGAAAAGTCA
The DNA here is from genome assembly GCF_036971445.1 of Narcine bancroftii. Lineage (NCBI taxonomy): Eukaryota > Metazoa > Chordata > Chondrichthyes > Torpediniformes > Narcinidae > Narcine > Narcine bancroftii. The sequence goes on from NC_091473.1 coordinate 210,497,279, forward strand.
AAGTGAGGCAGTGTCTTTGGTTCATTGATGGTTCAAGAATCTGACGGCAGCGGGGAAGAAGCTGTCCTCGTGCCGCTGAGTGCTCGTCTTCAGGCTCCTGTACCTTTTCCCTGATGGTAGCAGAGTGAAGAGGGCATGGCCTGGGTGGGGGGGGTCCTTGAGGATAGAGGCTGTTTTTTTAAGACACCGTCTCATATAGATGTCCTCGATGGAGTGAAGTCTGGTGCCTGTGATGTTTCAGGGTGAGTTAACAACCCTCTGGAGTTTATTCTTGTCCTGAGCATTGACACTTCTGTACCAGACAGTGATGCAACCAGCCAGTGATGCAACCAGCCAGGATGCTCTCCACGGAACACCTGTAGAAGTTCATGCTGACGTAGCGAATCTCTTCAAACACCTCACCGAGTATAGCCGCTGGCGAGCCTTCTTTGCATCATCGCGGAGACTCCAGGACAGACCCTCGGAGATGTTGGAATTTGAGGTTCTCGACCCTCTCCACTCGATGAGGACTGGATCATGTTCTCCCAACTCCCTCCTGAAGTTCACAATCATCTCCTTGGTTTTGCTAACATTGAGCGCAATGTTGTTGATATGACACCATCTCCCTCCTGTACACTTTCTCATTGCCGTTGGTGATACTGTTGACAACTATGGTGTCATAGCTGCTGAGTTAACTCTACCCAACATTTCATTACACACGTGTGCCATCCGAACGGAGGGGGCTGGAAATGTGAGTGCTCAGCCATGGCATCTTCACTCATGAGGACAAAGGTGAAGGAAGCAAGTATTTCTCTTGACACAACACTCAAAGGTGCTGGGGAAAGTTGCTGCACGACCTGCCGAGTTTCTCCAGCACGGTTGTGCATTTCAGTACCATCAGAGCATCTCCACATGTTCTGCTCTGACTCAAATATTTACTGTAATGTCCAATTTCAAAGGACAAACCTTCCGTTCTGTGTCTCGTATCAGTGTAACCTTCTTCGGTCAAGCCAAGTTTATTCTCACCAACCGGTCTTTGGTGCAAAACACGCAGACACAACACAGGTACAAACAATACATTCAGCTGTACAAATAAATAAATATTATTTCGTATGTATGGGAGCATCGGGGGGGTTAGTGCGAGCAGTTCCTTTGGACTGTCAGCGTTCTCACTGCCCATGGGAAAAGCTGTTCCTCAGCCTGGTGGTGCTGGCTCTGATCCTCCCGTATCTCTTCCCTGATGGGAGCAGCTGAAAGATGCCGTGTGTGGGGTGGAAGGGTCCTCGATGATTTTTTGCGTCCTCTTCAGAAGTCCAAAAGGGCAAAGTGCAGGTTTGGACTTTCGTGCCATAACGTTCCAACTGGAGTAACCTGAACAAATGGCATGTGCATTAGGAGCAGGTAGGCCCCTCAACCTCACCAGCCTGTGCCCTGTGGCTGGCCTGACTGTAACTTCCCATCTTTTATGGTTAAATGCGAATCTTTAAACCACGGAGCCCAGTTTGAGGCCATTCAGGCATTCACCCTGTATTGTCCCTTCTGAAGGAGCTGCTTCATTCCCCTGCCCCTTCCTCCCTTTTCTCCTCTCCTGCCCCTTTGTTCCTCATCTCCACCCCTACCCTTCTCTCCTCTCCCTGCCCCTTCCTCCCTTCCACATACTACCTCCTACCCAGCCCATTCCTCCCTCCTCTCCTCCCCCTGCTTCATCCCTCCTCTTGTCTCCACTCTTTCCTCCCTCCTCTTCTCTCCTCCCCTTGCTCCGTCCTTCCTGCCCCTTCCTCCTTCCTCTCCCCATCCCTTCCTCCCTCCAATCCTCTCCTCCCCCCTACCTTTGTCACGCCGAGACGAAGGGCCCAGGCCCAGAGCATTGGTCACCCTCTACTTCCTGTGGATGCTCTGTGAACTGCATCTGCAGGCTTCTTCTTGACTTGCTGATTGGCTGTTTCACCATCTCCCTTCCCACAATCCTTTCCACTTCCGGCGGCCATGCTCTACTGCAGTAGTAGATTTGCAGACCTCTTCACATACATGCTATTTACCCTCTGGCACCACCGTGTAAACTCCACAGATCACCCACAAGGACCAGAAGTCTCACCGCGATTAATTATTTGGCAGTAAGTTCATCTTTACCACCACACAGGCAGCAACAGTCACATGGAACACGGAGAACATAGAACACTACCGCACTACCGCACAGTACAGGCCCTTTGGGACGAGGCAACGTACCATATATACACAGAATGTGAAAGGTTGCAGCCTCTATCTGGATATCTGAAGGGGATGCTCCACACATTTTGGCTGCATATCAGCCCCACCCTCCTGATCTTCAGTCACCCGGGCAGGGTGGGGGGGGAGGGGGGAGTGGGGTGGGTCACTCAAAGGCGATCTCCTGGTTGGTCTGTTTCTGGGCTTGGCCAAGTTGACCATCCATGGGTCCTGGCAGCGGGTAGTCGAGGGTTTGGCCCCGGCTGACAGCCTACCCCTTTCCCATGGATGTGTTTGTACCCTCATGTTCCCTGGAAGGGGAGTACACAGTTTCCACAGGTACGATGGGAGATTTCTGGGCCACAGGGGCTCCAGTGGGTGGTGACGATCGTGTTGTAATTTGAACGTGTCTAACACAATTAATGTAATACTGTAGGTACTTTTAAACTGCGCACCAGGGTAGCCCTCCTGGGACCCAGGTCCGTTAAATGGGTCTTCTATTTATTTATTTATTTATTTTTCACACCATAAACCACATACATACTTTTTCCTTTTCAAATATATACAGTGCCATTTTCTCCCCCCCCACCACCCCTCCCATACCACCCTCCCTACCTCCCCTCTCCCCCCCCCGTCCATTTAAAGTACAAAATCTAGGATACATTAAACCAGTCAAACAATGTTGTCATTCAATAAAAATAAACAAGAAATTCCACTGAGTCAATTCTTTTCATTTCCTTCTCCTTTCGTTAATTTAGGTAGTGAATGTCCCCGGTAGGTTTTCTCTATTATGTTTCATGTAAGGCTCCCATATTTGTTCAAATATTTCAATATTATTTCTTAAACTATATGTTATTTTTTCTAATGGAATACATTTATTCATTTCTATATACCATTGTTGTATTTTCAAATTATCTTCCGATTTCCAGATTGACATAATACATTTTTTTGCTACGGCTAGAGCTATCTTAACAAATCTTTTTTGTGCATCATCCAAATCAATTCCAAATTCTTTGTTTTTTATGTTACTTAGGAGGAAGATCTCTGGATTCTTTGGTATATTGTTTTCTGTCATTTTATTTAATATTTGGTTTAGATCTTCCCAAAATTTTTCTACTTTCTCACATGTCCAGATTGCATGAATTGTTGTTCCCATTTCTTTTTTACATCGAAAACATCTATCAGATACTGTTGGGTCCCATTTATTTAACTTTTGAGGTGTAATGTATAGCCTGTGTATCCAGTTATATTGTATCATACGTAACCTCGTATTTATTGTATTTCTCATCGTTCCAGGACATAACTTCTCCCATGTTTCCTTTTTTATCTTTATATTTAAATCTTGTTCCCATTTTTTGTTTACTTTTACCATTTGTTTCCTCATTCTCCTTTTCTTGCAGTTTAATATACATATTTGTTATAAATCTTTTGATTATCATTGTATCTGTAATCACATATTCAAAGTTACTTCCCTCTGGTAAACTCAGGCTGCTTCCTAATTTGTCCTTCAAGTAGGATCTCAATTGGTAATATGCCAGCACTGTATCTTGAGTTATATTGTATTTACCTTTCATTTGTTCAAAGGATAATAATCTATTTCCTGAAAAACAATTTTCTATTCTTTTGATCCCTTTTTTTCCCATTCTCTAAAGGAAAGGTTATCTACTGTAAAAGGGAGTAACTTATTTTGCGTCAATATTAGTTTTGGTAATTGATAATTTGTTTTATTTCTTTCTACATGAATCTTCTTCCAAATATTGAGTAGATGATGTAATACTGGAGAACTTATATGTTGTACCAATTTTCCATCCCATTTATATAATATGTGTTCAGGTATCTTTTCCCTTATTTTATCTAATTCTAATCTAGTCCAATCTGGCTTTTCCCTTGTTTGATAAAAATCTGATAGGTATCTTAATTGTGCGGCTCTATAATAATTTTTAAAGTTTGGCAGTTGTAAGCCTCCTTGTTTATACCATTCTGTTAATTTATCTAGTGCTATCCTCGGTTTCCCCCCTTTCCATAAAAATTTCCTTATTATTTTCTTTAACTCGTTGAAGAATTTCTCTGTCAAGTGTATTGGCAATGCCTGAAATAGGTATAATATCCTTGGAAAAATTTTCATTTTAATACAGTTTATCCTTCCTATTAGTGTTAGTGGTGAATCTTTCCAATGCTCTAAATCGTCCTGTAATTTTTTCATTAGTGGATAATAATTGAGTTTATATACATGGCCGAGGTTTTTATTTATTTGTATACCTAGGTATCGTATTGCTTGCATTTGCCATCTGAATGGTGATTCTTTCTTAAATTTTGAGAAATCCGCATTATTCATTGGCATTGCTTCACCTTTATTTGCATTAATCTTGTATCCCAACACTTCTCCATATTCCTTCAATTTCTTATGTAATTCTTTTATTGATATTTCTGGTTCTGTTAAGTATACTATAACGTCATCTGCAAATAAACTGATTTTATATTCCTTGTCTTTTATTTTTATCCCTTTTTATTTTATTTTCTGTTCTTATCAGTTCTGCTAGTGGTTCTATAGCTAAAGCGAACAATAAGTGTGATAGTGGGCATCCCTGCCATGTTGACCTGCTTAAGTTAAATTGCTTTGATCTCCTTTGGATTATATGTGATTTGTTTGTCTTTTTTCCTTGATGCCAATACCATTTTCTTAGTTTGTTCTGTCTTAAGCTGCCATGCTAGAATTTTGTGCGTTATTTTCCCCTAGTTCATAATATTTCTGTTTGTTCTTCATTATATTCTTCTCCACCTTATTTGATTGTAGTGTTTCATATTTTATTTTTTTATCTGCCAATTCTCTTCTTTTAGTTGTATCTTCCTTCATTGCTAATTCTTTTTCTATATTTACTATTTCCCTTTCCAACTGCTCTGTTTCCTGATTATAGTCCTTCTTCATCTTGGTTACATAACTTATTATTTGCTCTCTAATGAACGCTTTCATTGCATCCCATAGTATAAACTTATCTTTCACTGATTCCGTATTTATTTCAAAATACATTTTAATTTGTCTTTCAATGAATTCTATAAAATCCTGCCTTTTGAGTAACATGGAGTTTAATCTCCATCTATACATTCTTGGAGGGATGTCCTCTAACTTTATTGTCAATATTAAGGGTGAATGGTCCGATAATATTCTAGCTTTATATTCTGTTTTTCTTACTCTATCTTGCATCGGAGCTGATAACAAAAATAGCTCTATTCTTGAGTATGTTTTATGTCTAGCCGAGTAATAGGAATATTCCTTTTCCTTTGGGTGTTGTTTCCTCCATATATCCAAAAGTTGCATTTCTTCCATCGATTTAATTATAAATTTGGTTACTTTGTTCTTTCTGTTATTTTTTTTCCCAGTTTTGTCCATATTTGAATCCAAATTCAGGTTGAAATCCCCTCCTATTAATATGTTCCCTTGCGTATCTGCTATCTTCAAAAAAATATCTTGCATAAACTTTTGATCTTCTTCGTTGGATGAATATACATTGAGTAGATTCCAAAGCTCCGAATATATCTGACATTTTATCATTACATATCTCCCTGCTGGATCTATTATTTCCTCTTCTATTTTAATTGGCACATTTTTACTAATTAATATAGCTACTCCTCTTGCTTTTGAATTATACGACGCTGCTGTTACATGTCCTACCCAATCTCTCTTTAATTTCTTGTGCTCCAATTCAGTTAAATGTGTTTCTTGCACAAATGCTATATCAATTTTTTCTTTTTTCAGTAAATTTAGCAGTTTCTTCCTTTTAATTTGGTTATGTATTCCGTTAATATTTAAAGTCATATAGTTCAGCGTAGCCATTTTATACTTTGTTTATCTTCCCTTTCCGTTTCTCCATCATCACCTTTCCTTCTTATTCATTTCTGCTTTCTTGTTTTGAACACTTTATAAGACAACATTTCTAAAACATCAAACATTTTCCCTATTCTCCTATTTAAAACTTCTTTAACCCCATTCTCCCCTCCCCCTCCTGAGTTGTCCTTTATCTCTTGTCAGACAACCACATCTCCCCTCTCCATTTGGATTTGCGAATTCACTTGCAAACGTCAGCTGATTTTGCAGTGACCGTAACTCCTCCCCACCCAGCCCCCCCAGAAAAGATTTCAATTTTCATATGTAACAAAGGTCACTCTTTTAATTCCCTCCTTATTCCCTCTATTCCATTTCCCTCCCTTATTAATTCTTGTCTATACTCTATATATTTTCCTCTAAATACGGATACATTCATGTATGCACACTATATATATACACACACATATACCCCTTTACACACATACATATAGATCGTGGTCATTTTTACTCTTATTACATGTCTTCATCTCTCTGCTTGTTTTGTAGTTGTTCTGCAAATTTCCTTGCTTCCTCTGGATCCGAGAATAGTCTGTTTTGTTGCCCTGGAATAATTATTTTAAGTACCGCTGGGTTCCTTAACATAAACTTATATCCTTTTTTCCATAAGATCGTTTTCGCTGTATTGAACTCCTTCCTCTTCTTCAGGAGTTCAAAACTTATGTCTGGATAGAAAAAAATTTTTTGACCTTTATATTCCAGTGGCTTTTTGTCCTCTCTTACTTTCTTCATTGTTTTCTCCAATATATTTTCTCTTGTTGTATATCTTAAGAATTTTACTAAAATGGATCTTGGTTTTTGCTGCGGTTGTGGTTTCAGGGCTAAAGTTCTATGTGCCCTCTCTATTTCCATTTCTTCCTGTAATTCTGGTCTTCCCAGGACCCTGGGGATCCAATCTTTTATAAATTCTCTCATATTCTTGCCTTCTTCATATTCCTTAAGGCCCACTATCTTTATATTATTTCTTCTATTATAGTTTTCTATTATATCTATCTTCTGAGCTAACAGCTCCTGTGCCTCTTTAGCTTTTTTATTAGATTCTTCTAATTTCTCTTTTAACTCTTTTACTTCCATATCTACAAATGTTTCTCGTTTTTCCATATTTTCCACTCTTTTTGCCAATTCTGATATGGCCATTTCCATTTTATTCATTTTTTCTTCTGCATTCTTAATTCTTCTTTTTATCTCATCAAATTCTTGTAATTGCCATTCTTTCACTGATTCCATATATTCTTTAAAAAAAGATACATCCATTGTCTTGCCTTTCTCTTCTTCCACTTCTTTCTGTTCTTCTTCTTCTTCTTCCTCTGGGTTGACCATCTGTTGTTTCCTTGTTTTCTTTTTACCCTCTTCTTTCTTGTTGTCGTTATTGTCTGTGTTCTGCACCTGCTGCTGTGCTGCAGGTGTCTCTCTCAGCTGTGGAGATCGACTCCGCAGCTGTTCCCCCCTCCCGTCAGTGTGTTTTTTTTTAATGTGCATCGCGCATGCGCGACTCCTCGCACTTTTACTCGGCTCTGCGAGCCATTTTTGTAGTCCCGAGCCCGGGACCTCCACTGACCTGTGGGAGCGGGCTTCTCTCTCCGCGGTGGGCCTCTTCGGACAGGTAAGGCCTTCACCTTCTTCTTCCGACGTCTTTCCTTCTTCTTTTCTTCCCGTTGTTTTTGGTTTTTCTTTCTTCGCTGCCATTTTCTTCACACTTTTACTTTCACTTTGTTTTGGTTTTTAAGTTTGTGCCTTTGCTTTTTCTCTATATTTTTTTAACTTTTCTGGAGAGGGCTGGAGTTCCCCTACCAGCTACTACTCCATCACGTGACTCCTCCCTCCGTTAAATGGGTTGATGGTGCTCCCAGCACCTTTCAAGATGGGGTGGGACCGACCCAGTAAATCACCTACCTGGCGATTTAAGGGGGATTCTGTCCCTGCGATGACGCATTGAATGACGCGTCACACAAACTATTGATGTCTCCCCCGTTCCCCCCCCCCACCAGCTGCCAATTGTTCCTGTGCCCCCCCCTTTGGCAGCTGACCCCTCTGCCCCCATGGCAGCCGATCGCAGCATTTCCCCCCCCCCCCCCGGCCTGCCGATCACGGGGTCCCCTCTGCCCTACTGGCGGCCTCTCTCTCCCCTTTTGCTGGCAAGCACTGACATCACAGGAGTAACTGGGTCGGCCATTTTCGCTTTAAAGCCACGGGAAAACACAAGTATTAATGGGTTCCCTGACTACCTCCGAGGTAGGGCAGGGATCTGGTTGATTATTGGCATCGCTAACCGTGTCAGACCCTTTCACGCTGCCTTGTGAGTGGGGCGCTAACCAAGGAAATAGCCCGGTTAACCCCATTTTACAAGGCAGCTTGAAAGGGCCTAGTAATTACTGTACTAAGGTGATTTCTTGAAATCACTGAATAAACTACCTTTTTTTAAATTTTATTTTTGGTTTTCAAACACTTATCTCTGATACATTCTTTACATATATATATATATATATATATATACACCAGAATAATCTATATACCACTTACAAATAAATATAAAAATACAAAAAGTACAATTTAAATATATATTTATAAACAAACCAATATAAAAATTCCAAAACAAAACAAAACAAAAACATTCCAGCCCACCCCCAGTACCCCCTTCCCCTTGACTTTAACAAGATAAGCAGGTACAGAGTAATTTTGTCTCCCGCTGAGACTCACTGTCTATTTAACTGGTAAAAATAATAGTCTAAGGTTGCGGACAGATCACGCATTTATATTACACTTGTGTACCAATAAAGTTCAAATATGGCTGCCAGGTCTTCAGGAATGTATTGTGTTTGTTTCTTAAATTATAAGTAATCTTTTCCATGGGAATACAACTTTCCATTTCTGATATCCATCGGATTTCCACGTGTTGGCAACACATTTCTTGGCTCTCGCCAGTGCAATCACAGTAAACGAGATTTGGAACTCAGTTAAATGATTACTGATGGCAAATATAATTCTGGATTGCTGGGGAAGTTGACTCCTGTAATCTTAACTAATCGTTCTGACACTTCCTGCCAGAAAACATTTACTTTCACTCATGTCCAAACAGAATGGAGAAACGTTCCTCCTTCTATTTAACTTCAAAAATGTCTGTTGGATCTCTCGGATTTTGATTTGTGCAGTCTTTGCGGAGTCAAAGATAATTGATGGAGAAAATTTTGTTGCACCAAACCATACCTTGCATTCATAATCAATGTTACCCCTTCTTTACACCATTCAGCCCTGGAATATTCTGATATATTCACTGCTAAATCTGCTTCCCATCTTTCCCTGGACCTATGAATTCTGAGCTTTTTCCCATCCATCTGGAGGGTAAAATAAATTTGAATAATAAACTTGGGTATATTACCCCCCCCCACCACCATAAAATGCATTCCAATTGATTTGACTCCAGAGGAGTCATATTGTTTCCCCAAATTTCTCTTAAAAACCTCAATTGCAGATAGCAAAGAAAGGTCCCATTCGGGACATTGTATATTTGCTTCATTTGTTCGAATGATATTAAAATTCCATCCTTATAACAATCTGCAATGTACCTAATCCCCTTCTGGGAGCAAATATTAAAATCCTGTTCCCCATTATCACAGGGTGCAACAGATTGTTAACTAACGGACCCCTTATAGAAATTCCTGTTTTCCTCCCTATTATGTTGTTGTCTCCATCGGGCACACAAAACTCAAAACGGTCAACCAGTTTACCTATCTCGGCTGCACCATTTCATCAGATGCAAGGATCGACAATGAGATAGACAACAGACTCGCCAAGGCAAATAGCGCCTTTGGAAGACTACACAAAAGAGTCTGGAAAAACAACCAACTGAAAAACCTCACAAAGATAAGCGTATACAGAGCCGTTGTCATACCCACACTCCTGTTCGGCTCCGAATCATGGGTCCTCTACCGGCACCACCTACGGCTCCTAGAACGCTTCCACCAGCGTTGTCTCCGCTCCATCCTCAACATCCATTGGAGCGCTCACACCCCTAACGTCGAGGTACTCGAGATGGCAGAGGTCGACAGCATCGAGTCCACGCTGCTGAAGATCCAGCTGCGCTGGATGGGTCACGTCTCCAGAATGGAGGACCATCGCCTTCCCAAGATCGTATTATATGGCGAGCTCTCCACTGGCCACCGTGACAGAGGTGCACCAAAGAAAAGGTACAAGGACTGCCTAAAGAAATCTCTTGGTGCCTGCCACATTGACCACCGCCAGTGGGCTGATAACGCCTCAAACCGTGCATCTTGGCGCTTCACAGTTTGGCGGGCAGCAGCCTCCTTTGAAGAAGACCGCAGAGCCCACCTCACTGACAAAAGGCAAAGGAGGAAAAACCCAACACCCAACCCCAACCAACCAATTTTCCCTTGCAACCGCTGCAATCGTGTCTGCCTGTCCCGCATCGGACTGGTCAGCCACAAACGAGCCTGCAGCTGACGTGGACTTTTTACCCCCTCCATAAATCTTCGTCCGCGAAGCCAAGCCAAAGAAAAAAAAGAAGAATGTTGTTGGTGTCTTGCCATATTTTCTGTATAGGATGAGAAGACTTTTTCTTAATTAGTTTGCAGTTCCAACGATAAATAAAATCTTTGGGATTTTATTAACCCGTGTAGCGTCATATGTACCCAATTCAGTGATTCTGTTTCCAAAAAGAATGCCGAATATCTCAGCTGTGAAGCCGGATGGTATTTCTTAAAATCAGGAAGCCTCAAACCCCCTGATTTGTCGTCCCATGTCCATTTGTCCAGTGCTCTTCTCGGCACTTTATTGTTCCATAAAAAATGCCATTTATTATTTTTTAAAACTTGTTCAATAAATATATTGGTAGTGATTGGAGCAAATATTGGATCTTTGGCCTGATCTTCATTTTAATCCAGTTAACCCTTCCTTTTAAGGTCAGGGGCAGGTCCTTCCACTTATGCAAATCTATTTTTCCCAGTAGGGGAAAGTAATTCAATTTGTATCAATTGTTCAAAATGTTATCAAGCATGATTCTTAAATATTTCATCCCATCATTTTTCCATTTAAGCATACTTTTTACTTTAAAGCGCTCATAATTTTGGTTTGTTATTGGTAAAATTTCTCTGTTTTCCATATTTATTTTATATCCTGATACTCTCCCATATTTTATTAAAATTTCCTGTAATTTCGGGGTGAGACATAAACAGCCGTACATCATCAGCAAAAAAACTAATCTTGTGTTGAACTTGTCCAGCTTCGAAGCCTTTAATTTTAGAATCACCCCTGATCATTTCTGCCAGAGGTTCTAACTCCATGACAAATAGTGTCGGAGAAAGGGGGCAGCCGTGCCTGCTCAAACGGCTTAATGGGAACATTCCTGATATCTGGTTATTATTTTTGCCAATACCTAACTTCTCCAGTGTTTTAAACAAGTGTGTCAAATGCATTTTCTGCATCTGGAGATGCCACTATATTGGGGTCCTTCCGTGACTAAGCTCAGAGTATTACGTTTTAAATAGTTGCGCCAAGTTATTTGACGCTTGCCTCCCTTTAACAAATCGATCTATGTGAATTAATTTAGGTAAAAAATTGCCCCAATCTGTTTGCTGTTCGCAGTTATTTTGTAATCTACATTCAAAAAAGATATTGGTCGATAAGAAGAAGTTTTCATAGGATCTCTTTTTCTCTGGGCAACACAGTAATTATTGCTGTTGAGAAGGAATCTGGTAATTCTGGGTTTTCACTGCTTATTCTATTACATCCATAAACAGGGGCATTAACAGCTCTTTAAATTGTTTAATAAAACTTGACCAGAAATCCACCCTCGCCTGGGGCTTTGTTGGCTTGAGGCGACCCCAGTGTTTTTTTAAATTTCTTCCTTGGTAAAAAACTGTAAATCTAATTCCTGCCTGTCCTCATCATTCAACTTCAAGAGTTCCACTTCATCCAAAATCTTATATATTTCAGCCTCATCCCCGGCGAGTCAGATTTATATAAATTTTTGTAATATTGTTGAAAAGTTTCATTTATCTGATTGTATGTAATCGTGTCATTTTCCTTTTGTACAGCATTTATCGCTCCCGCTGATGCTTCAACCTTCAGTTGCCGTGATGATACTTTCTGCACTTTTTCACAATTCATAGTATTTTGGTTTTGTATTTAATATAGTCTTTTCTATTCTATGTGTTTGTAAGGTGTTGTATTGGATTTTCTTATTTTCCAGTGATCTATATTTGTCTTTATTTCCCATCCTTTGATATTCCTTTTCTAATTCTCCTATCTCCATTTCCAATTTATTTATTTCCGCATTAAATCCTAATCTAATCCTTTTTGTATATGAAATAATTTGTCCTCGCAGCTATTCCTTTAATGTGTCCCATATTAGAAAGCTATTGTCTGTTGATCCCAAATTAGCTAAACAAAAAAGTTCAATCTGTCGTATAAATTGTTTAAAATCCTTCCTTTTTAGTAACATTGTATTTAATCGCCATCTGTATTTATTTTCCTGCTTCTCCGATAATTGTATTACCAAGGTTAGCGGCGAATGATCTGAGGGCAGCCTAGCTAAATATTCCGTTTTTATGATAGCAAAAATAAATCTATTCTGGTAGGTGCATCATTTTTTTTGGAATGAAATAAATAATCTCTCTTCTTAGGGTTAGACTGCCTTCATACATCCATCGTTTAAATCTTTCGTATATGAGAGAGTTAATGTAGCTGCCTTGGCTCTTGTTACCTGCCCTGGCGGTGACATAGACAGGAAGTTCCTGAGGCCCGCGAATTTCCACCCCGGCAGTGACATAGATAGGAAGTCCCCGAGGCCTGCAAACTTCCGCCCTGGCGGTGACGTAGACAGGAAGGCCCCGAGGCCTGCAAACCTCGACCCCGGCGGTGACATAGACAGGCCCATGAAGAATGCCCGCGAAAGCCCTCAGGGAGAAACCTCACCCTAAAGCACCATCTTGAATAATCAGAAACGTTCTTTAACAGTTCCCTCTCTTGCAGGCTGAAATTCTTTCAGGACGTTCCCAATATCCGTGTCTTGGTGTGTGGAGGTGATGGCACTGTGGGGTGGATCCTCGACTCCATTGGTATTGTATGCTTTAATGAACTTTCAATGAGAAAAGATGCTTTAAAAATGCTTATCCTATTTTGATATTATGAATTTATGAAGATTACATTTAAAATAATTGATCTTTAATCATAGACAAGGTGTTCCAGCTGATGCGAAATGATGGGGGTTCAGTGATTGTCGTTTCAATTTCAGAGGCAGAGTTGCCATGATCAAGATACCCAGCCTCCACCCACACAGTCCCATTTACACATTCCAAAGGCGGGGCAGTACATGCTAGGCACTTGGGGAAGCTCCCTCTCAAGCAGTCCTGTCACAGAGGGATGTGGGCAGGTGGGACCAGTGTGGGTGGGTTGGACCATGGATAGGATGGGTTTAGAGTGACATCGCCAGGTGGGACCATGGATAGGATGGGTTTAGAGTGACATCGCCAGGTGGGATTAGTGTGGGTGGGTTGGACCATGGATAGGATGGGTTTAGAGTGACATCGCCAGGTGGGACCAGTGTGGGTGGGTTGGACCATGGATAGGATGGGTTTAGAGTGACATCGCCAGGTGGGACCAGTGTGGGTGGGTTGGACCATGGATAGGATGGGTTTAGAGTGACATCGCCAGGTGGGACCAGTGTGGGTGGGTTGGATCATGGATAGGATGGGTTTAGAGTGACATCGCCAGGTGGGACCAGTGTGGGTGGGTTGGACCATGGATAGGATGGGTTTAGAGTGACATCGCCAGGTGGGATTAGTGTGGGTGGGTTGGACCATGGATAGGATGGGTTTAGAGTGACATCGCCAGGTGGGATCAGTGTGGGTGGGTTGGACCATGGATAGGATGGGTTTAGAGTGACATCGCCAGGTGGGATCAGTGTGGGTGGGTTGGACCATGGATAGGATGGGTTTAGAGTGACATCACCAGGTGGGATTAGTGTGGGTGGGTTGGACCATGGATAGGATGGGTTTAGAGTGACATCGCTAGGTGGGACCAGTGTGGGTGGGTTGGACCATGGATAGGATGGGTTTAGAAGGACTTTGCCAGTGGGACCAGTGTGGTTGGGTTGGTACCATGGATAGGATGGACAGAGGGACATTGGCAGGTGGGACCAGTGTGGGTGGGTTGGCCATAGATAGGACAGGTATAGAGGGATGTGGGCAGGTGGGACCAGTGTGGATGGGTTGGATCCATAGATTAGATGGGTATAGAGGGATGTGGACATTTGAGACCAGTGTGGCTAGGACATTGTTGTCAGCATGAGCACGTTGGACCATGGGGGCTGTTACCACGCTCTGTGACTCTGTGACCCTATTCAGCTCCTGTGAAGTACCTCGGATATGATGCTCTTTCCTGTATGAGTGCATGACTAACGTTGAGTCTGAGTGAGAAGATGGGCTGGGTCAGGAGGAGGCCTTGCAAGGTCAGCTCTTGCCTTCCCCGAGCAATGTTTTGCAATGTAAGGCAAATTGTTTGCCTGGAGACGAGGGATGGTTGAGACTTTGGATCCTTCCCTACTATCACCCAAATATGTTCTCGGGATTTCGTTCCCTCTCAGTATTGGAGAAAGCTCAGCGAAGCAAGCATTGGCCTGCAAGGTCTTGTGCAGGGATCCGCGGGTCACTGTGGTCCCCACGCTCTGCAGCTCACGCCCATGATGTGCCCTGGTTCAAGACCCTGGCCAGTAGAACCCCCTGCTGCTCCCAACCTTGTCACCCACCCAGGTGGGTGGGCTGGGAAACCTGTTCGCCGTGCGAGTCGTCCTCGATCAATGTAGAATACTGCAGGCATCTGGAATTCAGGATGATGGGATTGGGTGTGTGTGTGTAAATGTGGGTGTGAGTGTGTGAGTGTTGGTGTGTGTGTGAGTGTTGGTGCGTGTGTGTAAATGTGGGTGTGAGCGTTGGTGTGTGTGTAAATGTGAGTGTGTGTGAGTGTTGGTGTGTGTGTGTAAATGTGGGTGTGAGTGTTGGTGTGTGTATGTAAATGTGGGTGTGAGTGTTGGTGTGTGTGTAAAAGTGGGTGTGAGTGTGTGATGTGTGTGTGTGTATATGTGGGTATGTGTTAGTGAGTGTGGTGTGTGTGTGTAATGGGTGTGTTAGTGAGTGTGTGGTGTGTGTGTGTAGGGTGTGTATATGTGGGTGTGTGAGTGAGTGTGTGTGGGTGTGTGTGTGTATGTGTGTGTCTGTGTGTGAGTGAGTCTGTGTGTAGGGTGTGTGTATGAGTGTGTGTGGGTGTGTGTGTATAAGTGTGTGTCTGTGTGTGAGTGAGTCTGTGTGTGTAGGGTGTGTGTATGAGTGTGTGTGTCTGTGTGTGAGTGAGTCTGTGTGTGTCTATGTGAGTGAGTCTGTGTGTGTGGGAGAGAGGTAGGGAGTCTGTGCCTTGACATAGATGGCGATGTCGACTGGTGCAGGAGTGACCCCTTTGCCCCCATGGCCGTGCTTGTGTTGCCAGCTTCAGACCTTTCACAGAACCTGTGCAGCAACCACCTATCCTTTGGTTTGCAGATAAGATGCACTTTCCGGTGAAACCTCCTGTCGCCATTCTGCCTCTGGGAACAGGGAACGACCTGGCCCGCTGCCTGCGATGGGGTGGAGGTAAGAGCCAGTTCTCGCCCCAGCACCGGATAGCCCTTCAGCCCATTTAGTTCACAACAGTCCCGTTATTCTCTCCAAATTCTCAGCAACTTCCCCAGGCCAAGTGCCAATGTGCAATGCAACTGCCCCTCACATTTTTAAAGAATCAAACAGCACTTAGGACCAATTGAATTTGTAAAAATGTAGACATACAGCATGGTTACAGGCCATTTCAGCCCATGAGTCCGTGCTGCCCAATTACACTAATTAACCTACAATCCCCAATATGTTTCGAACAGTGGGAGGAAACTAGATCCCCAGGGAAAACCCACGCAGATACGGGGAGAACTTACTAGCTCCTTTCAGGATTCAAATTCCAGTCTCGATCGCAGGCTCTGTAACGGCATTGGACTAACCGCTATGCCAACCGTGTCACTCTTGGTTTCTGCTGACCATGAGGCCATTCTAACGAATCTCATCTTCCTGCTTGTGATATGTTTCGTTCCTGCCCATCAGTCTGTCTAATGGCCATCTGTAAGGTTCAGAATCAGAATTTATTGTCATGAACAAGTCAGGAAATTCGTCTTTTTGCGGCAGCTTCACAGAGCAAACGTTCAAATAAACCATCTTCCAATAATAAATAAAAGTCATGCACGAAAAATCAAAGTGATTCAGGGTCTGTGGTTCATTGATCGTTCAGGAATCTGATGGCAGCAGGGAAGAAGCTGTCCTTGTGCTCCTCTTCAGGCTCCTGGAATGTTTTCCCCGCTGGCAGGAGAGTGAAGAGGGCCTGGTCTGGGTTTGGGGGGTGGGGGTCGGGGGAGAGGTCCACGAGGCATAGATGAGGCAGCCAGGGCATGTGCCTTGGGCGCCACTCGAGGGGGGTCCTTGTCTCGCCCACCCAATACGGAACACCCGACCCCAACAAAGAATCTCCCTCTGACAAAAGTGCTTCGGGGTATGAATGGGGCAGAAGTCCTTTAATGACGCTTTTGGATTTCTGATGGAAATCACTGCAGGTTGAACTGATTTGTAATCAGGCAATGAACAGAGACCCATGAGGCTGATCGACTCGTCTCATTATAAAGTTAGTTCTAGCCAATGGATAGGTCAATGAGCACAAGATGAAACAAAGGGCTGAGGGGCAGGAACCTCTGTGATTGTGCAGCCCTTCGTGAAACACATTTATTTGATGGCAAGTATGAAAGAATTGTTCTTCCGCTTGGCAAGAAAGTGGTTGAGTATGTGACTGTTCTTAAAAAGCTATTAGATTAATGGCAGACTGCAGACTGTCTCCAAAAGGCAGTGCCCGGGCTTAAACTGCCTGCTGGACTTGATTTACTGCTGCCACTCCAAAGCCAAATATTAAAAAAGAGGACAGGTCACACCTGTTGTGAGCAGAATTTGCCCGACTGTAGATAATTAAAGTTGAAAGTTAAGGGCGCTGCAGCAATGTTCAATTCATAGAAACTTCATTTATATCATGAGATAATTTACAGTGGTTCTCAACCATTTCCACTCATGTCCCACTTTAAGTATTCCCTCTGCCCGAGGTGCTCTGTAATTAGTAAGGGATTGCTCAAGGTGGTATGTGGGTGGAAAGAAAAAGGTTGAAAACCACTGTTTTCATTGACTCGTTATATGCACGGTTTCATAATTCCAAAGGAAATGGGCCATTGACAATTTTTCTCAAGCAAAATATTTCAGTAACAATTGGGTCTTGAGCAGGGATTCTCAACTTTCCCACTCGCATACCACCTTAAGTGATCCCTTACTAATCACAGAGCACTGGTGGCATAGGGAATACTTTAAGTGGTATGTGAGTGGGAAGGAAAAGGTTGAGAACCACTGGTTTAAAATGGTTTTTTTTGGACAAATATAGTGATTTACCAAATACTCTGGGCAGGTCGGCAATGAAATTAATCGGTGGATTAATTCCAGCGGCTCGGTGCAAGATCCCTCTCCGGGAGAGAAAGGTGGAAGAATGGGAGAGGAAGTGTCTAGAGCAGTCATTCCCAAAGTGGCTGGTGCCGGCTACCTGGGGGTGGTGGAAAGATCCAAGGGGGTGGTGAGTAACAAGGGGGCAGTCAATGTTCACAGAGTTGCTCTGAATTTAGCCTTATCCCCTTACACAGTCATCTTTTCCTTGAACAAAAAGCTGTTTCCTTGCAGCAGAGGTTGACATCGATGTCCATAATTCCTAAAGAGATCGACAGTGCTGAATGTACAGGTACTCCCCGCTTTACGATTGTAATGTGAACTAAAGGATTGGTCATATCTCGGAATGGATGGATGTCAGAATTGTGTACTTACCTTGTTAGTCGGCGTCCCGGGGTCCATAGGCTGGGCGCGGCCATCTTGATTCCTGTACGCATGCGCGAGTCTTCAGTTGGCACATGCGCGGTGAGTTCGCGTATTGGCGTTCGGTTGGTGCATATGTGAGAGTTAAGGACACAAATTCAATATCGTTAGAAAACTTGGCTCTTCCATGCCCTGTATCCCTGTTATAGTTTGTCAAATACAACATAAACTCTGTAAATTTTGCATTTTATATATTTTTAACAAATTTTCTGTCGTACGTGCGTATCGACGTAAGTTGCACAGGTTGCAAGTAATCAAAAATATCTAACACACACACACACACACACACACACACACACACACACACACACACACACACACACACACACACACACACACACACACACACACACACACACACACTGCTCCTGCTGGCAGCGCAGTGATGTGCAGTAGCCCTAACACCAAAGCAACAGGGGTGTCTGGATGGGTGGGTGTCTGAGTGGGTGGGTGTCTGAGTGGGTGGGTGTCTGAGTGGGTGGGTGTCTGAGTGGGTGGGTGGGACCAGCAGGGGTGCTAGGAATGTGGCCTGGGAGCCAAAGGAACCACTGAACTAGACCAACAAATGGTGTTAATTGGATATGAGAATTGGAGAGGTGAGAATTGATTTTGGGTCTGTGAAAGGAGACAGAGAAAAAAGGGAAGAGAGAGAAGCAGAGAGAGAGAGAGCATTAGTGTCACTGTGGGGGGGGGGGGTGCAGAGGGTTGCCGACTGCACTGGGAGACACCATCAGAGGGGGTGACACCAAAATGACTGTTTATAAAATTTTTGAGCAGTGTTTCAGCAGAAATTTATTATTTTTTACAAAAATATCCCTGTATTTAGTTATAACAACAAACCATTTTTAGTAAGTCCAGCTTACACGTATCAATACACCTACAAGGTTAAAAGTCTATACTAATTTACTTTATGAACCTTATAATGTGCTCCGGTCAGAGCTGTTGTTATTATCCAATTACAACGACGCTTTGAATTACGTGGTTTTGTCTGCACGTGCTGCAAGCACACGCTGTTGTTTTCGTTACTGCAGTGTATGATATTGTAAATTAAAGGTGCAATTTTAATTTTGCTAGTTGTTTACCTCTATTATTATTACATTCAGTGATATACAGGAATTACAAGTAACATTGTGGTTGAACTACTTGTATATGTAAATGCCTTGACCTTGTATGTTTGACCCTGCTCTCACTGGCTGGCTCCTGACTCCTCCCCTTTATTCCCCATAAAAGCTGTCATGTCACAACTCTACCCCCAGTTCGAGTCCGGGTCAGTGTGAGCCAGCAACTCAAGGGATGCTGTCCATCTCTTGCTAATAAAAGCCTCAGTACCTGTTACTTCAGTCTTTTGGTTAATTGATCATGCATCAGTACCAAAAATATTACTAAGGATTCTGTCTGGTCTGGTATGGGAGGAGGTCCCAGGCCGGGGGTGGGGGGTGGTGGGGAGGGTGACATCATGAGTTACCACATTGGGTGATGCCAACCTTGGTGACGCCACTGAGAGGCAGAGCTGGGGGGAAAGAGATGGGGAAGAAGAGGGAGGTTCTTGCAGGAAACCAGAGAAGTCGGTGTTAATGCAGAGTTCCCAGACGGAATATAAATCAGAATTAGAATTTATTGTTGTGAACAAGTCATGAAATTTGTTGTCTTGCGGCAGCATCACAGGGAAAACATTCATATAAACCACCTTCCAATAATAAATAAAACTCGTGCACAAAAAGTCAAAGTCAGGCAGGCAGTGACTGTGGCTGATTGGTCGTTCAGGAATCCGATGGCAGCGGGGAAGAAGCTGTCCTTGTGCCACTGAGTGCTCGTCTTCAGGCTCCTGCACCTTTTCCCCAATGGTAGCAGAGTGAAGAGGCCGTGGCCTGGGTGGTGATGGTGGGGGGGGGGGGTCCTTAAGGATAAAGACTGCTTTCTTAAGATACCATCTCACGTAGATGTCCTCGATGGAGTGAGGTCTGGTGCCTGTGATGCGGTGATGAGGCATTGTTCCTCCAAGCAGGGGGTGGTTTCAGTCTGGCAGTGCACAAGGCTGCGGACAGACATGCTGGCGATGGGTGGGGGGGGGGTGGTGAGGCGGGGAAGGAGAGGAGATAATGGGCACTGCTCATTGCTGACAGCGGCTTCACCATCTGAGCTTGCCAACTTCACCCTCAACTCTCATTTTCACAAAAAGCATCAGCTCTGGAATTTCCTCCCAAAACCTCAGCCTTGCTCAGATGCCTCCCAACGTTTTTTCATTCCTTGACGAAGGCCTCTTTTATCAACATCAAGGAGTTTGTACGTTCTCCCCGTGTCTGCGTGGGTTTCCTCCTGATGCTCCGGTTTTCTCCAAATCACACCAAGGGTTGTAGGTCAATTGGGTGTAATTGGGCCGGAAGGACCTGTTACTGTGCTGTAGGTTTAAATTTAAATCACACTCTGGGAACTCTGGATCCAGAGAGTTTTGGAGACTGCAGCCAACAGGCTACATACAATTAGATCTGGGCTGTCATGAAGGAAAGTTATGTCACTGACACCTTCTCCTTCTACAGCCCAAAGCAGGCAGACAGCAATTCACAGTTGCAGCAAGGCAACTGTCCCATTTGTACGGATCTTTTGTGAGGTCTGCGAGCTGAACGAGGCCAGCAATCCTCAAACTGGGACATTTGACAATGTTCGCTCGAGGAACAGCATTTTGTCTTCTACCTGCCCACCCTTCCACTTCATCTCTTTTTCCATGGGCCACCTGTTAATTCCCCCTTGCCCTCAATGGGATGCCCCGTTCTTCTTGCGTGGGGTCTGTCATCAAAGGCCGAATCTACCTTATCTCTTCCACTGCTGAGGCCCGCAACACATTTCCTCTAACTCCGGGGGTGACCAAACTTGCTTAACATGAGAGCCACCTCCAATAATCAAGTGGAAGGTTCGGCAGCAGCTATACTTTGTGAGGTGTTTGAGGAGATTCGGTACGTCACCGAAAACTTCACCAGATGGACCGTGGAGAGCATCCTGCCCGGTTGCATCACTGCCTGGTATGGAGGCGCCAACTCTCAGGACAAGAATAAACTCCATAACTCATCCTGCGACATCACAGGCGCCAGACTTCACTCCATCAAGAACATCTACATGAGGCGGTGTCTTAAAAAACAGCCTCTCTCCTCAAGGACCCCCTCCACCCCCCCAGGCCATGCCCTCTTCACTCTGCTACCATTGGGGAAAAGGTACAGGAGCCTGAAGACAAGCACTCAGCGGCACAAGGACAGCTTCATCCCCCACTGCCGCCAGTTGCTAAATAATCAATGAACCGAAGTCACCGGCTCACTTAGATTTTTCGTGCACTAGTTTTGTTTATTGTTGGAAGGTGGTTTATATGAACGTTTGCCCTCTGACGCTGCTGCAAAACAACGAATTTGATGACTTGTTCGTGACAATAAACTCGGATTCTGATAAACCAGATGTTTGAGAGCCACAAAACATGAAAAGAATATTACAAACACTTTTAAAAATTTTACATGCACATTTTAAATAAAATATTTATTTAAATATTAAGAAAAAGTACATAATAATATTTATTCATGTATGTATTTTTAGACTGCTAATTTGTATTATTTCAATATCAAAAAAATACACTTACCATGTCCACGTGTATAATAGCCGACCAAATTTTAGGGTAAAATTTAGGGGAGTCATCTATTACACACCTACTACTTTTGACCACAGTATCGTTCAGGAGTTCGGGAGCTCAGATGGGCGAGCGGGTGGCCGGGACCGGGTGGTAATTCCACAGTCGAGCACAGGCTCGTATGAATCCTTTCTCATCCAGCATATTTCCACGAACTGGCACATTATATGTCAAAGAGCCGCAAGTAGCTCACGAGCTGTGAGTTGGCCACCCCTGCTCTAACGACCACCTGTTTTGGTGGCAGATGTACCTGCTCTATATCTCCTACCTTTCATCCTTCACTCTCGAAAGCTTACATCTCTCTCTCTCCCTCTCTTTCTCCTTGCTCTCTCTCCCTCCCTCCCTCTCTCTTTATTTCCTCCTGTTTTGTTTGCTTTCTCTCTCTCTCTCTCTCTCCCTCCCCCCTCTCCCTGTACCGATTCTGCCAGGTCCCACTGACCTACACCCAGTTCACACCTTTCCACACCCCTTCCATCCATGTACCTGTCCAAATTCTTCTTAAATGTTAAAACTGAGCCCCCATTCAGCACTTCAGCTAGCAGATTGTTCCCCACTCCCATCTCTGTCTGCATGAAGAAGTTCCCCTAATGTATTGGCAACTCTGTTTCTGTGCCAGCGATCGGGACCGGGGTTCAAATCTGGCGCTATCTGTGAGGTGTTTCCACATTCTTCCCGCATTTGTGTTGGATTCCTCCAGGGGCTCTGGTTTCTTCCCACCCTCCAAAATGTACCGGGGGTTGAAGGTCATTTGGGTGTAATTTGGATGGAACGGGCTCATGGGTCGGCTTTTCCCCTTTCGCCTTTAACCCTGCCTCCACTAGCCCTTCGTAATTTTGTACGACTAGGACAGTCTTCCTGGTTCATCAGTTTCCTGCGGAGCCCTGTCTCGCCCCCTCCTACCCTCCCCTGACCCTGGCTCTCTCCCCTCTCCACGATCAGCCATGATGAAGTGTTTTGACCCCAAACATTGACGATTCCTCTTCCCCTCGCCGATGCTGCCCAATTCGCCGAGTTCCTCCACCGGCCTGTTTTCTGCTGTAGTTTAAACCTCCAGGGTGCACGAGGACTGACATCAATATGAGAGAAAGCACTGGACAACAAAGATTTTGCTTCCTGAACACTTTTGGGGTTTATATCATGGACTTTGAGCTGATGGTCACCAAAATCACCTGAAAACCTCATCACATACCCTCTTTTTTAGATATAACCTATTTTTGTGATTTCCTGTCATATTTGGAGTCCACTCCAAGCATACAAATCCATAAAGTGCAACATGTCAGGGAAAATTCATTTCCTGCATTCACACTTGGAGTAAAAGATTAGTGAAGTATAGATTTGGACCCCTTGTAGATAGGGAGGGTAGGCTATGTGAAAAGTCAGAGGAGATGGGGGAAATTTTAAATGATTTATTTTCCTCGGTATTCACTAGGGAAAAAAACTATTGTACCAGTTGAAGTAAAGAAAAATAGTGGGGAGGTCATGAATCAAAAAAGGATAACTGAGGAGGTAGTGATGGCAGTGTTAAAAAAGATAAAGGAAAAAAAAAAGATAAAGGTGGACCTCGTCCCTGCTGATCTTGGCGCAGTCAGGGACGAGCACGGTGAAAAGGTTTCACCAGGACACTGCGACCGTGGAAAAGCGGTATCAGGGCAACTGGAATCTGTCATTTCTGGTCGACTGTTGTTGGACCCTGACACAATAGGGTTCAGGTAAAAATCAGTGGCAGAACATTTCTAGGACAATTGAACTGCCGTAGTATGACAGCATCAATATGTGATTAAACGTACCAAATTCAGTAATGTTTCTGCAACTTCCTACGTGATACATAAAATCCAAAATTACCTTTACGTACATCTTGACGTTGTTTATCATGACCCAAATTTTCTTTCAGGAAGCAAAATATTTAATTTTTTTTTTATTGTCCAATGAGTAGTGGGAGTTGCCTTTGTACGAGATTAAAAATTTGCTCCTGGGAGTTTTGGAGAGATGGTGGGGTAGGGGTGAAGGAAAGAGCTGGGGAAAGGGGTGAGGGATGGAGGAGGGAGCTGGGTGAGGGATGGAGGATGGAGCTGGGGAGGGGATAAGGGATGGAGGAGGGAGCTGGGGAGGAGGTGAAGGATGGAGGAGGGAGCTGGGGTAGGAGGTGAGGGATGGGAGGGAGCTGGGGGAGGTGGGGAGGGATCGAGGAGGGTGTGAGGGATGGAGGAGGGTGCTGGGGAGGGTGTGAGGGTTGGAGGAGGGAGCTGGGGGAGGGTGTGAGGGATGGAGGAGGGAGCTGGGGAGGGGGTGAGGGGTGGAGGAGGGAGACAGATGCAGGGGTTTGTCTGATCCCATTCAAAGAGGGAGACATGCGCGTCTCGGAGATTTCTCCTGTTCCTGCTGACTCTCTAACGGGATGCTGAAGGAGTCTGTACGTTCTCCCTGTGGGCTCGTGGGCCGAAAGGGCCTTTTACCCTGCTGTATGTCTCCATTTAGAAGTTTAAAAATTTGAAGTCTGCCTGTGTGTTTCAAAGGCTATGAAGGAGAAAAGTTAACGAAAGTGCTGAAAGATATCGAGGTGGGTCCTCCAACGCTGCTGGATCGCTGGAGCTTTGAGGTGACTCAATCCGTTCTGGAGAAAGGAGACCCCGTCCCTTATAACATCATTAACAACTATTTCTCAATTGGGGTGGTAAGTCAGAAAAAGAATCAGAATTTATTGTCATGTATAAATCACAGGGCAAACGTTCATATAAACCATCTTCCAACAATAAATAAAACTAGTGCACAAAAAGTCTAAGTAAGCCAGTGACTTCAGTTCATTGATTATTCAGGAATCTGGCGGCAGCGGGGAAGAAGCTGTCTTTGTGCCGCTGAGTGCTCATCTTCAGGCTCCTGTACCTTTTCCCTGATGGTAGCAGAGTGAAGAGGGCATAGCCTGGGGGGGTGGAGGGGGTCCTTGAGGATAGAGGCTGCTTTTTTAAGACACCGCCTCATGTAGATGTCCTCAATGGAGTGAAGTCTGGTGCCTGTGATGTCGCAGGCTGAGTTAACAACCCTCTGGAGTTTATTCTTGCCCTGAGAGTTGGCGCCTCCATACCCAGCAGTGATGTAACCAGCCAGAATGCTCTCCACGCTTCACCTGTAGATGTTTTTGAGAGCGTTTGGTGACACAAAATCTCTTCAAACACCTCACAAAGCCACTGGCAAGCCTTCTTCATGTTTGCATCAATGTGCATTCAATTTTACGCTCCCCATTGTGTTGTGTTCATTCTTGGTGTGTATACATGGGGAGCAAGGAGCTGGGCCTTCCATTGGCTTTCGCCAGCTACCCTTTGACATGACCGAACGGCTTCAGCGGTATGCAGGACGAGATTCACAAGTGGGCCAAAGTCCCTCCTCCGTTTTTATGCCAGCCTCTTGGAGTTATTTCCAAAGCATGAGAATCGAAGAACACTTTAGTCGGGTTGTACTTGTACAATCGGATGTCAATAAACTTGATTTGACGATTTAATAATAGTATTAATACAGTCCCACCCTGGGAGTGTGTGATGGGACAGTGCGGAGGGGGCTTCACTTTGCATCCCACCCTGGGAGTGTGTGATGGGACAGTGAGGAGGGGGCTTCACTCTGCATCCCATCCCAAGAAGGGAAACCAGAGGTGTAGGATTCAGTGATCACCGGGAGAATCAGAGGTGGAGAGCAGGAGCAAATCTAAGTTCTTGGGAGTCACTCTCTCAGAGGATCTTTCTTGGAGCCAACGTACCAATGGCACCGTGAAGAAAGCACGTCAGCGCCTCTACTTCCCCAGGAGTTCGCAGAGGGTCGGTACGACATCGGAAACCCTGGCAAATTTCCACAGAGGTGTGGTGGAAAGTGTGCTGACCGGCTGAATCACAGTCTGGTATGGGGTAACCAATACCCCCACGCAGAAAGCCCTCCAAAAGGTAGTGGACACAGAACAGGACATTGCGGGCAAAACCCTCCCCACTGTTGAGAATGTCTATAGGGAACACTGTCGTCGGAGGGCAGCAGCGATAATCAAAGACCCTCACCACCCAGCCTTCACTCTGTTCTCGCTGCTGCCGTTAGGTAAGAGGTGTCGGTGCCACAAGACTCGCACCACCAGGTTCAACTGCTACCCCTCCACCGTCAGACTCCTCAATGACAAACTCAATCAGAGACTCATTTAAGGACTTGTGCATTTTATCGATTGTTTTTTAAAATTTCTCCTCTCTGTATTGCATCAGTTGTTTACATTTGTTTATTTGTTTACACGTGTACACTGTGCAGTTTTTTTTACACCTTGAATTAGGGGTAATTCTGGTGCACCCGTGGGAGAAGGGATCTCAGGGTTGTATGTGCTGTCATGTGATGTACCCTGACACTATATTTGAAATCTGAAATCAGAAATGGTGAGAACTGATTGCAGATGTCTTGATTTATTCAAAGGATGCTTCAATTGCTCATCGTTTCCATGTGATGAGGGAGAAGTATCCGGAAAAATTCAACAGCAGGTGAGTCAGCTGGTATCTGGACAGAATGGTGAAGAGGGAGGTGTGGATGCAACAACACAGCTTTTCTTCCACCACCATCAACTCGGCCCTCACCTGCACGCCCTCCATTTCCCGCAGTCTGCCCTGGCCCTCTCTGCCCCCTCCCGTAACACGGACGGGGCTCCGCTCATCCTCACTTACCACCCCACCACCAGCAGCTACATCCTCCCCTGCCACTTCACTACACAATCCTGCCGCCAGACAAAATCTCCTCGCTCCACCTTCCACAGGAATTGCTCCCCCCACGGCGCCCTCGTCTACCCCTCCCTCCCCACTAACTGACCCCTTGACACCTACCCCTGCGACCGAAGGAGGTGCTCCACTTACACCCACACTTCCTCCCTCACCCCCATTCGGGGCCCCAAACGGTCCTTCCATGGGAAGCAACGCTTCACTGGTGAACCGGCAGGGGCCGTCTGCTGCATCTAGTGGTCCCGCTGAGGTCTCTTCCACGTCGGAGAGACTGGCTGCAGACTGGCTCTGTCTGCCGCAATAGCGTGGATCTCCCATTTCAATTCCCCATCTATTTCCCTTTCTGACCTGTCTGTTCATGGTCTCATGCCCTGCCAGACTGGGACCACCTGAAAATTGGAGGAATATCTTCCAACTGGGCTCCCTCTGGCTTTCGTTAAACATTGACCTCTGGCTTTCGTTAAACCTCCCCCACCTCACTTCTTCCTCCAGCTCTGTCTCTTCCCCAGTTCCCTGTTTCCTTTTGCACACACATAATCCTCACCTCTCCTATCATATCCCATTAACGCCTTGTGTTTGTCCGGATTCCTCCCCCAGCCGGCACCGTCTGTATCCTGAGATTTCCTGCTTCTGCCTCATTCTGCTTATTCCCTGAAGAAGGGCTCAGGTCCGAAACATCAGCAATCTATCTTTGTCTCCGACTGACCGAATTCCTCCAGCATTTCTGTGTATTGTTACGACAATCAGCAGACTTCCCTGCACCCTTCCCTCCATTCAGAGAGCCCCCTCCTCTCCTATCTCTTCTCAACTCATTCTCTCCTGCCCTCCCACCCTTGACCACCTGTGACCTCTTTCCTGTTGGCTTTCGCTCTTCCATCTGCCCCTTCTACACTCCTCCCCTCGCCTTTTCATTCTGGCACCTGCCTGGTTGGTGCTTGCTACCTTGGCGAAGGGCTCAGGCGCAAAACGTCGGCTACGTGTCTTTCCCTCCGATAGACACTGAGTTCCTCCAGGACTTTTGTTTATCACTCCAAAGACGTGCAGGTTGGGAGAACACAGTTAATTGCCCCGTGTGTAGGTGAGGGGGAGGATGTAATTAATTGCCCCATGTGTAAGTGAGGGGGTAGGACGTCGTTAATTGCTCCATGTGTTGGTGAGGGGGAAGATGTTGTTAATTGCCCTGTGTGTAGTTGAGGGGTAGGACATCATTAACTGTCCCGTGTGAAGGTGAGGGGTGTGATGTCATTAATTGCCCTATGTGTAGGTGAGGGGTAGGAGGTCATTAATTGCCCCGTGTGTAGGTGATGGTGTGTGATGTCGTTTATTGCCCCATGTGTAGATGAGGGGTAGGATGTCGTTTATTACCACATGTGTAGGTGAGGGTTAGGACGTCGTTAATTGCTCTGTGTGTAGGTGAGGGGTAGGATGCCAGTAATTTCCTCATGTGTAGGTGAGAGGTGTGATGTCATTAATTGTCCCCATGTGTTGGTCCACTATAGAGCCCTGGGTGAGGACTGGATCGTGTCCTTCCGACTTCCTCCTTGTCCGCAATCATCTCCTTGGTTTTGCCACCATTGAGCACAGGGTTGTTGGTGTGACACCACTCAACCAACTAGTAACCCTGCCAACCTCAATTACTTCCTCATGGTCAATTTTCTTCTTCAACAGGATGAAGAATAAACTGTGGTACTTTGAGTTTGCCACCTCAGAAACCATCTCTGCCACTTGCAAGAATCTGCAGGAGGTTCTGGAGATAGAAGTGAGTTGCTTTGGATCCAGCTCGGCTCAACGTTGTCTCAGCAAGGGTTGCTAGATGCATGGAAATATAAAGATCATTGGTCCAGTTCACTGAAGAGGTCACAAGCACTGTGAATAAAAGGGGTAAACATTGGATCCATTAAGATTTCCAAAAAGGTGCTTGATAGAGGAATAACTAACCAATAAGAGGCAGATGGTTGAGGTAAATGGTTATTTCTCTGGTTGGTAATCGGTGGAGAGTGGGGTGCCATGTAGATCAGTATAAGCCACACTCTTGGCTGCGTGTCTGTTATTGGACCTCACTGGACTCCTCAACTCCACGACCATCTCCCCACCCCCCCTCTTCACTCGGCCTGAGCGGTGGGATGGTCGGGGCAGGCCATGGCAGGTCTGGTTCCACCTCCCCCAGTTCTTGAGGCAGTTCATGGACCTTAGTGTCATTCAATCCTCATAATTGGTCATGTGTCACTTCCACAATCTGTCCCTCACTATAACAGAGCATGAGCAGGGTCTCAATTTTTATAAGATTACTCCCACCACCCATGAATCTTTATATTATCTATAATGTTGTACCAGAACTCTATCACCCACTTCCAGTGTTCCAGGTGAGGTTTGTGATGATGTTGTTTTTTGCAATCAGAGATCCAGATCTGGATGAACTGTGGACAGCCTGGTCTGCAGGTTGTGTCCAAACGTTTGGTCTGCTGGGGTGCGTTTTGTGGAGAATGTGGTGTGTTTCTGTACCCCAATAGGAAATCTGTGATTTTGTGTGTCCAGGAGGCATTTAGAAGTTTCATGGTTTCATTGCTTTTTTGAATATTTACAGAGTAGATATGTCCCAGTGAGGATCAAAGGAAAGGCTTAGGAGTCATAGGAAGCCTTGGTTTTTGAGGAATATTAGAAATTTGGTTCGGAGAAAGAGGGAGGTGAACAAGAGGTATAAACAGCAGGGTGCTGAGAAATTGAAAGAGGACTACAAGGAGTGTAGAAAAAATATTAAGAAAGAAATTACAAAGGCCAAAAAGAGGCACAAAGAGGCTTTGGCAGGCAGTGTAAAAATAAATCCAAAGGGTTTCTATAGGTACATTAAAAGTAAAAGATTAGTGAGAGATAGAATTGGACCCCGTGTAGATAGGGAGGATAGGCTATGTGAAAAGTCAGAGGAGATGGGGGAAATTTTAAATGATTTCTTTTCCTCGGTATTCACTAGGGAAAAAAAACTATTGTACCATTTGAAGTAAAGAAAAATAGTGGGGAGGTCATGAATCATATAAGGATAACTGAGGAGGTAATGATGGCAGTGTTAAAAAAGGTAAAGGTGGACAAATCTCCGGGTCCAGAAAATGTATTCCCAAGGACACTCAGGGAGACTAGTGTACAGATAGTGGGGCCATTAACAGAGATATTTAGGATGTCACTGGTCACGGGGGTAGTGCCAGAGGATTGGAGGGTGCCTCATGTTGTTCCGCTGTTTAATAAGAAAGGGTCCAAATTATAGACCTGTGAGTCTGACGTCTGTGGTGGGTAAGTTGATGGAAAGTGTTCTGAGGGATGGCATTTACAAATGTATGGAAGAACAGGGATTGATAGGTAGTAGTCAGCATGGTTTTGTCAGGGGTAGATCATGCTTAACAAACCTTATAGAGTTTTTCGAGGGGGTTACAAAAAAGATTGATGAAGGGAAGGCTGTGGATGTTGTCTATTTAGACTTCAGTAAAGCTTTTGACAAAGTTCCCCACAGGAGGTTAGGAAAAAAGGTGGAGGCATTAGGTATAAATAAGGAGGTAGTGAAATGGATTCAGCAATGGTTGGATGGGAGATGTCAGAGAGGACTGGTAGAAAATTGTTTGTCAAATTGGAGGCCAGTGACTAGTGGAGTTCCTCAGGGATCGGTCCTGGGCCGATATATTATTGTTATATATATTAACGATCTGGAAGAAGGGGTGGTGAATTGGATAAGTAAGTTTGCAGATGATACAAAGATTGGTGGTATTGTGGACAGTGAGGAAGATTACCGTAGCTTAAAAAGAGATATAGGAAAGCTAGAGGAGTGAGCTGAGAAATGGCTGATGGAATTTAATACGGATAAGTGTGAAGTGTTGCATTTTGGAAAGGCAAATCTAAATAGGTCATATACATTGAATGGTAGACAATTGAGGAGTGCAGAGCAACAAAGGGATTTAGGAGTTATGGTAAACAGTACCCTCAAAGTTGATACTCAGGTAAATAGAACGGTGAAGAAGGTATTTGGAATGTTGGCCTTCATAAATCGGAGTATTGAATTCAAGAGTTGGGATGTTATGATGAAATTGTACAAAGCATTGGTGAGGCCAAGTTTGGAATACTGTGTGCAATTTTGGTCACCAAATTATAGGAAGGATATAAACAAAATAGAGAGAGTGCAGAGAAGGTTCATGAGAATGTTGACAGGATGCCAGGGTTTGAGTTACAGAGAAAGGTTGAGCAGCCTGGTGCTTTTTTCTCTGGAGTGTAGAAGATTGAGGGGGGATTTGATGGAGGTGTTCAAGATTTTAAAAGGGACAGAGAGAGTCAACGTGGATAGGCTTTTTCAATTAAGAGTGGGGGATATTCAAACCAGAGGCCAGGGTTTGAGATTGTAGGGGGAAACCTATAAGGGGAACACGAGGGAAAATTTCTTCACGCAAAGGGTGGTTGGGATGTGGAATAAGCTTCCGGCAGAGGTGGTTGAAGCAAGGACATTATTTACATTTAAGGAAAGACTGGATAATTACATGGAGGGGAGAGGATTGGAGGGGTATGGACCAGGTGCTGGTCAGTGGGACTAGGAGGGTGGGGATTTGTTCTGGCATGGACTAGTAGGGCCAAACTGGCCTGTTCTGTGCTGTATATGGTTATATGGTTATAAAATGTTCTGCCTCCCCAGTAGAAGTTGGGTGATAGGGTGTGGACAAAATATGTCTGATATTGTTGTCACGCATATATTAAAAAAAATGTTTTGATGTACACTGGGGCCCATTGTCTGTAACTAATTCTTGAAGCAATCCGTTAAGTGGCAAAGATACCTCATAGACAGTCAATCGTGGGGTCTGCTTTGGTGTTTTTCAGCTGTGAAACTACTGTCTATTTGAAGTGTGTGTCAACAGCTATTAGGAAAGTCTCACCCATGAATGGTCCAGCGAAGTCTACATGAATCTGATGCCAAGGTTTGGATGGCCTTTCCATGGGTTAGATTCGGCTTGTGGCATTTTTGGCTGCATTGTCTGACATACTTTGCATTCTCTTACTGTTGTTTCAATGTTTCTGTCTATGGAGGGCCACCAGACATGCATCCGGGCCACTGCCTTCATTTAGACCATTCCCAGATGGTTGTGGTGCAGTTCTGATAACATGGTAGTTTCCCATTTGGCTGGAATAATTGTATGGGTACCCTATTGTAAACATCCTTCTTTGACTGATAGTTTCTTGGCGGCATTGTGGTAAGGTTCTAGATCTTTTGGGATGACTTCAGATTCGGGCCACCCATTAAGGGTGAAGTATAGGATCCTGCTTAATGTTGCCTCTTTTCGGGTTTCCTTTCTGATCATCTAGACTGTAATGGGCAGTTGTTGAAGTTGTTCTTGGTTGATGGCTGCTGCGTCTGCTGTCCATTTAATAACTTCTTCTCGTTATTCTGGGTAGCGGCATGTGTGATAAGGCATCTGCATGACTGTTGAGTGTTCCTGGTTTGTTTTATATCATAGTTGTTTGCCACTAGTAGCATGGCCCATCTTTGAATTTTTGCCGCAGCTAATACCTTTGTGTGGCCCCGGAATTAAACTAAGAGGCTTGTTGTCTGTGATCAGGGTGAATTTTCTTCCATAAAGACATTGGTGGAATTTTTTTACAATCCTTCTTTTTCTAGTTGGGCATAATTGCGTTCGCTTGTGGTTAATGTTCGCGAAGCATACTCTACTCACCTTTTTCTGTGATTTGGGATAGCACCATTCCTAGTCCCATTGGTGAAGCATCCACGGCTAGTGTAATTTCTTTACTAGGGTCGTAGTGGATCAGCACCTTATTTGTTGACATTAGTATTTCCTTTAGTTGATTGACTGTGTTTTTAGTTTCTGTGTTCCAATACCATGTTTGATCTTTTTTGAGTAATTGGTTCAGCAGGCTGTATAGTGTAGACATATTAAGGATATGTTTTCAGTAGTGATTAACAAATCGTAGGACTGTAATTCCGATTTGTTGGTTGGTATGGGGCATTGCGAATGGCTTCTGTTCTTGCTGGATTCATTCGCACCCCCTTGTTGATTGTAAACCCATGAGGGGTGCATGAAGACTCATTTGTCTTTTTATAATTATATATTAGCCTGTTGTAGTCTGGTTAAGACCTTTTCAATATTTTGTAAGTGTTCACTGTTGTTTCAGGC
The DNA here is from genome assembly GCF_036971445.1 of Narcine bancroftii. NCBI lineage: Eukaryota > Metazoa > Chordata > Chondrichthyes > Torpediniformes > Narcinidae > Narcine > Narcine bancroftii. The sequence continues at coordinate 210,529,870 of NC_091473.1, forward strand.
CGTGATGGTGATATCATCTAGGTAACACCCAACTGAGAGTCCATGTAGAAATTTGTCCATTGTTGCTTGAAAAATCGCAGGTAATGCTGAAACTTCATAAGACCTGTGTGTAGGTGAATAGTCCCAGATGGGGATTGATTGTCACATATTCCCTTCATGTTTTAGTTTTTTTCATTCAGTCTCAGTTTTCACTTTCATAGCAAATGGGACTGTTCTGGCTTTGAAGAATTTTGGTTTTGCATTATCTTTTAATTGCAGTTTAGCTTGAACACCTTTGATTTTCCCAATTCTGGTTGGAAAATCACTGTGTAGTTGTTGAGGATTTGGTCGATTTCTCACTAGGAGGTGTCCCAGTGGTTTATATTTAGTCGTGAACAATTTCCAGCCTGTCTAGGCGAATGTGTTGTAGCCAGTTTCTTCTGAAAAGTGCTGCTCCCTGTAGAGAGAGTGTTTTTGTTTGCTGTTGTTTGTATTGTACTTGGACTGTCCATTTTCCAAACACTTTGATTCAGTCTCCTGTAACAGATCTTAGAGTTATTTTAATTGTTTTTACCGGAAGGTGTGGTAGCAAGTGTTCCTTTACCTGTAACGGCATCAGGGACACCTCTGCCCCTGTGTCTAACCATCTTCAAGGGGTGTCCATTTATTTTTAGCTGTATAAAGATTGCTGTGTTTCCTCTGTTTATTCCTCAGATGTGCAATATCTCAAGAGCTGAAATTTCAGGAGCTTGAAGGTCAGCCTGTTATCATCGTCATTGCTAGGTTGCCTCTCTCGCTCTGCAATTGTTTTGACTTTAGCTGCCTGCTTACCTGAAGGCCACCTGCGCTTTATAAGCGGACATTTAGCTTTGATATGTTCTTCTGTTTTGCAATGGTTGCATTTAGAATTTTTGAAGAAACAGTTTTCTGATCAGTGGTTGCACTTCCCACATTGTTGGTGGGAAGATCTCCGACCAGTAGGTCTTGTTGACCCATATCCAAGTTTTTATCTGCCATTTCAGAGCTGCAAGCAGTCCTGTATGCAATCTGCAGCATAACGTCTTCATACATTGCTAACAATTTTTTCCTTGGCGATTTGCCAGCCCCATCACTAATCTGTCTCACAGTGCCTGATTGAGAAACTGCTCGAAATGACAGTGCTCCACCAGTTTGCACAACAATGCCAGGTATTCTCTTACTGTTTCTCCTGGTCCTTGTCTCCTTTCATAGAATCATTGCCTTTCTGCCATAACTGGTGGTTTGGGGCTTATATAGTTCTTTAGAGCTGTGCATAATTCGTTGAATCTTCATCCCTGGATCCTCTGGGCCCACCAAGGTCTTAAGGAGGTCGAATGTTTTGCTGTCCATTATACAGAGGAAGAGGGCAGGTTTGCGGTTTATTGGTCTTTCCACAATATTGTGGGATACGCAGTAGTGGTTAAACCGTTCTACATAGTTATCCCAACTTTCTTCCCACCGCCATCTTGGCACGTTTTCGTCTTAATCTTTTGGTGGAAATTTGTTGGGGTTGATAAGTAGTCGTTTTCTACCTTTCTTCTGTTGTTTTCCTTCTTACAGTTGGAGCATGGAGTATTTGTACGGATTGTTTCATTCCTCATCGCCACTGTTGTGTATGCACTCACGCAATTAAGACTCGGAGATAGGTTGCTTTATCATCCTTTACTTCTATTAGACACATAGGGTTATACTGTATATATAAGGGTGACATCATAATGTGGGCATCATGATGTCCAGTGGAGAACGGGCTTATACCCAACAAAGGAGCACTAACAAAGGAACAGCAATGGAAAATTCACCAAAGAATGGTAAATTCAAAATAGTAGTTAAACTCTAAATTTAACCCCACTATGCACAAATGTAAATGTGTGTGTGTGTGTGTGTGTGTGTGTGTATGTGTGCGTGCGCGCGCATGATAAAGTCCCAAACTCTGAAAAGTCATTTTTAAAACTTCAGTATCATTTTAGTCTTGCTTGAAGGTCTTTAATTCTCTGTTTAGAAATAATTACAAAGTGCTTTTAAACATCAGGCCTCTTTAAACTCACAATTCTTTTGATCAGTTGTCCTTCAGAGATATTCTTCAAACATCTTCTGGGCACAAATGGGAAGTGCCTTACTTATTTAAAAGCCACTTATGTTGTACCTCCTGTGAATAGGGTAATACGTCTTGTCTTTCCAAGAGGTCAATTTTCAGTTTTCTTCTTAAGATTCATGGTGAGGCTGCACTTTTCTTTTCGAAAGAGCAGTCGGAAAGTGAAGTAGGTTTCCTTTTGAAATCCACTTATTTTCTGTGTTCCCCTTTTATTACTGTAATTCAACCATGTCTTTTACAATTTCTCCATGTGTCACAGGGTCTTCACTTCTGAAACTGATAATATATTTCTCCAAATCTCTCATCACATGAGATGTGACATAATTTCTGTCTTTGAAGTTCATAATGTCTTTTCACACTGATGTGCTAAAACATCTCTGTCCACTCACTCACAGAATCAAAGTAATTAACTTTGTTTGATGGTGCCCTCCTGCTTCCAGGCTGTCTGGAATTTACCAACAAAATGGCTGTTTTACACAGGTGCTTCTGAGATAACACCTTTTTTTCAGTAACCATCATAAATCCTTTCATCTCTTTACTTCATCTGCAGAAGCAGCCATTCCGTCTTTCAAACTGGCTTCTGTTTTCCATCTCAAAGAACCACGTGTGTTTAAATTGCTAATGTGTTGTCTTTGTGTTGAGGCCAGCTAACAGCTGCAATAAACTGCATGTGTGTAGTGAAGTATTCTATACTGAACTGCTATAGATGTCAGTGTGCACATTGTGGAATCACTGTACACATTATCGAGTTGATGTATACGCAGGAAAGTCGATGTGTACACCGTGGAGTCTAATGCAAGACTGACATCTCCAGGTTTGCAAGCTGGGCTTATAGACATCACTCCTTCTGTCACATGGACATGTCATCATGATGAGTGATATCATCAGCTCAGATAAAAACCTGTGTTGGATGTAGGTCAATTTCCTGTGTTTTCCTTAGCACGTCCGCCATTTTGGGAGTTGGTTTTCTTGCTGGTAAGTGGGTCACCACATGTTTAAATTGCTAATGTATTGTCTTTGTGCTGAAGCCATTTAACAGTTGTAAAGAACCAAGTGTGTCCGAAGAATGTAAATGAGCCTTGTCCACCCAAAGCTAACTTATTAAACCAAATTGAGATAAAATATAGTTTTAACATCGAACTAAGGATTAATATTATCACATTTGTCACAGGTGGAGGGGACCTGGTGTAATGTATCTAAGTTTGTTGATAATACTAAATTGAATTGAAAAGCAAATTGTGCAGAGCGTCCACAGGGAGAATATGGATAGGTTCAGTGAGTGGGCAAGGGTCTGGCAGGTGAAGTCCAGTGTTGGTAAATGTGAGGGTATCCATTTTGGAAGGAAAAATGGAAGATCAGATTATTATTTAAACGGGAAGCAATTGTAGCATGCTGCCATGCAGAAGGACCTGGGAGCACTTGTGCATGAATTGCAAGAAGGCTAGTTTGTAGGTGCAGCAGGCAATCAAGAAGGCAAATGGGATGTTTGCCATAATTCGTGGAGGGATTGAATTTAGGAGCAGGGAGGATCTGTATGGGGTCCTGGTGAGGCCACACCTGGAGTACTGAGTGCAGTTCTGGTGGCTTTGGAGGTGGTGCAGAGGGTGGGTGGGGGGGTCCAGAGTGGAGGGTTATTTTGTAAGGGGAGATGGAATCATGTGAGACATTAGTGTTTTGAAGTATGAAGGGATCTGCATAAGATTAAGAAAGGAACAAGAGAGCATTTGGCATATTGGCCTTCATAAATCACATTACAGAGTACAGGAGTTGGGATGTTATGTTAAAGTAGTATAAGGCATTGGCGTGGCCAAATTAGGAGTATTGTGAGCAATTTTGGTCATCTAACTATAGGAAAGATATCAATAAGGTAAAAAGAGTGCAGAGAAAATTTACTAGGATGTTGCCTGGACTTCAGGAACGGAGTTACAGGGAAAGGTTAAACAGGTTAGGACTTTATTCCCTGGAGCATAGAAGAATGAGGGGGAATTTGATTGAGGTGTTTAAAATTATGAGGACGGTTGGTGAGATACAGACTGGAGGACATGGGTTAAGGGTGAAAGGGGAGAAGTTTAGTAGGAACACGAGGGGGAACTTCTTCACAAAGAGGGTGGCGGGAGAGTGGAACGAGCTGAAGTGGTGAACGTGGGTTCAATTTTAACATTCAAGAAGAATTTTGATGGGTAAGTGGATGGGAGGGGTGTGGAGGGACAAGGACTGGGTACAGGTCAGTGGGATGAGGCTGAAAGATGGTTCAGCACAGACTAAAGGGCCAAAGAGGCCTGTTTCTGTGTTGTGATGTTCTATGGTTCTAATAAATAAGATAGAAACAGGGTGGTTGTTTCCACTGGGAGGTGGGACTAGAACCAGGGGACATAGCCTCAAGGTACAGGGGAGTAATCAGAGATATGGGGTAACGGAGAAGAGAGAATCAATTGAATTTCCTGTCCATGTGACACAGAAAAGGCTACCTCATGAAATGTATTTAAAATGCAGATTTTTTTTGTATCGTTGGGGAATGGAGCATGTAAGGGAAATTGAGTCCACAGCCAGAGTCCACATTGACGGGCCACCGGGATACTCTTGCTCCCGTGTCATGAGGTGCCACCCCAATGCTGTAATCGTCGATGCCGCGTAAAAGTGGACCCCTCCCCCGCCTATTTTTGGCACTGACCGCCCCAACTCCTGACTACAGACCCTCACCCCGGCCGCCCATACATACACCCGAGCTCCAGACGGCCTGGCCGCCCACATATACTATACTAACTTCTGACACCCTGGGTGCCCGTCCATCCTAGCTCCCGACCGCAGACTCACCACCAGGTCCCGGCCACCCGAGCTCCCGACACCTGAATGCCACAGCCACTTCACCAGGTCAAAAATTTGACCCGTGTAAAAAGTGATCCAAAAAAAAATCAACGACCACAGAAGTGTGTGCAGTAGTTTTTGTAAATGAAGCTCCCCGTTTGCCGCAGTTTCTTTGTTGCTGGTAAGGGATTGGTTACGGTGATACGTGAGTGGGGAAAGCATTGTGATGAGCGGTAAGTAACAGTCACACCCAGCTGGGGGAAACCTGGTTCTCACCCTTCTGCACTCTTGCCCAGTTTGATTTCCAAACCTGGCTGTGAGGTGCACTAAATTTCCCATTCATTTCCCAGAACAAGCGTCCCTCACCCCGGGCAGGCAGTCTACCCCCCACCCCCAAATGGTGGCACTGTCGGAGCTGCTCCAGCGTTGCCGCTGGTTCAGACCCGCGAAGAGCGGGGAGCAGAGGCTCCCGCTGGGTCCAACCACTCAGCCCGACCAGAGGGGCTTTGAACGGCCCGTTAAGGGAGCCGACGGCAGTTTTATCCACAATCCCGCCACCGCGCCCAAGATGGCAGCAGCTGCGAGGGGTTGCGGGCAGGCGGAGGGCCCCAGAAAACGGGGAGACCAACTCCCGTTTGAGAAGGAGAGGCGGAGGAGATGACCCACGGGATTGTGGCGGACCTGCGGCTGAAGGACTCACACTGGTGGCGGTGGCTGCTGGCGACTCAAGGCGAGGAACCCGCGCAGGCTGCGGGCTTGCTGGAGATTGGCTCGGATCCAGGATGGGAGAAGGTGCCTCGGGCACTGAGGCTTCCTAATGGTATCGGGGGCTCGGATCTGGATCTCGTGTCGCTGGTGCTTTGGACTGGACTCTGAGGCTGCGGGAGTGCTGGACACTCGGTGACTCCGCGGGGACTCTCTTGCTTCTCGCTCTCTCTGATTGTAAGAGGCAATTTCAGCTGAAAGGGAATCTATCTGCATTCCAGAAGGCAAAAGGCAATTTTATGAAACGTGACGCTGTTTTTATTACATACCAATAGTTGAATCTTGAATCAGTTCAGGGTAGCAGACCCCCTCCAGAAGAAGGCCGTGGCATTTGGAAAGTCTACTTTGTGCCCATCGGGTTCGTGAAACCTCGTCTCCCCTTTCCTTTGCAGTGCTGCGGGACCCTCGTCGACCTGAGCCACCTCTCGTTGGAGGGGATTGCCGTCCTCAACATTCCCAGCATGCACGGGGGCTCGAACCTCTGGGGCGAGAACAGGAGGGGAGAGAGTAAGCCCCTGCCAAACAAAACCTACCTGGCCATCACGGACCCCGAGGCTTTGAAGTCATGCGTGCAGGGTGAGTCTCCTTCCTGCCAAGCGGCAATAAGCAATGAGAGGCAGGCACCCAACTTCATTCAAGACGTTCGGGAGATCCAGCGGGCCAGGTTCCGTAGCCTGCGGCTTTCAATTCAAAGACCTCGTCTTGAACGGAGAGCTTGGATGCCCTGGATTTTAAAAAAATGATGGGAGTTGGAGGTTCTCTCCGACAAAAAGCTGTTCGTTGTGGGGTTCAAAGGAACATAGAAACCTACTGCACGGAAGGGCAGCACGGTTAGCGCCACGCTGCTTCGGTACCAGCCATCGGGACTGGGGCTTGAATTTGATGCTGTCTGTTCAGAGTTGACACGTTTTCCCCGTGCCTACATAGGTTTCCACCGGGTTGGGTGTGTGGCTCAAGTTTCCTCCCACCCTTCTCAACGTACCAAAGTTTGTAGGGTGGCACAGGCTCGTGGGCCGGAAGGGCCTGTTATCGTGATGTAATTTAATTTTTTTTAAAAATTAAATTTCAATAGAAGCCCACAACTGCTGTGCCGACCCAGTAACCCACGCTAACAACCGCCTAGAATGTCTCCGCTGCGTACCCTCCAGACTGTACCCTCTCAGTTTCATGTACCAGTTTAATGATTTCGTAAACGATCCTCTTCCCCTGCCTCCACCACCGTTGCCGGCAGCGCTTTCATGAACCCACCACTTTCTCTGTGAAGAACATCTCACCCCCGTACTAACTCCAAAGCACCTTAAAACCATGCTCCTTCGTGTTAGCCATTTCAGCCCCGGGGAAAAAGACTTTGTCCATGCACACCACCAATGCCTCTCGTCATCTTGTACATCTCTATCGGTTCACCCCTCCGTCGCTCCAAGGAGAACAGACTGAGTTCACTCAATCTCTCCTCATAAGGCGTGCTTTCTGATCCAGGCAGCTTCCTTATGAATCTCGTCTGCCCCCTCTGTACAGCGAGCACGTCTTTCCTGTAATGAACTGAACACAACATTCTAAGTGGGGCCTAAGCGAGGTCTAATACTTAACCTCTTGGTGCTTGAACTTGATCCCAAGGTTAATGAAGCCAACACACAACACACCTTCTTGACCACACTGTCAACCTGTGCAGCAGCTTTGAAGTCATGACCCCCAAGATCTCTTGGTTCGTCTGTGTTGCTCGGAGTCCTTCCATTAACATTGTACTCTATATTCAAATTTGATCGACCAAAATGAACCAGTTCACACTTCTCTGGGTTAAACGCCACTTCTCAGCCCAGCTCCCATCAGTGTAACCTCCAGACTGTACCCAAGGCCACCCACGTTCATGTATTGATGTGGGTGGGAAAAAGAATCACCTGGTTTACATCACATTAGGTTTCTAACAGAGCAGAAGCTCAAATGAAGCCTCCTGGTAACTCTCCTCTCACCCTCTTCATAGCATCCACCATCCTTCCTGCGACGAGGTGACCAGAAGTGAGCACAATATTCCAGGTGGAGTCTCACCACAGATTTGTGGAGTTGCAACATGAGCTCAATCCCCCAACTAATGAAGCCCAGGGTTCCATGGGCTTCCTTAACTATCCTATCAACTAAACCCTCCCCACCCTATAACCCATGATCCTGTCTCTTAAATGCCCCCTAATGTTCCAGCCTCCACCATCACCCCAGCAAGACATTCCAGACACCCATATCTCTGTGTAAAAAAAAAACTTGTCCCTGTTGTCCCCCATAGAACATTACAGTACAGAAAAACAGGCAGTTTGACCCTTCCGGTTTGTGCCGACCAATAAAACTAGCTATCCCCACTGACCTGCTCTCATTCCACAATACTCCAGTCCTCTCCCATTTATGTACTTCTCCAATTTATTTTTAAAACTCAAGATTGATTCTGCATTCACTACATCAGCTCATTCCACACTTCCACCACTCTCTGAGTGAAAAACCTTCCCCTAATGTTCCCCTTCTTCCTCTCCCCTTTCAGCCTAAAGTGATGACCTCTCCCCCAATCCAAGTGGAAACATCCTAATCAAATCTACTCTGTTTAAACCCCTCATCATCTTATAAATCTCTATCAAACCTCCCCTCATCCTTCTTCATTCCGAGGAGTATAGTCCTAACCTGTTTAATCTTTCCCTATCACTCAACTCCTAAAGACCAGGCAACATCATAGTAAATCTTCTCTGCACTCTTTCAATCTTATTGATATCCTTCCTGCTGCTGGGCGACCAGAACTGCACGTTATTCTAAGTGTGGCCTCGCCAATAACTTCAACATAAGATCCCAACTTCCACACTCAATTCTTTGATTTATAAAGGCCAAATGTCCCTCCCTTCACTTTGTGCACACATCCCCTGGTGTTTGCTATTCCTGCCCAGTGGTTTATACAAATGTTTGAACTGTGGTCCTGCCGCAAAACAACAAATTTCGTGGCTCGTTCGTGATTCTGATTTTGAAGAGTCCACCTGATGGAAGGGGATTCACTGTGATGTTTCTGCTTTGTAGAGCTGAGTGACCAACTGCTTGAAGTGGTGGGTCTGGAAGGTGTGATTGAAATGGGGCAGATCTACGCAGGTCTGAAGAGCGCCGGGAAGCGGTTGGCTCAGTCCACAGAGGTCACCATCAGGTAACTGAGCGGGTGCGATGCGGTGACCGCCCACCATCTTCACCTGCTTTCCGGCCGGCTGGCATGTGGCCCCTGACTGTTTCTGCTTTCCCCCCCCCCAAGGACCCAGCGACTGCTGCCGATGCAGATTGACGGTGAACCATGGCTACAGCCCCCTTGCACAGTAAGTCACATCTCCCGTGACCTGGCCCGGTGACAAAACTCTCCCCGTTGCTTCCAGGCCCAGGGGTGGCATGGACCGCACCTCCAGGTGCGACCCCTCCCCTCTCCCTGCATGGGAGTGCTGGCCTACATTATGCGGTTGTCTCTTCCTGAAAGGGACTCGGACTGATCTCAAAGGCTGACCAACTGCTTATTTGAGCAGCACAGTTACCATGACTCTGTAACAGCATCAGAAATCGGGGTTTGAATCCTGCACTGACTGTAAGGAGTTTGCTCGTTCCCTCCGTATCTGTGTGGGATTTCCCTGGGTGCTCTTGTTGCCTCCAACCATTCAAAACAAACTGGGGGTTGTAGGTTAATTGGGTGGCACAAGCTCATTGGCCAGAATGGCCTGTTACCATGCTGTATGTCTAAATGCAAGGCAGCACGATTAGGATTGGTTTGCGTAGCGGTTGGCGCCACGCTGTTACAGCGCCAGCGATCGGGACCGTGGTCCGAACCCCTTGCTGTCTGTATGGAGTTTGTACATTCTCCCTGCGTCTGCGTGGATTTTCCACTGGGGATTCTGGCTTCTGGGTGGTTGTAGGTTAATTGGGTGGCACGGACTTGTGGGCTGAAATAGCCTGTTACCGTGCTGTAGGTCTAAACTAAGAAAAGAGGATAGTGTTGGAAAATGGCACTAAGGTAAAAGATTAGATATTTAAAATTTCCCTGCAGGCTATTCTATCTTATTCACCCACTGGCTTCCCCAGGTCCACCCACCGACACTTGGACAATTGACCTACCAACTACCGTGCCTTTGGGATATGACCCTCCCCACCACCCCTCCACTCTCCCACCCACCAGCAGATAGAGAACAAGGTGTGCCTCATGTCCTCGACAGATGATGGTCAATGCAGTGCATCGCTGGCCCTTTCTCCCAGAATTGACGTACATTCCAGGAACATAGTACAGTGCAATACAGGCCCTTCAGCCCTTGATGTTGTGCTGACCCCTATATCCCTTTTGAAAGGATACCAAGCCCCCCCCCCCTTCCCCATAACCCTCTATTGTTCTTCCATCCATGTGCCTGTAAGAGTCTCTTAAATGCCCCTAATGTTTCAGCCTCCACCACCATCCCTGGCAAAGCACCTCAGTGTAAAAGAGTTACCCCTGACATCTCCCCTAAACCCCTCCCTTCACTTTGTACACATGACCTCTAGTGTTTGCTGATCCTGCCCTGGGAAACAGGCACTGTTTATGCTTCTCATAATCCTGTAGCCCTCTATGAAGTCTCCTCTCATCCTTCTACTCTCCAAAAACTCCCAACTCTGCAAACCTTGCCTCATGAAACTTATTTCCCAATCCAGGCAACATCCTGGCAAATCCCCTCCACACCCTCTCCACAGCTTCCACATCCTTCCTGTAATGAGGTGACCAGAACTGAACACAACACTCCCAAGTGTGGTCTCACCCGAGATTTGTAGAGTTGGAACATGACCTATTGACTCTTGAACACAACCCCCCTATTAACATAACATAACAATTTACAGCACGGAAACAGGCCATTAGGCCCTTCTAGTCCGCACCGAACAGGCATCCCATCGACCTTCTGAACTATTGAGGGTCGTGTGGATCTGAACCCCAAGGACCCTCTGTCCATCCACTCTCCTAAACTTGTATTCAGCCTTCTGCTTGGTCCTTCCCCTCAAACCCAACCCACAGCAGTCCGAGTTGTAGCCATCCACTTCCTGCCACCTCTCCAATCAGCTTCGGAAACCAGGGAAGCCCTGCAGAAGTCTGTCCATGTCTGTCCGCAGCCTCGTGCACTGCCACACTGAGGCCACCCGCAGCACCTCATCTTCTGACTGGAGCAGCCCTTGCAAGAGAATCACGATTCAATTTATTACCATAGTGGTAAAACAGTGTCATATTACATGAAGTGCCACTGGCAGGAACTGCCTAAGTGCTTCTTACAGTCAGAGAGAGAGAGAGAGAGAAGCAAATGAGAGCCCCCCCCCCACCCCCCCGCGATTCCGCAGCCATACAGAGTCCGGTCCAAACCATTGGCAACACGAGCTCCAGATCAAAACCCTCCAACATGGTGAAGAACCCTTCGGCACCCCCTCGCGTCCCGGTTCCTTCCGATCACTGGTACTTGTTGGAATCTAGGGGTTAAAACAGTATGAAATAAATGATAAATTAATAAGTGTATATTTACTGCATGGAATCTAGGGGTTAAAACAGTATGAAATAAATGATTAATCAATAAGTTTATTTGGACTGCATGAGTCAGGGAAAGAGGAATGTGGCTAAGTGGCTGTCACAGCATGGAGCAAAGTTGGCTGAACAAAATTGGCTGCTCCCAAGATACAGGGAGAGGATATGCATAAAACGATTTAGGAGGAATGCTCAACTGAAGGAGGTGGGAAGTAGCACAGGAGACACAGGCCAGATCAGAACAAAGAATGGCCCGCAAGAATCAAAGGGAATGGAAAACCAGTCTAGGAGGAAGATTAAGGCAGGAGGAGGTGTTAAAGAGAACAGCAGAAATTGGCAGGACAAGAACAGAATGGTGATTAGAGATATCTGGGGATGAAGTAATTTCTGATCAAGTTCCGACACATCGGTCCCAAATCTTTTGCCTGATGAGTAGTGCCAATTGCAAGGGTGACATGAGGAATGGCCTCACCTGCCATCTCATACCATTCCAGCTGCTCAGATGTCAGTGCCACCGCAGCGGCCACTCCCTCCTTTCCTATCACTATGTAGTCCGAATTAATTTCCCATTGCCTGCCCTCTACCTCTTCATAAAAGGCATGCTGATACATTTCATCCCCATCCCTATCGTAAAAGAGGGTCATATGGGGAGGGTCCGAGGGAGGGGTATACGGGTGTAACGTCTGGATCCACGGCTTCCATTGATTATAAAGCTTTAGCAGCCCTCCCTTCTGTGGGTCCTCAGGTTGCAGCAGCCCCCAGTAAATGTCAGCCCATTGTCCCTCAGACGCGGATCCTCCAGCTGCCGCCAACAACATCTGAGAACTGGAATGCAGTGTAGTTACTGAACAGTTCATAGAATATCCATTTGGAAAGGTAATCTCTATTCCGCTGGGTCCACAAAGGATCGATGCTCCGCACTTGACCAACAGGTCTCTGCCCAAAAGATTGGTAGGGCACCTGGCTGACAAAATGTATTGATGTGTAAAAGTCTGTCCTGCCACAGAAGTGACTAGTGGTGTAGAAAACGGCAGATTTTCTGGTGTACCCGAGAACCCTATCAGCTGGACGCTAGAGGATGATGTTTTATCTTGAAATTCAGTGCCAGTGAGTGTTGAAAATCTGGCTCCCGTATCCACTAAAAAGGATACTTCCATGTCCATAACTTTAATCTGCAGGAAAGGGTCTGCCAACCTAGCCTGCTCGTGGGTGCTCGGGCTCCGTCACTGTGGGCAATATTGCTCCTCCTCTGTCAGCAAAGGGAATTGTCTCTTTGGAGCTAAAGCCGCATGGGGTGCCTGATGTACCGGGGGTGGCACTGACGATCTCTGGGACTGGACCCAATGCTCATTTTGTGGTGGTCCATATCCCCTTCCCCCAGTGTCCCGAGGATCCCAAGCCAGGGGGCAGTCTCTCTTCCAGTGTCCTGGCTGACCGCATACAAAACATACGGCTGGCTGCATTCGTGGAGCACTCCGAACTCTCCCTCTTACTCGGAATTCCCCCATTGGACCTCCCATTCTGGCCACATAGGTGGGATCCGGTGCCCAATATGGGGCCGGGTGCCAACTCATATTATTCCCTTGTGGTGGCTGCGTTGGCTGCTGAATCATCTGGTTTGCACCCTTTGAGGAAATCTTTTTTACCTCGTTTGCCTTTTGCCTAGCCTCTGCCAATTGAAGCTTAAGGAGTTGCACTTGTGCCGACTCCATAGTATGTTTGTCCTCCTTTTGCTTAGCCCTGTAACGTTTCATGTGATGGGTCAAATGTTTTTCCCATTGCTCACTCGAGCAGCCAGGAATATCAGGGTTATTCTCTAATGCCTCCCTAACTACAGCTGGCAGTCCACTCGTTACTGCAGCCCTAAAGAGTGTAGTCTGCAAGGGATCTGTGGCTGGGTGTACTCCTGCCTTATCAGTCCAACTCTCCCTACACTGACTCAAAAAAGTCGAGATCTCCTCATCCTCCTTTATGGAAAAGGTCAGGGACTGCATGACACCGGGGGAAAGGGGGACTTAACTGTGTGTTGCAGCTTGTCTGCTAACATTAGCATATGTATCATTGAACTTGTGAGTTGCAGCCTGTCTGTGTACATTAGCATATGTACTAACTCTCTCTCTCTCTGTTACATGTACAATCCTGACTACCATTCTGTCTGTCTTTGTCCCACCATGTCCTTTGTGCTATCGCTTCAAAACTCCTGTCTTTAATACCTGTGTAGGCTAAGATACAAATTAGATGTACTCCACTAAAGCTGTTTAATTCCCCTGGTCCGTATTGGGATCCCTTATATCCCATTATGACTATACATTAAATCTATGCCCTGTCTACATTCTAAAGGAGCTGAATTGCAACCTCTGCTGCCCCTATTCCAGGGGGGCTTAAAACATTAACGAACAATATTCCAAAGAAATTAGTAAACAACAATGAAGAATACATGTAAGCTCATTAAAATACAATAAGAACTGAATAAAACACAATAAATGTAAAGCTCATTGAAAACTGCAATAAAATGCAAGAAGAACTGAATAAAACCACAATAAATGTAAAGCTCATTGAAAACAGCAATAAAATACACAAAACTGAATAAACCATTAAAAAAACGAATAAAATTGTAACATTATGGCACTTTGTCATTAATTCTTTGAATGTGGGTCCAGCCTTTCTCTCTTGTTCTTACTGCGGTGTCTGTAATTAAAAGTACACAGAAGGGACCATCCCAGGCAGGTTTTAGTTGATCCTCTTGCCATGCTTTTACATATAACCAATCACTAGATTTTAATAAAATGAATAACAATCTGACTTTCCTTTGTGTTAGTGTAAAAATTGTAAAATGAAACACAAACCATATTTGCATGGGTTTTGAATATGTTAGACCTTATTAAAATGCAGTTGGAGCTGCTTGTCTGTATGGGGCACAACCCTCCAATTTGTTAGAGTGAGTACATAACAGACATTGCAGCACAAGAGCCCCTGCAAGAGAACTTGAAACATATTCAACCTTTAGTTCTGCCTTAAGTAAAATGCCTTGTGCCACAGCTCACAGGAGCTGGCCTTATTTAAAACAGTCTGTAAAACAGGCACCAAAAAAAAGTTAAAAGATGTTCTTATGAGGATTGCACACACAATAATTTAAGTACAGGCTAGTTTCTATAATATTCCACTTAAAAGTTCTGCTGCATGAATCCTGGAGCTTGTGGAGTCATTATTGAATCAAGAAATATTGGTGCCATGCCAATCTCATTCTAACATGCCAATTTCTCCAGTCCTTAAGTCAAGATGTACTGAATAGCATCTGGTACAAGATCTGTGAGTTCTTAATGATATTATTATTCTTATGCACCCAATTGTTCTGAACTATGCCACCAATTTAAATCATATTCCACCTATTGCAGTACTCACACAGCACCATAGACCAGTTCGCAGGTTTATTTCTCCATTAAGCTGAATCCAGTTGCGCAGGGTTTACCTCCGTGATTATTTACAATGTAACTTCCGCACTACCGGATTTAAATATAAACCTGATGAATGGGGGAAAGTTATCATGAATTAAATAACAGCGGCAATACAGAGAAATTGTGCTGAGGCATTAATTTCACTCCAGAGGAAAATGCACCAGAGAAATGAATGATTAAACTTATAGGAATCCCCAGAGGTATCTTTATTCTCCAGAGGTGGGTGATCTTTAAACTCACGGACCTTGACTGCTGAATGTGTAGAAGAAATGTATTAAATGTGTTGATAGGGCTCCATACCTCTAACTGCAAGACAAGAGCCTGAAGCCTCAATTTCAAGTGCCACAGTGCACTTAAAGGGACATGCACACTCCCCCTTCAACTGGCTGATCCAGCCACTTTACACATCAGATCCTTGTCCTTTTGCCTCATGTTCCTGCACCTCCTTGGCTGCTTCCCTCTCTGCTTCTCCTAAGTACCGTACCAGTCGGATTTTTTCAAATCCTTGTGGCACCTTCCCCTGATTCTGCAGCTCTCTCCATATCTGTTCGTATCGTGCCATAGCCTGTACCTCCTCTCCCTTCGGTACTCCTCCCAGTAATTGATCCCTTGTTTTCTCCCACTGTCGGTTTACAGATAGGGGAACCCCTCTGTCTCCCCCGAGCTCTTGCCCTACATCCCTATTTACTCCTTCCATCTCCGTTCTGATCTTTAACCCTTTAGACTTCGTGATTCTGACACCCTGCAATCTACTTCGTCCCTTCCCACGTTGTATAACCACTAGATGACCAGCAGCTCCCTGAAAACAGGTGTTCCCCTTCAGGGATGATCAGAGAGAGAGCCAGCTGGGGGATTATGTGTCTCGTGGTTGTGTGAAGTGTCTATTGTTTGTTTTGCGGTTAGCTTGTTAGTTTCCCCCTTTGTGTGAAATGTACATTGTTTGTTTTGCGGTTAGTCTGTGTACACAGGTGCCTCACTGTGTGACTGCCTATCCCCACTGTGTTTCCCCGATCCGTATTCTAAATACCTTGCCTCTATGCCCTCTCTACCCTGTAAAACAGTACAATCTGTAACCTCTGCTACCCCTTTTTCAGAAGTACTTAAAACATCGTGAGTAACACAGTGATATACACAGCAACAATACCAGCGTGCATGAAAAAACAGTTAAATGCCGAACACCTTATACAGATACTTATTACTATTATGGTACACGATTCTTAAACAAATACTTATTATACACTACTATGGTACACGATTCTTAAGCAAATACTTATTATACACTACTATGGTACACGATTCTTAAACAAATACTTATTATACACTACTATGGTACACGATTCTTAAACAAATACTTATTATACACTACTATGGTACACGATTCTTAAACAAATACTTATTACACACTATAGAAACAAATAACTATAACACAATACACCTTATACTACTTGGCCAAGTGTCTAAATCTACCTCTCGAGATTGCTACAAGGGGCTCCAACCCCGTTCTACTAGAGGGACCTCAACCTCCTTAGAGGGATTCCAACCGGACCTCAACCTCCTTAGAGGGATTCCAACCTTTTCCTAGAGGGACCTCAACCTCCGTAGAGGGATTCCAACCTCCTTTTCCTAGAGGGACCTCAACCTCCTTAGAGGGATTCCAACCGGACCTCAACCTCCTTAGAGGGATTCCAACCTTTTCCTAGAGGGACCTCAACCTCCGTAGAGGGATTCCAACCTCCTTTTCCTAGAGGGACCTCAACCTCCTTAGAGGGATTCCAACCGGACCTCAACCTCCTTAGAGGGATTCCAACCTTTTCCTAGAGGGACCTCAACCTCCGTAGAGGGATTCCAACCTCCTTTTCCTAGAGGGACCTCAACCTCCGTAGAGGGATTCCAACCTCCTTTTCCTAGAGGGACCTCAACCTCCGTAGAGGGATTCCAACCTCCTTTTCCTAGAGGGACCTCAACCTCCGTAGAGGGATTCCAACCTCCTTTTCCTAGAGGGACCTCAACCTCCGTAGAGGGATTCCAACCTCCTTTCTGTTTTATTCTTGTCTTTAACTAGGTCTTTTGCAGAGTAGTGACAACACACAATTTTATCTTTGCCAATAGCAGAACTTCGTTTGAACAGGCGTCTGCTTACCTCCCTTTGTTGAATGGCCATTTGTTGTTATCACCACACCACAATCGACCGGTGTTTCGTATCTTTTTCTTCCGTCACTTCTCCATCTTCATCACGTCGGGGTCACCAAATTGTCGGACTCTGGCTTTAACTTACTCTTAATTTAGTCTAAGTGTAGTCTGAGTCCAGCGCGTTCTTTGAATGAAGTGATAGGAGAAGGTATTCGGTTCAACAGTCAATTTATTACACAGCACAAGAATAAAACTTAACAGAGCTCTGGGTCAGTCTGTTAGTTCATAGGTCACCTGCCAGTGAGCTACTCCCCGAGACTGACCCCTATTGTCCAGTTGGTTCAGTTTATATAGGTCAACCTTATCATACAGAACAAAAGTTGGCTTCCTTTGCTAGATTTTTTTGCATAAGGGTTATCACAAGTCATCTCCTGTTTTGCAGATATCTGGGGTGTAGCACTCCCATGTTAATCCTCCTGGCCAGACTATCCCGTTGTGTTGATCAGAAATTACTTCATCCCCAGATATCTCTAATCACCATTCTGTTCTTGTCCTGCCAATTTCTGCTGTTCTCTTTAACACCTCCTCCTGCCTTAATCTTCCTCCTAGACTGGTTTTCCATTCCCTTTGATTCTTGCGGGCCATTCTTTGTTCTGATCTGGCCTGTGTCTCCTGTGCTACTTCCCACCTCCTTCAGTTGAGCATTCCTCCTAAATCGTTTTATGCATATCCTCTCCCTGTGTCTTGGGAGCAGCCAATTTTGTTCAGCCAACTTTGCTCCATGCTGTGACAGCCACTTAGCCACATTCCTCTTTCCCTGACTCATGCAGTCCAAATAAACTTATTGATTAATCATTTATTTCATACTGTTTTAACCCCTAGATTCCATGCAGTAAATATACACTTATTAATTTATCATTTATTTCATACTGTTTTAACCCCTAGATTCCAACATACTCCTCCAGCCAGTTCGAGCCTCTCTCCAGCAGTCCGCTGCCTGGTGCGAGTCTCCCGGCGGCGGACTCCAGCAGCCCCCAGCCTCCATGGGTTCCTCGCCTTGAGTCACCAGCAGCCTGCTGCACGCTCCGGTTCCGTAGCCGCAGAGCCCCCTCACTGGTTCGCCGCCGTGGTCGCTCTCCTGTTGGTCGACTCCGCCGCTTCTCCCTCTCAGAATGCCTGCTGCCGATTAATAGGAGCCGCCATCTTGGGTGCAGACCCGTGGTCGGGGGATCTCATTTAAAACCACCATCAACAGGCCATTCAAAGTCTGAAGAGCCGACGGCAGATGACTGGGTGGTTGGACCCCGCAGGAGCGCTGTACCTCCGTTCCCTCACTCCCCGTGGGTCCGCACCAGTGGCAGTGGTCAGCTACCGCGAACAGTGCTCCTGTTGTGGACACGACACAGACTGGGAGATCACTTGGTTGGGCATCTCCACCCTGTCCTCCGCAGAAGAGCGCATCTCCCAGTGGCCGCCCATGTCACTTCCCTGCCCCACTCTCTTGCTGACATGTCTGTCCATGGCCTCCTGCACGGCCAGACTGAGACCACCCGCAAATTGGAGGAACAACACCTCATCTTCCGACTAGGCACCCGCCAACCAGATGCCATTGAAATCGACTTCTCTGGCGATTATTTAAAAACCACCCACCTCCCTCCCCTGCCCCCGCCGTCCCCTTCCTCCAGCTCTGTCTTCTTTCGCACAGACGTGATCAATTCTCACCTCTCCCCTCATCATATCCGATTAACACCTCATGTTGGTTCTGACTCCTCCCCCCAGCCGGCACTGTCTGCATCCTGAGATTTCCTGCTTTTGCCTCATTCTGCCTATTCCCTGAAGAAGGGCTCAATTTTCCCCCTTTCACCTTTAACCCATGCCCTCTGGTTTGTAACTGACCTCCCCTCAGTAGAATTGATCCATGACTGCAGTATGGTTTCCATTTATCATGTCACCGGGAACCATAAACTTTCCCCCCCTGGGAACCAACCTTTCGTGAACCAACTCTACAAATCTCTGGTGAGACCACACTTAGAGTATTGTGTTCAGTTCTGGTCACTTCATTCCAGGAAGGATGTGGAAACTATGGACAGGGTGCAGAGGAGATTTACCAGGATGTTGCTTGTCTTATGAGGCAAAATTAGCAGAGCTGGGCTTTTTCTCTTTGGAGCGTAGGAGGATGAGAAGAGTCTCAATAGAGGTCGACAAGATTCTGAGAGGTATAGATAGGGTGGACAGCCAGTACTTGTGCCCCAGGGCAGGATCAGCAAACGCCAGAGGACACATGTACAAAGTGAAGGGAGGGAAGTTCAGGGGTAGGTTTTTTTACACAGAGAGGTGGTGCCTGGAGTGCCTCACCAGGGATGGTGGTGAAGGCTGAAACATGAGGGGCATCTAAGAAACTCTTAGACAGGGATATGGATGGAAGGAAAATAGAGGGTTGTGGGGTAGGGAGGGCTTAGGAATATATGGGTTGGAACAACGTCGAGGGCCGAAGGGCCTTATGTTCTATGAAGCGGTCATGAATGTTCGGATACAGTGAAGTCATTGATTCCTTCACCAAGTTTAACTGCTCTTGTGTGTCTCCTCCAGATTAAGATAACCCATAAAAACCAATCGCCAATGCTGATGGGACCTTCCGCCAAGTCGTCGGGTTCCAGGAAATGAGACAGGCAAGACAGGTGCGTCGATCCTTTCAAACCCACCGGGCTCTTCACTTCACCGGAGACTCCACATGACGCAAATCGAAATTCTTTGAGATCCTCTGCTATGTCAGAGCCTTTATCCCTCCCTCCCCCGGATCCTTTAGCCTGTCACGTGCTCTTTGTTTCATGTTCTCACTCCTTTCATCTAGTTCAGGGTATGGGTCTGCACCTTTGGTAGAAAATTGGTGTCACTGCTGGAGCTGCTGTTACGGCTGCTGGCGTGGACCTGTGGAGAGTGGGGAGAGGAGCTACAGCGATCCCGCAGGGTCCAGCCGCCCAGTCCCACTGCCATCAGCTCCACACAGCCTTTAAACGGCCTGTAAATGGAGCCGGCGATGGTTTTATTTAAAACCTCTCGATCGCGGGGCCTGCGCTCAAGATGGCAGCAGCCACGCGGGGTTACAGACCCTGGGGCAGCAGAGGACTGGTGCGCAGGGCACCGGAAAACCGGTGCCTCACAAGGAGATGCCGGCGGAGCAGTGAGGGGTTCTGAGACTCAAGGAACCCACGGAAGCGGCGGGCTGCTGGAGACTGCGGTCAATAGACTCGCTCTGGGCTACTGGCTGAAGGGGGGGGGGGGGGGGGACCAGGTATCGGAATCGGGATGTAAGAGGGGTCTGAAGGGTTCCTGGTCGTGTCGGAGTTTTGGATCTGGAGCTTGGGTCGTCATGGTTTGGACTGGACTCTGCGGGAGCGCTGGAGGTGAATCCACGGACACTCAGTCACTGGGGGTGGGGTGGGGGGGGGGAACACACTCTCTCTTGCTTCTCTTTCTCTGACTGTAAGAGGCACATCAGGTAATTTCTGCTGATGATAAACCTGTCTACATTACAGCAGACGAAAGCAATTTCGTTTAATATGGACTCTGTTTATTTCATGACAACGAATTGAATCTTGATCTTGGATCTTGATCTGTTATGAAATCTGTTGAAATATTACAGCACATATTCTTTTGCTCTGACACCATCCTGTGATATTTTGTCTGACGTTGACCAACATCTGGGGTATATCCTAGGAATGAATAGTATCTTGCATGCAGTTTACAGGGTGTTAACTAAATATACAGTTGTGGAAAGTTTCTATTCAGAATCAGAATTTTTTTGTGATAAGCAATTCATGAAAGTCCGTTGTTTTGTGGCTGCATCACAGTGTAAACATTCATAGAAACAGCCTGACAACAATAAATAAAAATAATATATGAAAAGTCAGAGTGAGGCCATGTCTGTGGTTCATTGATCATTCAGGAATCTGATGGCAGCGGCGAAGAAGCTGTCCTTCTGCTCGTCTTCAGGCTCCTGTACCTTTTCCCTGAAGGTAGCAGAGTGAAGAGGGCGTAGCCTTGGGGGGTGGGTGGGGGTCCTTGAGGATAGAGGCTGATTTCACAAGACACCGCCTATTGTAGATGTCCTCGATGGAGTGAAATCTGGCGCCCGTGATGTCGTAGGGCGAGTGAACAACCCGCTGGAGGTTTTTCTTGTCCTGAGAGTTGGCGCCTCCGTACCAGACAGTGATTCAACTGAGAGGCAAACGGGATTTCGCAAGTTCCTCTTCTGAGGAGAGTTTTCCATGATGGAAGATAAAACTGACCAGGAACTGAAAATAAAGCTATTTAATCATAACTTGAATGAGAGATCTATTAGAGATGTTACCCAATGATCTCCAATTGGATATTCCAAGGCCACTTTAGAATTCCTTGACACTGTTTGTTACAATTGCCTCACCTGCAATATTCATTGAACAGCATACACAAGAACATGTCCTCAAGCTTTCCACTCTTTGGCTCTCTCACTCTTCTCCTTTCCCTCCAGCTCTGAATTCACAGAGCCACCTCCTGATCAATGATCAGCTTTCCTCCTCTTGGCTGCTGGCCTGCCTTCCTCCTCCTTGCCCCTTTTTCCCTTCACCCTCTGCCTTTTCATTCAGGCGCCATTCCACCGGCCATTGATTGTAAGCTATTAAAAGCGTGTTTGTACTCCTCACGTCTCTGGGTGCAATGCGTTACAATTGTAATCGCTTACAATCAATGGCTGGTAGACACAATGGTCCTCAGGTGAATCTGAGGTAAGGCGGGAAAACCAGGCTTTATATTGGGGAAGGTGGGGGTGGAGCCAGGCATCTGAAGAACACACAGACAGTGAATGCCAGTTCACTGCAAAGTCGACTTAAAATATGACAGGAAATCACAAAAAATAAGTTATATCTATAAAACGGTACGTGATAGGAAAAGTTTTAAGGCATTTTCATGATCAGCATCCCAAAATCCATAAAATACATCCAAAAGGGTTCAGAAAGAAAAGTCTTTGTGTGCTCAATGCACTGGGAAGGGAGGAGCGAGGAACGAATATTCCTCCGGATGAACATTTTGATAAAAGGAAGCTGTAGATGCCGTAAATCCGAAGTAAAAGCCAGAAACACTCATTAGATTGGGCAGCACTTGCAGAAAGATGATTCAGTCCAATGCCAGCAGGTTATTGACAATCCCTGACCACCTTAGGGGGTGAGATTTTCCCTTCCCCTCTGCACTCCGACAACCTGACCCCAACTCTGCCCCTCACAAACTCAGCAGGTCAAATAGTGTCCATTATATATAGAGTAAAGATACACAACTGATGTTTCGGGCTTGAGCCAAAAGAAAATGGCTGTGCTGTTGAAGCTGCAGTAACGGCAGCTGGTGCAGACCCACAAGGAGCGGGGATACAGCGCTCCCATGGGGTCCAACTGCCATCAGCTCTGCACATGCTTTGAACCGTGGGTCTGGCCCGGCATCATAAATCAGCATCAGCTGCGAGAGGTTTCCGATTCCAGGGGAGTGGAGGACTAGCACGGGGCACCAGAAAATAGTGACGACCCATGGGACAATGCCCACGATGGTGGACCAGTGAGGGGACTCTGAGGCTGAAAGGCCCACGCATGCGGTGGGCACCTGCCGACTCGAGGGGAGGAATCCACAGAGGCAGCGGGCTGCTGGAGACTGCCGTCGGGGCACTCGCGCCAGGGCTGTGGGCTGCTGGAGACTGGCTGAAGCGGTGTCAGGTATCAGAACCGGGATGTGAGAGGGTGCTGAATGGTTCCTGACCAGGTCGGAGGCGTCACCTTGGGGGAGAGGGGGCGCGGGGTGAGAGGGGTCGCTGAGACATCACCGTGGGGGAGAGGGAAGCGCAGAGGCATCACCGCGGGGAGAGGGGAGTGTGGAGGAGTTATTCCATTATATGTAATTAAAATAATAATAAATTAATAATTTTACATTTGTTATATTTAATTTAAATATAATAAATTCCATGCTTGTCGCCAAATGCGAGCAGTAAAATATCTGGCGCTAAACGGCGGACCGTAAAATATACGATTCCATTAACCTCCACCCCCAGGAACATGTTGTGAGAGATGAGTAAAACTAATATGAAGATAAGAGAGATGAAGAAAGCTAATATGCATATATTAACGAATAAGCCATTATCAATACTTAGACAGAGTCAGCAAGTTCTGCATATAAGAGTTAGTAAGCCCTGAGGGTTGGGAAGCTGTGAATAAGGACAAAGGCAGGTTTGTGAATAAGGACAATGACATGATGGGACACGGACAGGATACCCCCTGGTCCTCCAGGTTCACAGAAACAGCACGTAGGCAGACAGGATTGCCTAATGCCAAACTCATCCAGGAGGCAGAAGAATGTAAGGGGGAGGGTACTTCTATACTGAAATAAACTGTATAAAAGTTGGGTGAGCCCCAGTGTGTGTGTGTATTCCCAGGGTAAGGGGAAGCACCCAACTTTGCATTGTTGTATAATAAATGTTCTTTGTTCTCAATTTTTGTCTCGAGCAAATTCTGTGAAGGTACTTCTGTTTCTCACAAATGGGGGCTCGTCCGGGATCCCACTCCCTCCACTGACAGAGTGCCCAACGATGAGGGTAGGTGCACCCCGGCTGATTCAGCTGGACTCACGGACAGCGGGTGACTTGTCAGTGGATGAAGCGAGTGATATCTGAGAAGAGGCATTGAGAACAAACGATGGGAGGACATTAAGGAAGCATGCTAGGAATAGCTACTGGATCCCGGTAAGAGGAATTTTACTTACCTGTTAGTATGGGAGGTGTGAGTAGCAAGGGAAATAGTCCTAAGGAAGGATGGGACGATCAGATAACTAAGCAAAGTCCGTTAGGATTAATGCTATCTGATTGGGGTGCGGGGAAAACCCGCGGGAAAGACAAACAGACCATGGTCAGGTATTGCTGTCTGGAATGGGTTAAAAACCCAATAAAAGGGAATTCGGTATATTGGCCAAAGTTCGGATCCGATGAGGACTGGATGTGTCAGGCATTGAACATTTTGCTCTATCAAAATCAAAGAGATAATATTGAGAGCAGAGAATATGCAGCCTGCTGGCTCAGTGGATCGGTTGATCAACTTGTTTTGAATGAAAAGGAATGTCAGGACAAGAAGGATGAGGAACCTTTTGTCCCTGAAACACAAGGATGGGATGTGTTACATTCCCTTCCTCCACCTTGTGCTCCTCCTATGCCGGCTCCTATCTTTCCCCTCTGTCCTATGCTCTACCCTCTTCACCTTCCCCTCCTCCCCCACATCTAAAGAAAGGAGAAGAAAGTAGGGGTGGTATGATGACCCATTCACAAAGTACTAGATTACCACCTCAATTGACAAAAGAGGGAGGAGACTTTGATTCAGAACAGTGTGAGACCCTCCGGGAGGGAAGGGCAGAACCCTTTGATTCATTTTCCGTTACGGGAAGTTCCCATGGGAGGGGGTCTCGGTTTTGTAAATGTGCCCCTGACTAGTATGGAGGTGCGTAACTTTAAGAGAGAAATTACGTCCCTGATAGAGGATCGTCAGGGATGTGCCGAACAGTTAGATCAATTTTTGGGACCAAATATATATACATGGGATGAGTTAACATCTGTTCACTTTGGATGAACATGGAATGATTCGCCAGGCAGGGATTAGAGTGTAGGATAGGGAACACCAAGGGGGACCAGAGGTGATACCTGGGGAACTTAAATTCATCCTGGCAAAACCAAATTGGGATAAGAATACTAATGATGGTCGCACATTAATGGAGGAATATAGGGTTAATCTGATAAAAGGAATCAAGGAGTCTGTACCAAAGGGACAGAATTTTAAGAAAGCATTTGAGGTTCCCCAAGGTCCCGAGGAGACCCCCTCTGCATTTCTGAATATATTGCGTGCGGCCATACAGCAATATGGGGGTTTGGATATAGAATCCCCAGCGGGTGAACAATTGGTATTAACGGGCTTCGTTACTAATTCAGCCCCAGACATCAGGAGAAAATTGCAGAAGACTGAGAATTGGCATGAACAGGGCATGAATTGGCACATACAGCTTTTACAGATCGCACAAAGGGCATACATCGAGGTCGGAGGATAAACAGAAAGGAAAGGCTAAGATTTTGATGCAGGCAGTCAAGGAAGTTGTGGAGGGACAGCAGGGAAATGTTAGGGGCTGTGTGCCAGCTCCTGGACGTTGGAAGAAGCGCCAGGAGTGGGAGAGTAGAGACCAGAGATAATTTCATAAATCACAACTTCTCACTTCAGTCACTGACCAATATTAATTAAAATTCATGATAAAATGTAAATGTCATAAATGATCATTTACCAATACTGTAGAATGAGTGAATTTAACTTCCAGTTAATTTCATTTTATAAAATAAATTGTATTCAAATGTGATTTTGCACAGGGAGTACGTGAGAGTTGAGCGATTTTATAACATTTGCAGGGAGAAATGTTTGTGCAAATATGGTGAGTTCTATACGTCTTACTTTTTTAAGTGTATGTAAGATAAAGAAAGGATCTGATGTGTAAAGTGGCTGGATCAGCCAGTTGAAGGGGGAGTGTGCATGTCCCTTTAAGCGTGTTGTGGCACTAATGAATTGTATTCTGTTCACTTGAAACTGAGCCTCCAGGCTCCTGTCTTGCAGTTAGCGGTATGGAGTCCTCTCAATAGATTTGGTACATTTGTTCTACACATTCAGCAGTCAAGGTCCGTGAGCTTAAAGATCGCCCACCTCTGGAGAATAAAGAAACCTCTGGGGAATCCAATAAGTTTAATGATTGATTTCTCTGGTGCATTTTCCTCCGGAGTGAAACTCATGCCTCAACACAATTTCTCTGTATTGCCGCTGTAATTTAGTTCATGATAACTTAAATCCGGTCGTGTGGAAGTTACATTGTAAATAATCATGATCTGGTTTTTCAAATTCATCTGGAAGTGGTGTCTAAAAGACTGCTGGGTTAATAGTACTGCAGTTGTGAAGGTCAAATACGGGTTCGCTAATAGAGTTCAGAGAGGCTCAAACATGCTTGAGTCATGTGGTGTGTCTCATTAGACATCAGGAGGGCCGGCACTGAATGTTGATTGCAAACTTATACCAGCTGATGGAAAGTGATATTGGCCGCTGCAAAGACACTTTTGTGTTGTGCCGGCAATGTGTGTGCACGGAGGTAAACCCTGCGCGTCTGGATTTAGCTTAATGGAGAAATAAACCTGCGAACAGGTGGTGTGTGAGTACTGCAATAGCTGGAATATGATTTAAATTAGTGGCATAGTTCAGAACAATTTGGTGCATAGGCATAACAATATCATTAATAGTTCACAGATCTTGTACCAGATGCTATTCAGTACGTCTCGGCTTAAGGACTGGAAAAATCGGCATGTTACAGAGAGATTGGCATGGCACCAATATTTCTTGATTCAATAATGACTCCACAAGCTCCAGGATTCATGCAGCAGTACTTTAAGTGGAATATAATAAAAACTAGCCTGTACTTAAATGATTGTGTGTGCAATCTTCATAAGAACATATTTTAAATGTTTTTCGGTGCCGGTTTTACAGATTGCTTTAAATAAGGCCAGCTCCTGTGGGCTTTGGCGCAAGGCATTTAATGTTTAAATTTCAATAGCGACGTTAAATAATCGTCAAATTCGTTGTCGTCTGCAGTGACAAAGACATGCCTTATTCCCACTCGGCTATTTTTAAAATAAATTCATTTTAGAATACAGTTAATATCACTCGCCGAATCATTATGGCTAATTGTGTACTTAAGGCAGAACTAAAGGTTGAATATGTTTCAAGTTCTCTCGCAGGGGCTCTTGTGCTGCAGTGTCTGTTATGTACTCACTGTAACAAATTGCAGGTTGGTTGCCCCATACAGACAAACAGCTTCAACTGCATTTTAATAAGGTCTAATATATTCAAAACCCATGGAAATATGGTTTGTGTTTCTTTTTACAATAATTCTAAATATAACATTTACACTAACACAAAGAAATGTCAGATTGTTATGGTAAACGGTGTCTTGCCCCACAGCAATTTTGGAAACTATTGTAAAAACAGATAAGGCATTAAATTGCAGCTATTCACTTTCAATTGGCATTTCACCAAGTAAACAGGATCGTGAACTAATAAATCCTGGGAAAACATTGGCAGTTAATTAAGACAGAAGGGTTTATTAGTTCAAAACCCACCCCTGGAGCATCCTATTCATTTTATTAAATCTGGTGATTGGGTATATGTAAAAGCATGGCAAGATCACCAACTAAAACCTGTCTGGGACGGCCCCTATTGTGTACTTTTGATTACAGACACTGCCGTGCGAATGAAAGAAAAGAGGTGGACTCACATACAACGAATTAAACAAGCTGCTGATCCATGGACTAAAGACATTGATAATCTACCCTCCACCTGGCGTGCAGTCCTTCATCCTTCTGATCTGAAAGTTACATTATGCCAGGAAAAAGTGCTGTAATGTTGTTTGTATCATTTGCTGTTTTGTTTACTTGTTGGTTCCCAATTTTTGGGAAATCACCAAATTACTCACAATGTATTAAGTCCTCCTGGAATAGGGGCAGCAGAGGAGCCAATTATTTACCTTTAGAATGCAGACAGGGCGCAGGTATAGAGTATAGTCATAGTGGGGTACCTTATTTAGTATGGGTTAATATTAGGATCCCAACATGGACCAGGGGAACAGAATGGCCCTAGGGGAGTAGACTTGATTTGTATTTCGGCCTCTACAGATATTAAAAAGAGGAGTTTTAAAGAGATAGCACAAAGAAGATAGTGGGACAATGACAGACAGAATGTTAGTCAGGATTGTACATGTAGCAGAGATAGGGTGAATACATATGCTAATGTTCACAGACAGGCTGCAACTCAGGTTCAGTGATACTTATGCTAATGTTCACAGACAAGCTGCAACTCACAGGTTAAGTGACAAGAAACACCCCTCCCCAACTTGGTCTCCTGTAAATCATCCTTTGGGTCACACAGACATTCGGAATGTTAAGAACCACCACTGTAAGGGGAGTTCCAGTTGTAAACGACGTAAGCTGCTCCAGAACACCACAGCTGCTTGGCATTTAAATCATTTAATCAGACTCCAGGCAGCCTTGGAGATCATCACCGAACAGACAGCGATGGCCCTGAATTTATGGGCTGAAGAAAGACGACAGAGACGAGCCACAGTTCAACAAAACCGCCTGGCTCTCGATTACTCGTTGGCTGCTGAAGGCAACGTTTGTGAAAGACTGGTTAATGACAATGCTCACAATGGTCAGGCGGTTAAAGACACTTCTTCAGGAGTTCGAAAATCTTCCCATGCCCAGGTTCAGACTTGGCAACCTTGGTCCGGTGTGGGATAGACTAGACTTTTTATTGGTAACTGGAGTCTGATACCCACAGCCCTTATAGCAGCTGGACTCGCTATTCTGGCCATTATGGTGCTCCCCTGCCTAAAGACTTGTGTGCAGTATTTAATTCAACGGACCCCTCGTCAGATCACTTATAACCCAAAGGATGTATGTTTCCCAAATTCTGTCTGATGATGCTGAGACTGCAGTTCGTTTACTAACTCGCTGGGAAAAAGACCAAGTTTACAAGTAATATATTCCAGTTGAGAATTCACGAAGTGTAGCTGAAAGAAAAGTGAGGATTGTGAGAGATGAGTAAAACTAATATGAAAATATGAGAGATGAAGAAAGCTAGTATGGATATACGTATAATGAATAAAGCCAGTATGAATAGGATAAGGATAGATAATAGAATGTAGGAAGTAAAGTTAGTCTGAATAAGATAAGGGTCTTCTAGCCTTAGACAGAGTCAGCAAGTTCCGCATAAGAGTTAGTAAGCCCTGAGGGTTGGGAAGGTGTGAATAAGCACAAAGACAGGTTTGTCAATAAGGACAATGACATGATGGGACATAGACAGGATACCCCCCCCAGTCCTCCAAGTTCACAGAAACAGCACGCAGGCAGACAGGATTGCCTAATGCCAAACTCATCCAGGAGGCAGAAGAATGTAAGGGGGAGGGTACTTCTATACTGAAATAAACTGTAGAAAAGTTGGGTGAGCCCCAGTGTGTATGTGTATTCCCAGGGTAAGGGGAAGCACCCAACTTTGCATTGTTGTATAATAATTGTTCTTTGTTCTCTATTTTTGTCTTGAGCAAATTCTGTGAAGGTACTTCTGTTTCTCACAATGTGGGTTGGCACAACATCGAGGGCCAAAAGGCCTGTAGGGTTCGATGTTCTATGTTTTTAAAAAAACAAGTGTTATTTGCTTTCAAGCACATTACTTTAAGGAGGTGAGATAAATAGATCCCAAACCTTTCCAGCTACGACTTTGCATTGTCAAGTTGCAAAGGATTTGGGGATAATTTAAACAATTAATCTGGTGCTGATTTCAACAATGAAACAATGTGGAGGTGGGGGGGGGCACGTTTGTTGTAGCGGTCAGCGTAACACTGTTACCGCGCCAGCGACGGGAGCTTCGAATCCTGCCCTGTCTGTCAGTAGTATGTACGTCCTTCCTCCGGGGGCTCCGGTTTCCTTCAAAAACTGCTGGTGGTTGTAGGTCAGTTGGGCTTCGTGGGCTGAAAGGGCCTGCAACCATGTTGTATGTTTAAATTATGACTCCTGACAGGGTTAGAAAATATCCATGAGCAGTTTGGTGCAGCAACAGTTCGGCCCAGAGTTCAAGTCCATCATTCGTTACAGCATCTCACAACCCTCCAACCTTTTAACACCAAGAGAGCAGCGAAAGCGCACAGTCTGTGCTGGAGGGATCAGCTGGCCTCACAGAGTCCATGGGAGGATATATTCCTGATGCTTCGGGCCTGAGCCCATCGGGGCGCAAGCGAAAAACAGGCAAAAGGTGCTGGTTGGATAAAAGGAATTGATAGAGGGTAGATTTTGACTCTGAGAAAGGAGATGAAGAAAAGGGGAGAGAGAGAGAGGTGGGGGGTCCTAGCGGAGAGGAGACATTGGGGAAAATGAGAAACCGGGGTTAATGGAAGCCGGAGAATTTGATCTTAATGTCATCCAATTTGCGGGTGGCCTCAGTCTGGCAGCACGTGAGACCATGGACAGACATGTCAGCAGGGAAATTGGACGGGGAATTGAAATGGGTGGCCACTGGGAGATCCCCGCTGTTGCGGTGGTCAGAGCCGAGGTGCTCAATGAAGCGATCTCCCAGTCTGCGCCCAGTCTCTCCGATGTAGGGGAGACCACAGCGGGAGCTCGGGATGCAGTGGACGACCCCCATAGATTCACAAGTGAAATGTTGCTTCACTGGAAGAACTGTTTGGGGCCCCGAGTGGTGCTGAGGGAGGAGGTGTGGGTGCAAGTGGAGCACCTCCTACGGTCACAGAGGATAGGTGTGAGAGGGAAGAAAGGGAGTCACGGAGGGAGCGGTCCCTATGGAAGGCAGATAGGAGAGGGCAATATGTGTCTGGCAGTCCCTACGGAAGGCAGAGATGAGAGGAAAATATGTGTCTGGTGATGGGATCACGTAGTGGGTGGCAGAAATGGCAGAGGTGGACGTGCCAGATGCAGTAGTAGGTGAGGACAAAGGGAATCCGAGGCTCATTGTGGGCGAGGACAGATGGGGCCAGGGCAGATGCGTGGATAACTGAAGTGGTGCAGGTGAGGGCTGTGTTGATTGTGGCAGAGGGGAAAACTATGTGGGCAGGTTTCTAGCAAGATCTACTGTGCATCAGTGGTCCACGCAAATGTACATCTGTGTGAAATCAGCAGAGGGCAGCAGTGATCCAAGTCACGCAACCTCCCAGAATCCAAATCCAAATTTATCGTCACGAACAAGTCATCAAATTTATCATTTTGTAGCAGCGTCAAGGGCAAACGTTCACACAAACCATCAATAAATAAAAACAGTGCATGAAAAGTCAGAGTGAGGCCGTGTCTGTGGTTCATTGATGGTTCACGAATCTGATGGCAGTGGGGAAGAACCTGTCCTTGTGCCTCTTGTCTTCAGGCTCCTGTACCTTTTCCCCGATGGTAGCAGAGTGAAGAGGGCATGGCCTGGGTGGTGGTAGTGGGGGGGTTCCTTGAGGATAGAGGCTGATTTCTTAAGACACCATATCTTATGGATGTCCTCGATGGAGTGAAGTCTGGTGCCTGTGATGTCACAGGCTGAGTTAACAGCCCTCTGGAGTTTATTCTTGTCCTGAGAGTTGGTGCCTCCATACCAGACAGTGATGCAACTGGCCAGAATGCTCTCCATGGTTCACCTGTAGAAGTTTTCGGTGACGCACTGAATCTCCTCAAACACCTTCTTCATGATTGCATCCAGGACTGATCCTCTGAGAGGTTGTCACTCAGGAATTTGAGGTTATTGACCCTCTTCACTGCTGAGCCCATGATGAGGACTAGATCAGGTTCTCTTGACTTCCTCTGAAGCCCACAATCATTTCCTTGGTTTTGCTAATTTTGAGCACCAGGTTGTTGATGTGACACCGCTCAAATGAGCTGATCTATCTCCCTTCTGTACGCTTCCTCATTGCTGTTTGCGATTCTGCCAACAACTGTGGGGTCATCGACAAACTTGTAGATAGTATTGGAATTGTGCTTGGCCTCACAGTCATGGCTGTACAGTGAGTAGAGCAGTGGGCTTAGCACACAACTTTGATGTGCAACTGCGTGGATAGTCAGTGAGGAGGAGATGTTGTTTCCAATTCATCCCGACTGTGGTCTTCTGATGAGGATCCAGTTGCAGTGAGGGGTGCAAAGGTCCACAGTTTGGAGGTTCTTGACCAGCACTGAAGGAAATAAAGGTGAGCAGTGAGCAGAGGAGCTGGGGAGGGGTTCATCCGGGACAACTGCCATGCACTCTTCAGAGGTTTCACTGGAGAGAGAGGACAAGGTACTTGGGAAGCTAAATGGTCTGAGGGTTGAGGGTTGATGGTCAGGAGTTTCTCTCCTAGAATGGATGGAGTGTACCCTTGAGTTCTGAAGGAAGTGGCGGCAGAGATTGTGGAGGCATTGGTAATGATCTTCCAGGAAACATGATTCCAAAGGGCTGGAGAACAGCGAATGTCACTCCACTATTGAAGAAGGGAAGGAGGTAGCAGAAAGGAAACTATAGACCTATTTGTCTGACTTCGGTGGTTGGGAAAAAGTTGGAATCTTTCCTCAAAGATGAAGTTATAGAGTACCTAGAGGAGTATCACAAGATATCTTCAGGTCAGCATGGTTTCCTTAAAGGAAAATCTTACCTGTCAAACCTTCTACAATTTTTTGGGGAAATAACAAACAGGATGGACAGGGGAGAAGCAGTGGATGCTGTGACTTGGACTTTCAAAAGGCTTTCAACAAGGTGCCACATGTGAGGCTGCTTAACAAGAGGAGAGCTCATGGAATTACAGGAAGGATATTAGGATGGGTAGAGGGTTGGATAACAGGCAGGAAACAGAGTGGGAATGAAGGGATCCTACTCGGGACAATCGCCTGTTTGCTGAGGTTACGGCAAAATGGCAAAGAGATTTGGATAGATTAGAAGAAGGGGCAGATAAAATACAAGGTTGGAAAGTGCCCTCTGGTTCAGGAAAAATATGGACAGACTATTGTTTACCTGGGGAGATCCTTCATAATTCAGTGGTGAAAAGAGGCTTGGGAGTCCTCATGCAGGAGACCCTAAAGGTCAACCTCCAGGTGAGTCGAATGCAATGAAGAAAGCAAGTGCAACACTGGTGTTCATTTCTCAAGGAACAGCATACAAGAGCGGGGATGTAATGATGAGACTCCATAGGGAACTGGTGAGCCCTCGCTTGCAGTACCATGTACAGTTATGGGAGCCATATTGGAGAAAGGATGTGGCAGCTTTGGAGAGGGTTCAAAGATTTACCGGAATGATCCCAGGAATTAAATGGTTAGCATATGAGGAATGCTTGCTGGCTCTTGGACTGGAGTACAGAAGGAGGAGGGGACCTCATAGAGACATTTTGAATGCTGAAAGGCCTGGACAGAGTAGATACAGCAAGGATGTTTCCCCTGGTAGAGGAGTCTAGAACAAGAAACCACAACTTTAGGATAATTTAAAACAGAGATGCAAAGGAATTTCTTCAGCTGAAGGGTCGTTAGTCTGTGGAACTTGTTGCTGCAGGTGGCTGTGGACGCGAGGTCGCTGGGTGTATTGAAGGATATTTGAGATTGACGGATATTTGATTAGCCAAGGGTTACGGGGAGTGGGGCTCATGATTAAATGGCAGAGTGGACCCGATGGGCTGATTGGCCACCTTCTGCTCCTGCACCGTGATCTTGCGACATGGTTCCCCGGAGGCATTGGGCACTGCTGGGCCGGAGTGCTTTCTCAACACGGAAGACCACATAATAGTAGGAGCAGAATTAGAGGCCACTTGGCCTATTGAGTCTGCTCTACCACTCAGACCCTGACTGATGGAACTTTCCTCTCTACCCCATTCTCCCGCCTTCTCCCCGCGACCTCTGCCAACCTGACTGATCAAGGACCTACTTCAAATCAATGCGATGACTTGGAATACCTGACGAAGGGCCCAGGCCCGGAATGTCAGCAGCCTTTTGCTTTGCATGGATGCTGCATGACCTGTTGAGTTTCTCCAGCACTTTTGTGCACTGCACTAGACTCCAGTCTCTTCAGGCGCCTTGTTTACCTTCAATGATTAACAGCATGTTTCACAGATAAACTCCCGATCATTCCTGATCGTTTGCTTCCGGAACTGGTGGCTCTGTTTTCAGCTGGAACTCTCTCTCTGTCTCTGATCTCTCTCTTTCTCTCTCACTCTCTCCCCCTCTGCCTCTCTCTTTTACTCCCACTCTCTCCCTCTCTCTCTCTATCTATCTGTTTCTCTCTCACTCTCCCTCTCTCTCTCTCCCTCTCTCTTTCTCTCCCGGTCTCTCTTTCTCTCCCTTCCCCTCCCTCTCTTTCTGATGAGGAGGAGAAAGGCTGGAGTTGTGAAACTATCAGGCTTTTATTAACTAAAGACTGGAACAACCGTCAACCTCATTAACTGATCGAAGCAAAGAGAAAAGGGGAACACGCAAGGGGCTCTGGGTAGGATTGGTCTTGTCTAGCCGGCAGCAGCCAAATATGGCATAACAGTGGTTTCTCACCTTCCCCCCTCCTTTTTAAGAAGAGTCTTGTGAGGTGAGAAAAAAGAGAAGGTGAAAGACTAAATAAATAAACTTCACAGGTTAAGTCTATCAGGGGGTCTCCTCTGCTGCAGTGAGCGACGTGGCAATGGTTGGAGCACTGCTGTAACATCCTGAGCAGCTGCTGAGGTTGGCCTGTTAACAGTTTGTCGAAGAGTGCGATGGTGGGGGAGTGTGGAGCTGGTACATCGCTAGTGACAACAATGGCACCAGGGATAAGGGGTGGCCAGCTGCAGAGTCCGGGACCCCAAGGTTGAAGTTGGTGGGGGGGTGTGGGGTGCCTGTTGAAAGTCAGTGGTGGTCAGGCATGCCCCCGATGGAGCAAGGTCCCGGATTGAGACGGTGTCTTTGCATCCGTCAGGGAAGGCAAAGCGGGCCTACTAGGGTTTCGTGTGGAGGAGGCGGACCATCTCAGCTGCGGGTCAGGCTTAAATTGCCTGATGTGCTTCCAGAGCAGGACTGGCCTGGGGATGTCAGCCCAGCAGGCAGCATAGTCCTTGACACACACTTCCTAGGGACAGCAAATGTCCGTGGATAAAAGTGACTGGATGAAGTAGAGTGCGTCGGGGAGGACATCTTGCCATTGGGAGGCAGGGAGACCCCATGACCTCAGTGGGGTTCTACCTCTCCACGCCCACTACCCCCAAGGGTTGTAGCTGGTGGTCCTGCTCGTGGCGATGCCCCTGGCCAGCAGGTACTGCTGCAGCTCATCACTCATGAATAATGTACCACAGTCACTGTGGATGAAGCCAGTGTACCTAAAGAAAATGAAGATATTATGGAGGGCCTTGATAACTGTAGCCGTGGTCATGTCCGGGCAGGGGCTGGCAAAGGGGAAACGGGAGTGTTCAATCAATGATGGGAAGGAAGTAGACATACCAGTTGGAGGAGGGGAGGGGCTTGAAGGGGACAGTAGCCTTGATCAGATGCACTTGTCCGGCTGGTAGAATTGGGGTTTGCATTTGGCACAGACCCGGCAGAGTTTAGTCATAGTCCGAACTTCCTCAACGGAGTATGGTAGATTTCGAGATTTGATAAAATGGACAAACCGGGTAACTGTGGGGCGGAAAGGTCATGGTGGAGAGCCTGCAAATTGTCCATTTGAAGACTAGCACACGTTTCTTGGGATAGAGTGCCTTGGGTCTTGTTAAGTTTGCCGGCCTGGTAGAGAATGTCGTAGTTGTAAGTTGACGGCTCGATTCTCCACCCAAGGATCTAACCGTTCTTGATTTTGCCCCTTAGCTTGTTATTGAACTTGCTGTTCCATTAGGAGGGTGATCCGTTACCTGGCGAGGTAGTGCCTCCAGTGGCGCACGGCCTCCACGATGGCCTGGGCCTTCCTCTTGACAGAGGAGTGGCGAATTTCAGAGCCCTGGAGGGTTCGTGAGAAGAAGGCGACGGGCCTGGCTGCTTGGTTGAGTTTGAAACCCAGGGCAAAGTCAGACTCATATATGGTATGCATGATTGCCTTGGCGATGTCATCTTTGATACAGTCGAACTCAGCTGGTGGGGAAACAAGGTAGTTTTGACCAATGGGCGAATCTTGTTCGCATAGTTCGGGGCTCATTGAGCACAGTATGATAACCACCTGAGGGTATGTGGGAAAGATGGCTCCATCAGTGCTCGCACGCAGTCCGGGTTGGGGCCAATGACACCATTCTTGGCCACACAGCCAAATACGGTTCATGCATTTTGCTGCCCGGAGAAATTTGCAGAGGTTCGCATCATGATCATTCTGGTTGTGGCCATAGATAGTATCTAGATAACATTGCTATCTGCGGCCATGACCAGCAGATATGAGAAGGCGGCCTGCAGATCATAGCGGGCCACCGTGTGGTCCATCTCCAGCAGGAAAAAGGAGATGCCGAAAAAGACCTGGAGGAAGTGATATGGGCAGCTATCCTCTTCCAATACTGTACACTGACAGTCCTCTGGATGGATTGGGGGTGGTGATTCGCCGACTTCAAGACATTCATGGAGAATACCTGATATTGTGCGATCTGGTCGACCATATTGGATATGTGGGAATGGTAGAAAGCATCGAGCTGCGTGTACTGGTTGATGGTCTGGCTGTAGTCCATGACCATCTTATTCTTTACCATGAACTCCAGGGCCCTCCAAGGGCTTTTACTGGCCTTGATGATGCCCTCGACCAATAAGCGCTGAACCTCCACCTTTTAATGAATGCCCGGTCAGCCGCACAGTACCGTCTACTCCTGGTGGCCACTGGCTTGCAATTGGGGGTGAGGTTGGCGAACGGAATGGGGGAGGTGGGGGAAACCCTGAGGGTCCTGAAACCACATGTAGCCTGTAAACTGTTGGTTGCAGACAGTGAGGGGGAGGGGGTGGGTGAAGCGCAGAGTGAAGTTGGCACTGGAAATCCAGTAGCAAAGGGGTACAGAATTGTGGTGGAGTGAGCAGTCTGGCACGTTTGTACACCATGCCTCCAACAGGACCACATGGATGATTTGGACACGAGTGATATCCTGTGTTTGGTGGGCTATGCTTTAAAGGACAGTCATTTATCAGGGTGGATAAAGCTTTCTGTACTCCTTCTATCGAATAAACAGTTGATATTGCACTCGTTTACCTGGGTGTCCATCATGCGCCTGACGAGTTCTGCTTCTCCTTCTCAGACGATGGTTGGTCTCCCCATTTCCAGTGGCCTCTGCCATTCCTCCACCTCCCCTCAGTCTGCAACCCCTCATGGCCACCCGCTGATCATAGGTGCTGCCATCTTGGACGTGGGATTTTAAATGAAACCACCGTTGCCTCCTTTAACAGATTGTTCGAAGCCCGGAGGCGGTCAGGCTGGATGTTGGACCCCGTGCAGGCGCACTGGGCCTCTGCTCTCTGGTTCCGTGGGGTCGCGCTGGCAGCAGCGCCAACATTGCACCTCACATGTGGGCCCTCTCAGTTCGCTCGATGTGCTGACCACAGCGCAGTGTGCCCTGGAATGCATGGACGAGTACATACACAAGTATTAGTTGCCCAATACCTTTTCTGGAACGTGGCCTTAGGCAGAGTATATTTTGGAAAAGTCGTTTGAAAATTGGCCGTGGTGTAACCGCCAACAACCGTGTGTCGATCTGTGCTAAAGAGGCCCATGAGCCGTCAGTAATGTCACACACTTAGTCTGGAGATCTCACCCGGCCAGAATAGCCTGACGATCCTCGACTTTGACACGATGGACAGGTGCAGGTTGAGAAATGAAGGCAGCTGTTTCTGTCCATATTTAGCCCATTGATGAGTGTGCATGAGTCCTGACATCCCGGTACCAGTGATGGGGGAGGTGGTGCATGGACTGCTAAATGTTTAAAATTTTTTAAAGTTAGTCATACAGCACCCTTTTGGCCCACGAGTTGTACCACCCAATTGTACCCCATTGACCTGTAACCCCCAGGACATTTTGAATGGTCAGAGCCCTGGGAGAAAACCCACACAGTCATTGGGAGAGCGTACCAACTCCTTACAGACAGCATAGGATTCGAACCCCAGTCCTGACTGCTGGTGATGTAACAGCATTGCACGAACCGCAAGAGTATCTGTTTCAGCCGAACTCTGCTTTCAGTGACACCCAGATATCGGGAATTATGTGTGTGTGAAACGTGCTCTGTACCAGGAGTTTATCATCATTCTCTGCAGCAGGGACTCCAGGCAAGTTCCTGGGAGTCACTATCTCAGAGGATCGTTCCTGCACCCAACAGCTACATGCAGAAAGCACGTCAGAGCCTTTACTTCTTCAAGAGTTTGTGGGGGTTTGGTATGACATCGGAAACCCTGGTGGAAAGTGCGTAGCCCGGCTGCGTCACAGTCCGGTATGGGGACACCAATGCCCCAGAGTGTGAAGCCTGGCAAAAGGTAGTTGCCCCAGCCCAGGACATCACAGGCAAAACCCTCCCCACCATCAAGGATATCTACAGGGAACACTGACGTCAGAGGGCAGCAGCGATCATCAAAGACCCTCACCTCCCAGCACTCGCTCTGTTCCCGCTGCTGCCACCAGGGACGAGGTATTGGTGCCACAAGACTTGCACCAGCAGGTTCAGGAACAGCCGCTACCCCTCCACCATCAGACTCCTCAATTGTCAAACTCAATCAGGGACTCATTTAAGGACTCTCACTCGTGCACGTTATTGATTGTTTTAATTCTTTCTGATTATATTGCAGTCAGTTTGTTTACATTTGTTATCTGTCAGTATCAGAATCTATTGTCAAGAACAAGCCATGAAAGTCATTGTTTTGTAGCAGCTTCACAGAGCAAATATTCATATTAACCACCTTCCAACAATAAATAAAACTATTGCACGAAAAGTCCAAATGAGGCAGTGTCGGTGGTTCATTGATGTTTCAGGAATCTGACGGCAGTGGGGAAAAAGCTCTCCTTGTGCTGCTGAGTGCTCGTCTTCAGTCTCCTTTACCTTTTTGACCACACGTGGCTCTGGAGGCCAGGTCGTTGGGTGTATTTGAGGCAGAGATTGATTGGTGTCTGAATAGTCAGGGTGTTAAAAGTGATGAAAAGGAATAACAGGTTCTCTGAAAGCACCAGATTGCAGTAAACACCCACCGGGACCCGTAGAGACCTCCAGGCTTGGAAACCTGATGCTTCACCTGATCCATCCCGTGTTGCATGGTTCATTGTCCCATCAATTCAGGATCAGTTAGGATGGACAATAAATGCTGGGAGTACAGTGATATCATATCCTGTGCAATGACCATCAACTCAAAGAGATGAGTCGAGCCGTGGTGCGAGAGGCTTTATATTTAAACTGGACACCGATCAAATATAAACCTAACACAGCAAAAGGGAAGTAGTTTAAGAACAAAATTATTACAGCCATCAGAATCGACAATAATGGCAGAAAATGATCAGTATCTAATAGCAGTAAATGTGTTCCAAGGTTCGCAAATGCTCAAACACACACACACACACACACACACACACACAACATACAGACGCACGCACACAAACACATATATATACACACACACACAACATACAGATACGCACACACAAACACACATTCTTTCTTTTCTTTGGCTTGGCTTCGCGGACGAAGATTTATGGAGGGGTAAAGTCCATGTCAGCTGCAGGCTCGTTTGTGGCTGACAAGGCCGATGCGGGACAGGCAGACACGGTTGCAGTGGTTGCAAGGGAAAATTGGTTGGTTGGGGTTGGGTGTTGGGTTTTTCCTCCTTTGTCTTTTGACAGTGAGGTGGGCTCTGCGGTCTTCTTCAAAGGAGGTTGCTGCCCGTCGAACTGTGAGGTGCCAAGATGCACGGTTTGAGGCGATATCAGCCCACTGGCGGTGGTCAATGTGGCAGGCACCAAGAGCTTTCTTTAGGCAGTCCTTGAACCTCTTCTTTGGTGCACCTCTGTCTCGGTGGCCAGTGGGGAGCTCGCCATATAACACAATCTTGGGAAGGCGATGGTCCTCCATTCTGGAGACGTGACCTACCCAGCACAGTTTGATCTTCAGCAGCGTGGATTCGATGCTGTCGGCCTCTGCCATCTCGAGTACTTCGATGTTGGAGTTGAAGTCGCTCCAATGAATGTTGAGGATGGAGCGGAGACAACGCTGGTGGAAGCGTTCTAGGAGCCGTAGGTGATGCCGGTAGAGGACCCATGATTCGGAGCCGAACAGGAGTGTGGGTATGACAACGGCTCTGTATACGCTAATCTTTGTGAGGTTTTTCCAGACTCTTTTGTGTAGTCTTCCAAAGGCGCTATTTGCCTTGGCGAGTCTGTTGTCTATCTCGTTGTCGATCCTTGCATCCAATGAAATGGTGCAGCCAAGATAGGTAAACTGGTTGACCGTTTTGAGTTTTGTGTGGGGGGGCTGGCTGATGGAGGACCTTAGTTTTCTTCAGGCTGACTTCCAGGCCAAACATTTTGGCAGTTTCCGCAAAACAGGACGTCAAGTGCTGAAGAGCTGGCTCTGAATGGGCAACTAAAGCGGCATCGTCTGCAAAGAGTAGTTCACGGACAAGTTGCTCTTGTGTCTTGGTGTGAGCTTGCAGGCGCCTCAGATTGAAGAAACTGCCATCTGTGCGGTACCGGATGTAAACAGCGTCTTCATTGTTGAGGTCTTTCATGGCTTGTTTCAGCATCATGCTGAAGATGATTGAAAAGAGGGTTGGTGCGAGAACGCAGCCTTGCTTCACGCCATTGTTAATGGAGAAGGGTTCAGAGAGCTCATTGCTGTATGGTTTTTGTGCAGTTGGATAACCATGTTGAGGAACTTTGGGGGGCATCCGAAGCGCTCTAGTATTTGCCAAAGCCCTTTCCTACTCACGGTGTCGAAGACTTTGGTGAGGTCAACAAAGGTGATGTAGACTCCTTTTTGTTCTCTGCACTTTTCTTGGAGCTGTCTGAGGGCAAAGACCATGTCAGTAGTTCCTCTGTTTGCGCGAAAGCCGCACTGTGATTCTTGGAGAACATTCTCGGCGACACTAGGTATTATTCTATTTAGGAGAATCCTAGCGAAGATTTTGCCTGCAATGGAGAGCAGCGTGATTCCCCTGTAGTTTGAGCAGTCTGATTTCTCGCCTTTGTTTTTGTACAGGGTGATGATGATGGCATCACGAAGGTCCTGAGGCAGCTTTCCTTGGTCCCAGCAGAGCTTGAAAAACCCATGCAGTTTGGCATACAGATACACAAACACATATACGCACAAACACACAAACATACAGATACACACATATACATACACACACACACATACAGATGCACACACACACAAACATACAGATACACACACACACAAACACATACACACACCACAAACACACAAAAACATACAGATACACACACACATACACACAACATACAGATACACACACACACACAAACATATATACGCACAAACACACACACACACATATACACACAGAAACACACAAACACAAACACATACATACAAACATACACACACACACAAATACACACACATAAACACATACACACAAAAACACATACACACCACAAGTACGCACACAAACACACACACACATGCAAACATACAGATGCACACACATACATACACACACACATATATGCAAACAAACATAAACACAAACACACATACACACACCTACACACACACATGCACCCACTCTCTCACATATGCACAGAAACACACACATATACACATACACACCCACACTCGTACAGCCACTCTCACATACACACAAACATAGATACACACACACATATATGCACACATACACTCAGAAA